>NC_041411.2:66170038-66770038 GCF_900747795.2 Erpetoichthys calabaricus | reverse complement strand
TACATTTATGAACTGCATTTAGACTGGCAGAAGATAAGGATACTGTATTTTTGCACCTATCCCTTTTGGATGAGTTGCTTGTAACATTAATTAAATGTTTAAAAAAATACATTTTGAAAAATATTTGAAGGTAAATAATTGTGTCGTGCATGAATATTAAATGAAAACAAAAACAGTCACCAATGTAAATCTCAGAGAAAAGTACAAGGCAGGTGAAATATATTGGTGCTCAGCCCTTACACCCTGTATCTGGTCCCAGTGGGTGCACTTTCTGGCCTAAATCAGCGTGTCCTGCCATTGTCTGGCATCCTGATTAAGGCTAGTTTATATACCAACTGCTACATGGATAAGGGTTAGGTTTTAGGGTTAGGGTTTGACATTGTGCAGATTTTCTTATTCAACAAACTGAAATGACATATATACTACATTAATAAAGAGCTCACTTAAGGGTAGGAGCCATCCCTCAAATTAAGCAATTTTTTCAGGTTCTAAATATATTACAAAACTGATTAGAAGAATGATCAGCTGCATGGGTTAGACCGGAAAATCGTAATCTTCTTTACAAAACACTTGCTTTAAGTACATGTAGTAAGGCAGCTCTTCGTATCCTTGTACTCATAGTGCTGTAGTGATTCATACTGTTAGGACGTATCCTAGAAACTGGAGAAAAATAAGCAAAAAACTACAATCAAAAGGACTCTGCTCAGTTGATCTGGGTTGTTTGGTTAGCTAATAGCTACAGTAAGTTGCACAGTTTCTTGTCCGATTGCTTAAATGCAGCTCACAATCTGCTTTAACAACATGACTAGGCAACTTTGTCTTACACTACCACACCCCTCTGTGGAAGGCAGAGTTCCTGTTTTGCATAGTGACTGTATTTTCTCTCATTTTTCAACCATGTCATGGGCATGTTGCAATATTTAGTTTAAAACAATGAGCAATTTTTAGTCAATACCTATAATTAAAAAAAGCACACAAAAAAAAACTATTGCACACACCATTTAGTCATTTCAGTTTGACAACAGAAAATGAAATCATAACTTAATCTTCTAAAAGGAAATGAATTAGACTTTTGTCCCAACACAAGTAAAAAGCTAAATTGCTGTTCTGGTTGCAGCCATTCCTAGCATTATCGATAGTGCCTAATGAACAAAAAAAGAGTCACTGATTAGACCGTTGTGAAGAAAAATCAGAACTAGATTCACATACACTTTATCACTTACAGACCTAGTTCAGATTTAACTTTTCTTTCTAAAATACTTGAAAAAGTAGTCACCAGGTTAATTCACACCTTGCACATCACAACTTTTTTTGAGAAATTCTGGATACTGGGGTGGCACAATGGTGCAGTGGTAGTACTGCTGCCTTGCAATAAGGAGGCCGGGGTTCACGTTCCAGGCCTCCCTGCATGGAATTTGCATGTTCTCCCCATGACTGCATGGATATCCTTCAGGTACTCCAGTTTCCTCCCACAGTCCAAAGACATTCAGGTTAGGTGGACTGGTGATACTAAATTGGCCCTAGTGTGTGGTTGAGGTGAATGTGTGTGTGCGTTCGCCATTCGATGGACTGGCACCCTGTCCAGGGTTTGTTCCTACCCTGCGCTCTATGGTAGCTGGGATAGGCTCTGGCACCGTACCCCCATGACCCTGTTCAGGACTATATGGGTTAGAAAATGACCGAATTACTGACAGTTTGGATATCGCACCGATCACGGTGCAGAAACAGCGCTAACCTGTATTGCAAACAACATATATATATATATATATATATATATATATATATATATATATACATAACATACATATATATATATATATACATATATATATATATATATATATATATATATATATATATATATATCATGGCATTCGTAGTCTGAATCACAATCTGATTGTATGGGTGGTTACCTACCAGGTAACGCTTGTGGTTGGTCAGCAAGTTGGCTAACGTGTCGCGTACTCTTTGCATTATTTGACAGTATATACAGTATACTGTATATAAAACGCATATAACGGTATTGTATATCGTCTAAGGAAGAAAATTTCACAGTAGTTATGTTGTTAGATTTAAGAGCAGCCTTTGATATGATTAATCACTATTATTTTCAATAGGTTGGAAAATTAGGCACTGTTCTTCTGTGGTTTAGTTTATACTTATCGCATTGATTTCAGTATGTACAGAAATTTGATGACAGTACTCTGTCATTATATTCATAGGGTAAATATGGTGACCCTTACTGCTCTCTACTCAGACTTTGACTGTTTTCACTTCACTTCTATTGGCAAGTAGAATACACATCATTCATTTTTATTCATATGCAGGTGAAACACCGTTATACGTTTTTATGCTAAATTATGTTTTCCTCCTTGTGTTTTTAAAGAATAGTGTCAGTGAATTGAAACAAAGTATGAAAGATAACTACTTATCTCTGAATACAGAACAAAACTGAATCATTTTTATTGGAGGAATGATGACTTCAACAATATTCTGGCACTGTTGAACTCTGTTGTTATAAACGTTAGTCTTAACGAATTAACATGCAATAAAGTGTTATGTTTGACACATATATACCTTTTAAAACACACTTTGCAAAATTATCTAACACTATTTTTTTCTAGAGTAAAAATATTGGGAAAATACAAAGGTTTCTAAATATAAAAGATTCTGAGAAATTAATTAATGCATTTACTACTAGTAGCACTGACTACTGCAATGCATTATTCACTGTCTGTTTTAACTGCAGCTAAACAGTATGCCCAAATAATTCCTGTTCCTAAGTCTTTACACTGGCTTCCAGTTAGGCTTAGGACTGTTTTTAAAATTCACCTTCTTTAATATAAATCCTTAAACGGCCAAGGCCCTGCTTACATATCTGAACTTATCATTACTTACAAACTGGAGGATGAATTAAGATCTCAAGATGCCAGCCTACTAAGTCTTAAAAGAATGAACAAAATAACTGTGGGAGTTCAAGCTTTCAACTACAGGCCCACAATGATATTAAATGATCTGCTTAATTATATAAGATATGCCCCTTCAGTCTTGCCGTTTAAATCCAAGATGAAGACTAACTACTCTAATCCTAGCATACCCTGACTTAAAGGTGCTGATTAGCAATTATTATAGCATCCCTATTTGTTAATTGTTTGTATAAAAAATAAGTAATTCTTTAATTATGAACTATTACTAACCCTAATCTAACCTATTTCTCTTCTCTATCTAGAGAAGGCTCTATCCTGGGTCCGCTGCTCTTCTCAATCTACATGCTTCCATTAGGTCAGATTATCTCAGGGCACAACGTGAGCTACCACAGCTATGCTGATGACACACAGCTGTATTTATCAATTGCACCTGATGACCCCGATTCTCTTGATTCACTAATACAATGTCTAACTTGTATCTCAGAATGGATGAATAGTAACTTTCTCAAGTTAAATAAAGAGAAAACTGAAATCTTAGTGATTGGCAATAATGGATACAATGAGGCTATTAGAAATAAACTGGATGCATTAGGATTAAAAGTCAAAACGGAGGTAAAAAGCTTAGGGGTAACTGTTGACTATAATCTAAATTTTAAATCGCATATTAATCAGATCACTAGGACAGCATTTTTTCACTTAAGAAACATAGCAAAAGTTAGACCTCTTATATCATTGAAAGATGCTGAGAAATTAGTTCACGTGTTTGTTTTCAGTCGACTAGATTACTGTAACGCACTCCTCTCAGGACTACCCAAAAAAGACATAAATCGTTTGCAACTAGTACAGAATGCAGCTTCTAGAATCCTAACCAGGAAAAGAAAATCCGAGCACATCTCTCCAGTTGTGATGTCACTACACTGGTTACCTGTGTCATTCAGGATTGATTTTAAAATTCTGCTCATGGTTTATAAAGCCTTAAATAATCTCGCCCCATCTTATATATCGGAATGTCTGACGTCTTATATTCCAAATCGTAACCTCAGTTCCTCAACTGAGTGTCTCCTTAGAATTCCAAGAGCAAAACTTAAAAGAAGTGGCCTTCTGCTGTTATGCACCTAAAATCTAGAATAGCCTGCCAGTAGGAATTCACCAGGCTAATACAGTGGAGCACTTTACAAAACTGCTGAAAACACATTATTTTAACATGGTCTTCTCATAACTTCACTGTAATTTAAATCCTGATACTCTGTATATCCAATTCATTATAATAACTATTCATGGTGGCCCTAAAATCTGTACTAACCCCTACTCTCTCTTCTGTTTCTTTTTCCGGTGTCCTTTTGGTGGTGGCTTGCGCCACCACCATCTACTCAAAGCACCATGATGTTCCAACAATGATGGATGGATTAAAAGCCAGAAGTCTGTATGACCATCATCATCAAGTCCTTCCGTGAGAACCCTAACTACAAAGAGGACTATTTCATTTATGTTATGTAGAATGCCCAGAGGGGACTGGGCGGTCTTGTGGCCTGGAACCCCTACAGATTTTATTTTTTTCTCCAGCTTTCTGGAGTTTTTTTTGGTTTTTCTGTCCACCCTGGCCATCAGACCTTACTCCTTTTCTATGTTAACTAATGTTGTCTTATTTTAATTTCTTATTTTGTCTTTTATTTTTCTTTTCTTCATTATGTAAAGCACTTTGAGCTACTTTTTGTATGAAAATGTGCTATATAAATAAATGTTGTTGTTGTTGTTCTCAGGGTCCTGCTGTGGACCTTGGTGCCACAATTCTACTTCCTGGCTATTTTCCTGCCCATTGAAATACATCTGAGAAACTGGCAGCCTTGGACTCAAAGGATGGAAAGATTCAGTTGTGATATTGTATGTTGTAGCACAGAATCATGTATTTAAAAAAATATATTGTAGATTTATTTCTAGTGGTAGCAGGACTGCACTCAGCCACCTTGAGAGAGAGTGAGAACATACACATTAGCCATTCCATTGTTTTTAAAAAGTTATTTATTTTTTACATACTTAGAATAGAATTCTTTAAGTTCAAATGACTCAGCTCCTTATGGAAGTAACTCCTAGATGCTGTGGTACAGATTCATCCCTTGCTCAAAGCTTTTACTTTTTATTTCTTTATTTTATTGTACTTTGTGTTTTTCTTTGTAAGTTATGCTTTAGCCTTTCTCATTTTTAAGTTTATTGTTATTAAGGAAGTATTATTTGTATTCCATTCATCTGATATTTTTTTCTTTGAGTTATGTTCCTTGCGCTATGTATGTTGAGCTGAGGTGACGAGGGGGCTACTAATGTGGAAATTGGGGGACCTCCGCATTTCTATTTAAGAGCCAGCATACCACAAAAGGGCTGCTTAGACACTGACAATTGTTATGTCTGCTTGGCTTTTCCTGAATTTTTGATTTACACTTCTGTAAGTTCTTCTTCTGATTGATGTATGCTACCAGAGTTTGGTTTTGTTTAAGGATTACTGTATTTCAGATTGGCTTTGTTTATTTAAGTTTTGCCATTTAAGCTGTGGCAGAGGGTCAGGGATCTTGCCCTATCCGGAAGGACCGGGAGAGGGGTAGTACCTCCCCCTGTACATAAGACGGCAGCCTCCATGGATTCCATCAGGACCATGGAGCTGTGAAGCGCAGCCCTGTGGGGGTTCGTGGTCGCCACCAGGGGGCGCCTGGATGGTTCCTGAGCAAAAGACAATAGCACTTCTGCCACACCAGGAAGTGCTGCTGAATCAGGAACCATCCAGGTGCAAGGGCAGCACTTCTGCTACACTAGGAAGTGGTGCCGGAAGACCATCACAGAGCACTTGGAGCACATCCGGGGCGGGATAAACGGGGCCGCCTCACTCCATTCAAGGAGCTGGAGTTGGGAGGGAGAAGACGGAGCTTGCGAGAGAGGAGTGGAGGCGACTGAAGAAAAGCACAACTGAGCCTTGTGGTTTGTGTACGGTATTGTGTGTACTTGATAGATCAAAATAAATAGTGCGTGTTTTTGGGACAACTGGAGTCTGTGTCTGTCTGTTGCTGGGCTGTTCTTTCACAAAGCATACATTTTCTGTTTCCTTTTTGCTCTTTTTGTTTCTGAGTTTTTGTAAATAAATCTTTTAAGTATAAAGAAAGTTTGTTTTTGTCAATTGAGCCATAAGTTTCATGGTTCTTCTCTCCCTTTCTAGATTATTTGAATTTAAATGTCTTTTATCACCTTTTGTTGGTCCTGTGCAGGCCAATAAGCCTGCATGTAGAATTTAGGGTTAAACTATTTTTGTTATTATGCTGCATCTGGAGCCTTGCAGTCT
Organism: Erpetoichthys calabaricus; assembly: GCF_900747795.2. Classification (NCBI taxonomy): domain Eukaryota; kingdom Metazoa; phylum Chordata; class Cladistia; order Polypteriformes; family Polypteridae; genus Erpetoichthys; species Erpetoichthys calabaricus. Next base: position 66,763,789 of record NC_041411.2, on the reverse strand, counting down.
CACTTTGGTCTGTCGGGGTAACTTTAAGAAACTTAACTTTTAGAAAGTTAAAAGCTTTCTTTTCCATTATGTCTATCCAATGTGCACGACTGTCCCCCAAGCAAAGGTTCCTTCTGTGATGCTTCCATAACAACCTCTTTCTTACAAAGTACATACATCCCTCACAGAGCGGAGTTCCTTGTGTGTTTTGTAAAGTGAACTGCCCCCAGTCCTTATGGTGTCCCTTTTTATTAGTCTTCTTGAAATCTCATGATCTGAAGGAGGTTTGGCCCGCATTCTGCACTGTTATCCTCACTGGAAGGTCCATGGGTACCTGGTTTCTGGTGGCCCTCTTAGGCATGGCAGGTTCACACTGACCTCACCTTGGGAGAAAGATGAGAGAAGAAGATGCTCTGAGGTATCAGGTGTTCTTCCTCTGTTTCCCAGGGGCTAATTGTGATATGGCCAATTGACAACAGAGAACAGGAAAGATAAAAACTCCAGTGAAAAATGTTAATGGGGAAAATAAATCTCTGGGGGGAGGGGGGTCCACAGTTGGCTATAACAGACAAAGACACAATCAAAGTTAGAGAAACTGAAAATTTCTGGTGACCTATACTAACAGGTTCCCTAGAAACTTCTGGGTATTCTACAACCTTCTAAATAGGTGCTGGGCAATCTAATAAGAGGAACCCTCTTGAGTTTTGAGGATTCCAAGGCTCCCAGTATTCATTGTATCATTTCTGATTAACAGAAGTAGCAGTTTGGCAGTATAGGAGTGCCATCAATTTTCACAGCAAGACACCAAGAAGAGAAAGGGAATAGAATAGGGTTGGCAAGAATTCATAATGATAGGGTTAGGGTTAGGGTTACAGTGTTCAAAACTAATCTGCAACTCTGATCAGGGTTTGGTAGACTAAACTAATGGGCCTTCGTGGATTTAAATGCTGAGAGAGATGGGGCACTTCATAAGCAAGAAAGCAGATCATCCCATAGCTTTGGGATCTTCAAGCTAAACCTCAAACTTTCATTGCTGTTTTGATAATCCTTGGAATTTTTTGTAATTCAGCAGCTTTATACCATAAAGTATGTTCCAATATGTATGTTTGGGTAAATTCATATTAATTCAGTGAGTGTGTGTTTACCCTGTGATGGACGGGCACTCTTGACAAATGTTGTTTCTGCCTCACACCCAACGATTGCTGAGATAGGCTCCAGCTGCCCAGCAACCTGGATAAGCGGGTTTGGAAAATGGACAGATTTGATGCCTATGTAAGAAGCAAGATCCAGATCACCTCTAAACTTATCTGGAGGCCTGTATAAAGAACTGGGGTTATGTGATCATACTTTCTACTTCTAGTAGTGCTTTGTGCAGCAGCATTTAGAATTATTTGAAAGCTATCAATATAGTGCTTTGACCTGCCTGTGATTCCCAGCATCCTTCATATTTAGAAAATGTCCTCATTTAAATAAGTTTTAAGAGGACTTTTAGATAGTATTGTAATATAGAGTATGTAGTAATATATAGACTGGTGTCTAAGATAACAGCTGAATTGTTTGCTGAATCAGTTGGATGTATGCCTTGGACTATTGAATTAAAAAACGACAGGACTTTCTTACTGTCTTTATTATTCCTACCAATTAATAACATTTCTGTTTTTTTCTGCATTCTAAGAGAATACGTTTTCTTTGCTCATTCAATTTTTTAATTTACTGTCACTGCAATAGAACAGAAAAAGAAAGATAAAGGTTTGGGGCATGTGAGTAATCCTTGTATATAATGGCAAGGTTTTGCAAAAAATGAGAAAAACACAGCAATACATTTACATAAGATAATGCTGCAGCAACGTCTTCCTAGACGCATGTCTACTTTCAGACTGCCAGGTCCTTGGTTTTGCCAGGTTTTAAGATGTTCTTAGGAGGAAGATGAGGGGCTAACTGCTAACATTATGGGTCTTGTTTTTTGTGGTCTTCTGTCCACGAGTCTGACATCACTACCGCCTGGCTCACGGTGGTATTACTGGTATGATTTGAGCCCTGTAACTTTCCCCTAAACACAGTAGTGTAACAACACAATTAATTAAGGACACAATAAGAGAAAGGTTATTTGGTCTGAGAGAACGATATGGCTGGGCATCATTTAAATATGAATGAAAACAGATGTGATGTTTTCTGTTTCCATCTCCTGGAGCAGAATGTAAAGTGAATAAGAATACTGAGCCCTAGGGGACACTGTATCTAACTACAGAATGTAGTAATGGTGTACTGTAATCTTAATTCATACTCATCAAATCATTATGTACAGAAATAAGCCATGCAAAGACAGTGAGAGCCCAACATAATTTTTCAGTCTATGTAATAGAGCAGAGTGGTCAATTATCAAATTTAACAACATAATAAGTGTAGCATTTTCTTCATCATATGATATTAAAATGCCATTAAGAACACATATCAATGCTGTTTTGCAGAATGCTTACAAAAGCCAAACTGAAATGTATCAAGTAAGTGGTAATTAGTAACATGAGACTGACGTTGCACAAAAGTTATTTTTTCAAATACTTTAAAAAGATAACACACATTGAATTAAGTCTATAATTATTAAGTACATTTGGGTCTTGTTCTGATTTTTTTTTTAATAATAGTCCAACAATTGACAATTTTAATGAAATAACTGTGTCAGTCAATAAAAGATAATGTTACAAATGGGTGCTTTCAGAACAGTGATTTACCTTTCTGTAAGTTTTGTTGGGATACGACCCAAGGGACCTGTGTAATATTTCACTTAAGAAATTACAGATATGATTCTCTCTTAGCTATTACGTTAAAGTTACAGATGTGCTGTGTACAAGGAGAAAAAGGGTTCAACACTGTAAAACATAATTTAAGATTCTAAAATCTAGTATCTTACCAGTGTAATCATTTAATGACTGGTAACACAAGTCTGCAAAATTAAATCATAAAAATTGCTTTAATTATGCAATTATTTTTATTTGTATTCACAAGCACACTAAAAAATATAATTAGAATGTTTCCATTACGTCGCATTTAGGTACAAAATTGAAAAGAAATTTAGTGAAAACTTCATACAATTTATGTATACAACATTGATCTAACATTGACCTAAATTAATCTGACATATATTTTAAACATAATACACGTAAAGCTGACAACAATGCATATTTATTGACTAACCTATAGCTTCTCTAGTTTTTGCCATTTCTCAGTTTTTTCTGATCCATACTTTGTTTTCTGGCCCGTGTTTTCTACACTTGTTTCTGACATTCCAATGTCCCTGGTACCTTCTTTCCATATCCTTGATAGCCTGATAGAATCTTTTACCAAGCTCTTAACTCACTGCTCTAAGACTTCCAGGGATGCAAAACTAAAAAGTGAACTTTGAGACCCATGTTGCAACTGCATTTCTTAAACTTAATTTATACATTTTTCACAATTCTTTATAATTTGTATCTTTATTGTGACCCCAAAAATTATAAATTACTTCTTTGAATGATATCCAGGCATCATGTTTAGGTCATTCGGGTTTTCTAATAGCAACAATTCCTTCTTCATTTTAGACTCAGCCAAACCCAGAAACCTTCAGCACAAATACATAAAATAGCCTTCATCATCTGACAAACTGCTTCATTAAACCAAGCTTAGTATGATGGAGTAGTAGCAACACTTTATATGGATCCACCAAACTAGGTCTGATGATGTTTCTGGTACCAAGCTGCAGGTTTATTTTAGCTGGCCATTCCTTTTGAACCCAGGGTCGATTCTTGGCTCTGCTGCCTCACTCACAGAGGAAACCTGGGAATTTTGTCTGCCTGACTACTGACTCAGTAACATACGCTGAACTTTCAGGTCCCCACATATAAACCAATGATACTCATTGTAGTTAATTTTATTTTGAGAAGCTTTAAATATAGATTTTAATATTTGAAAATGATAAATTCAAACAAATTACTAAAATATTTATTTGATTACTTATAATGTGAAAACAAAATAAAAACTATAATTGTCAGCAAAAAAATTTGTTTTATGGAAATATGTTGTGTAATTGGGGAGACACGGTGGCGCTGTGGTAGCGCTGCTGCCTCGCAGTAAGGAGGCCTGGGTTTGCTTCTCAGGTCCTCCCTATGCGGAGTGTGCATGTTCTCCCTGTGTCTGCGTGGGGGTGCTCCAGTTTCCTCCCACAGTCCAAAATCATGCAAGTTATATGCATTGGCGATCCTAAATTGTCCCTAGTGTGTGTGCACTGTGGTGGGCTGGTGCCCTGCCCGGGGTTTGTTCCAGCCTTGCGTTCTGGGATTGGCTCCAGCAAACCCCCGTGGGGAAAAATGGTTTAATGTTTTAATTCAGCACCCAGATATACATAAAAATCACATGAAGTAGTCAAAACATTTTTAATGTATATATGTGACATACTGAACAATAATTAGTCTTTATTTTCTGCATTTAAGGTGTTTCCAACTTGGCTTAGAAGGAGCATTGCATCAGTTCCTCAGTATTTTAAATCAGGAGGATGTTTATTTACTTATTTTTCAAGTGAGAAAAACACAGATAATTAAAAAAAAAGAAAGAAGCACTGCAAATTAAGTGCCGGACCTACTGTAAACCACAATGCAACAGAATAGACCCCAATTTTACCTATAGCTCATTGAAATGCTATTTCTTACACAGTAACATGCTAGGAGACCAACAGCTGATGGCACTTTTCAGTTAGTAAAAGTAATTAGTAACTTTTTTTTGGTAGATATTTATTCAAACTCACTATAATAAGCCCGTAATAATTTTAAGCTTTGATGACAAGATTTTTTACCATTTTTTTTTGCTTTGAATGAATCAAGTTTAAATTACCTTTATAACATTACCAAATACGCCCACTGGTGACGAGCTGTAATATGGAATTCTGCTGCAGTCTCTTCCACACCATTCACCCTCTACCTCCTTCCGTGTCCCCCATACTGTTGATGCCTTTCTCAGTGCATGCAATCAAGCCTTCACAAACAGAAGGTACAGTAAGTTACACAAGAATACAAACTGCAACCACAGCCAGAAGCCATACAGCTTCCACAACTTAAAAAGTTCTTCTTTTACACAAGATCAGTGCTGTTGCAACACACAGTACTTAGGCTTTTGGTTTGTTTCATCACATTCTTCCATTAGTGTCTTTGTGTTTTTTCATGCTACTTTCTTGTTTTTTTTTTTTTCAATAACACATATCTCTCATTTCAGACTTCCACATTACACTGCCCGTGACTAACTTTTACATTCCCTTTTCTGTTTTAGTGCTGGACAAATAAACGCAGCGTCATTAGCTCCTTATGTTTGCCATTCCTTGGAGCCTCTACTGATAATCTACCAGAACATGATGCCTGTGTGTTCTTAAACTTTATATTAAATTTTATCATTATTTTGTAGACTTCATCACTTTTCAAAACCCTTTTATTTGAAGACAGGAGATGTGTAATTCCCACTAGTTTTTTCTGAAAGCTGAACAGATTGTACCTAACCAGTGACTCAGAAAGAACTCCCTGCTGTCCTCTACAGCAATCTTTTCCCCAGTAGTCACTTTTCTTTAGAAATGTGTATTCAAATTAATCCAATTTCAACATTTCAGTATGATATTAGGTCACTTTCTTCAATGAGAAAGAGAAAAATCAAATCATTGCTTTTTTTTTTTACTTAAATATAGACAAAGTGCTATTATACTGCATGAACACTTGAACTTGACTGTAACACAGCATTGGTTAAACACCTTCATTTAGTGAGACTTTTACTTCTGGAGACTGCATTGCTTTTTTTAAAAAATGCATTGGTAAGCGTTTATGACTAGGAAGAAAACTAGCATACTGTTTTTGATTTAATTATTAATATACTCTCATTCTTTTAGCAAAATTCCTGGTAAAGGTTAAGTTTACAACTGTTACTACTTAAGTTTTATGTGTAAGAAGATAATCTCATTAGTGTCTTCCATTAAACATCAACTGCTAGAAAGTAATCTAAGCATGACCCCTGCTATTTATACTAACCCGTGACTCAGTCAGTGCTGTCTATCCTTCCCTTTCTGGGGTAACAATAAGATTTCCACAAGATGGCACACCATCTTCTACGAAACAAGGCGAAAGAGGTTCATATTTTGCCTGCTGGACTTTAAGGCTGATGCAACCAAAATTAAAATGGACCTTGTCACTGATCAACTGTGACATAATTTTAATATTCGGTGACGTTTTAATAATTGCTAAGTTGCGCTATAAGCAATTTCTTTGTGCTTACTGTTCAGGCACTCTACGGACAACTTCCTTCCCACCTTAAGTCCCGCTGGTGCTACGCGCCATGCGACTGTCATTGCGCGGTTAGCTTCTGCGCGGGACAGAACATGGCGCTTATTTATTGCTGTGGAATTTTTTGATGTTAGTGACTGTTGTTCTTTTTGGGCTGCTTTTTGGCTTATCCCAATAGGTTTTCTTCCCCGTTCCTGTATTTTAGCGAGGCTGAATTGCCGCTACCACTCTTGCCACTATGCCTCCAACAGGAAGCGGCGAGCAGCTTCGGGCTCGAGTCCAATCTCTTATCGACTCTAACCGAGTCGTCGTCTTCAGTAAAAGCTACTGTCCGTATTGTGTCAAGGTAAGTTATTGTTTAGTGTGCTATCAGGGCAGTCAAGTGAAAAGGATTTGTAATGAGTTTCATTTTCGCAAATGTATTAACTTTCTTTTCGGGGCATGTCAACCATCCGATAAAATGTGCCATTCGAACTAGTATTTTATTCAAATGTAGATGTGATTTGAAGAAGCATCCGAGTTAAGATGTCACTTTACCCCACCTTTATCCGCCTGCCGTCACTAACATTTTAGAAATCTTTATCTGGGAGAAACAAGTTTAAGAGTAAGTATATTCCAGAGTGCTTGAGCAAGGGGTCGGGGATTTTAAGTGTTCTACAGTCCTTCTCACGTGCTAAATTTTCAGCCATATACTGTACTGTACACACATGTAAATTTTAATCGCGTAAACCCTGTCCACGTATTGTTTTTTTTTTCTTTCTTGTTACTGAGAGTGTCCTCCTCCGTTTCCCTTTGTGTTTGCCCCTTCTAGTTTAAATCATTGTCCTGTTACTCACTTTTCATTACTGTACTTGCATATATGAGGCCATTGTAAAGTTTAGTCTGTTATCAATGTGAAAGGCGCTATATTAAGTAAGTACTGTATACAATAAATGTTGCGTTAAGGAAAGTATGGTTTTCGGACTTTAGACGAGGTGATATCAAGTTCAGAAACACAAGTGCATTAACCGTGCTGACAAAGTAATTTTGTCTGTCCATACAGTAAGCTCTATGTAGGTTATGCAGTATCTAGTAGATTACGATTCTGAGTAAAAAATTCAGATTTTATCTGTGAGCTGACAACACTGTTTTATGCAACCCCGAGTCAGCACTCCATTGTTCATTTTCTTAAGCTTTTTGATTAGAGACATTTTGTTCTGTTATACTTTCATATGTATCATTAAATTAAAAAGGAAACCAAATACTTAATACTACTAGTCCTGATATTAAATGGTTTTCATATAAAAAAGCATATCTAAATGTGTAAAATCACAGACATTTGGGTTAAATTTTTATGTTTTCATACATTATAAGAAACATTTTGTTTTAATAGTTATTCATGTTTGGAAATAATGTAATTACAGTCGTTTGACCCTGCAATGTTGATGCTGATCATGTTTTCCAGATCCACTATAAATAATTGGTCTAAGATTTTGAATTTATATTTAGTAGATCATATAAGTAGGTACCATTTAGTAATTCCTTTTATAAAGTGGATTTCATCATTAATAATAAGCTACAAAAATTTGATAGCTGTTGGAGAATGTAAAGGCATTCAAGGGAACATGAATAACATCTGTAAATGCAGCACAAACACATTTTAAACATGTTGCTTGACTATATATTATAGTGATTGGCTTCTTGTGTTACTTTTTGTGTGTAATTTATTGCTATATAAAAATGTTATACAGAATACTGTTGTAGTCAAGTTATAAATCTCTCCGTTGTTTACAGCAGAAAGCCAATTTTGTTTTGAACCCATTAAACTTTTTGCTTAACCAGTGAATAGTATTGGACAATCTAAGGTCATGATACTATGTCTGTCTATATATATATATATATATATATATATATATATATATCTATTTTTTTTTTATATATATATATATATATATATATTTTTTTTTTTTTTGCTCTTTGTTTATCATTGGCTTTATACTTTGAGATTAAAAATATATAACCCCTATTGTATAATGGTTTCTTTCTGTTTGGATACCCTTGAAATAAATAATGCATCATGATTACTGTCAAAACATACAAACATTTCCTGTGTTTTAATCAAATTATTATAAATTCATTTCCTTTTTTTTTTAATGTATAGGTAAAGGATCTTTTCAAAACATTAAATGTGGAGATTAATTCAATAGAGCTTGATTTAATGGGTAAGTTGTGCATATTGTTGATTTGCCATATTTCCAAATTCCTATGTTTGCCTATTTTTAAAAGGTCTGGCTATAGTTCAGTTACTGTTAACATTATAGTAAATGGAAAGAAAAGCCACTTAAGTCTTTTAACAGTTAAAACGTCTTTATTGTAAAGGAGGATGTTTTGGCCAATATTTGTAATATGTGACTTGCTTGAGTTGCTATTAACTTTCTGCTTAAGACGCAGTGTCCTGGCTGTATAAAAATGTTGATACTAGAATGGCCTGTGAATAGCTAGCAAATTGCTGAATCATTCTTGGGAAGTTGGGCTTCATTCCATTTAACCTCTAAGCCTTGTTTGTAACGTGCCTAAAACCTCGCTGTTAAAGAATTTCACACATTACTTAGGTCACATAGCAACTTTGTGTTGTAGCATTATGAAATACTACTTTTGTAAAGCTTATGTTTAGTTTTTTTTTTTTTTTTTTTTAACAACAACAGTTATGTCTTTTTGCACTCTCGATTTTACTGCACACTGAATTATTTCTTTATTGAATGAATGAAAATAATTGTGATTACGCTGAGCCTTAATCTGAAGACTATCAGGTTGTTAATGTATGATTTAACACTGTCGCTTTAGAGTACTTCTCCTTTGAAAAATGAATTATGATTGTATGTCTTTTCCAATTGTTCCAGTAAATCTGTGGTGTTCTGTGCTGCCTTTGAATGGTTCACTGACAGATTATAACTTATAAACAACATATTTAACATTAAGTGAAAAGATTGTGGAAGATGATTTAGATTATTGTATATGGTGCAGAGTACAGGACAGTTAAAACTACTAAAAGTAGCAAGGTAATTTGTGGTATTATTAAAGTCATAGTATATTATAGTATGTACATAGTAAATGGATACAGGAGGATAGGATAGGTGGCATGGTAGTCAAGTGGATAGTGCTGCTGTCTCACAGAGCTATCATCCAGGGTTCAAGTCCTGCAACTGATTTTACATGTCCTCCCTGTGCCAACATAAATCCCCCAGACCCAATCAAGGAGCACTCCAGTTTTCTTCCTCCTCCTCAAAGATGCTTGTGTTAGATTAACTGCATTGGCACCATATGGGCGTTTGCCTTGTTGTGTCCGGGATTGGTTCCTGTGTTAATTCCAGTGATGCCTGGGTAGGCTGTGTCCTCCAATGGTCTTGAATTGGATTGAGTTTGAAAATACTGGGGATGAAAGATAAAATCTTGGTGAACATCTCAATAGAGCTTGTAAATGGTGTGACATCATTCCTTTGTAATCTGTCAGTGTTTTGTTAAACAATCAAGTAATGTTTCCTCAATTTCTTATGAAAAGTTTAACTGCAGCTGGAATATTGGTTTTAAAATTCAGAGTACAATGGTGTATGGCATCAAGGAAAGCCTTGAAGGAGTACAGTATGTTGTAAGCTGTGGGTAACTGTGGGCATGTCTAAAGAAATGGCAAAGTAGGTTTAGTCATTTCCTTAATTCATTCTGCATACACAAGTATAATTTTGTCCTTCGTTGAAAAGGAAGAGCACATTTGATTTCTGTGTAAACATGGTAGTTTACCTACTCCAGTACTCTGTTGCACCTATGGTGCTTCCAGCAGTATCTGTATTTATAACAGTAGTTATCAGAACAGCCATATCATTTATTCAGATACATGTGCAGATGGATTCCCGTTATAGTGAAAATCATGAGACCATAAAAGTATTTTGTTATAATGAATATTGGGAAAATACATATACTATTGTGACCGGGGTTGCAATGTCCAATGGTAGAGAATATTTAACATCAGGCTTTGAAATGCTCTTCCTTACACTCGTCTGATCTCTCTTCTTCAGACTACTCCTTGCCACAGCAGTGATTCAACGCCGCTGGTGGTGTTCTAATCTGAAGATGGGAGCTAAAGCAGGACGAATGCCTGTGTCATGGCGCCTAACAGCTCCTATTTTGAATGAAGTCTTTTGACCGTACTTGTCTCTAATACAATAATAAAGTACCTGTATTTTCCTTGAAAGCCCAGACTCTTCTTCCTGTCTCTCGTGCATCTCTGTGACCGAAGGTTGACAATACTTGCAGAGAAAAAAAAAGCAGCACTTCTTAAACTGCAATAAAATGTAATTTGAAAATGAGATGTTAGATGTAATTTCTTTTTAATAGAAATACAAGTATGAAAATACAAAATGAAAGCAAGACATTAAATAAAGATGAAGGTGCTCTCGCCACATCATTTTTCTTCATTCCAGAATCAACTTTTTCTAATACTGATTCTAAATTCGTCTATACCTGTATGGTGATGTGCCTACACGCTTGTCAAGACCGCCTGAGACCAGAAATTTCACAATAGACTGTCTTTCTTTGAGGCAGCCTGTTGCAGGGTTCCTGAGACTCGTCGCAGAAAGTGTAGGCACTGCATTAAGCATTGGCCATTTCTGGTAGAAAAAACACTTGTTATACTGAAATTTACATTTTGTTAAAACTAAATTAACTTAACGTGATGTTGTATGAATGTTTGCCCATGCCCACAAAAAGTTTTCGTTATTCGGAAAATTTTGTTACTTTGGTATTTGCTATAACAGGATTTGACCTGTATATATTTAGAATGTAAAAGCAAAAACATAGACATAAATTGATGTGTATTTGCTTTGCTACTTGTGCCAAATTCTTGTGTGGGCTTTCACAGTTTGCATCTTTTTATTTCAAATCTATTTTCTTAATAGCTTTTGTGAATCCAGATGTAAGAAAGTCAATTCATTTTCTGACCCGCTTAGTCCTGAACAAGGTCACAGGGGTATCTGGAGCTTATCCCAGCCAGCATAGGGCACAGAAACAAAGCCTGGACAGGGCGCCAGTCCTTTGCAGGGCGAGCACACATGTGTTCTCTCTCTCTCTCTCTCGCTCACACACACACACACACACACAAGGGCCAATCTACTATTGCCAGTCCACCTGACCTGCATGACTTTGGAATGTGGGAGCTAACAGGAGCACCCAGAGGAATATAGTTTATTACATTACTCAAGTATTCACTGTAAACAAATTGAAGAAATCATTTCATTATTAATCAGCTAGTTGTTCAAAATGTTTCAACTCCTCAATAATCGGTCTTGTTTGTGTTGTGGGAAAAACTGCCAAGAAAACTGGATTAATTGTACTATACATAATTCACTAAAGTATAATTAAAATTTGCAAAGTCTGGTAATTTAAGTCTCAGCAATCTGAATCGTACTGTACACAAAAAAGTAAAGACAAATTTTCTACATATAAATGCATATTAGAAATTCGTAGTATTTTCACTGATAATCATTGAATGCTCACTTGGTTTTCATTTTACACATAAAATGTTATAATTATGATAGGTTAAAGTCACTGTTATGTGATTTGAATCCAAAAGATCCAACAATAAACCTAAATGGGACTTCTTGTTATGAAAGAAATGTGCATGCAAACTACATACTTTATAAAACATCTATAACTTGAAGAAAAGGGTAGCTGGCTAATGCAGCTGCAAAGCATTCAATGATTATATATTAAACTTTTCACTAACAGGTATTTTTCTGGACTGCCAATACAGTATTAGCATGGCTTTGTGTTTTATTCTGAAGCGTGCAATGTCTGCACAACAAGGAAACCCATACCATTGTTTGTTATTGCCCTTATCACATGTAAACATTTTATTATTTATAAAAATAGTGATGAACATAAATCTGATTGTTCATTTTACATTCTTGATGTTCTTTGGCAATTTTTCACTTTTTCCAAAAGTGACCTACGGGATATCTTAATTTAATGGGTTACCACATACAGTAAGTGTGCTTTAATAATCCCTCAAAAATCCTATGCAAAATGTTCTGTGCAACACAAAAATGATTTCACTCAGAGTAGCTCTTTTTCTAAAAACAGTTACCCTTTGCAGTTGTTTCAGATATAGAAGGCAAAGTGAAGTGGGAGAAATTTTTTATACTCAAGGATAAATCATAGGTGTTATTCAGTATAGCTATTTCAGGGCATCATTTCCTGTGACATGAAGGCTGTGAGATGGTCATCAGGCTGTCTGCACTGATTTAAGGGAGAACATTGGAAGAGCCCAGCACTATTATACTTGAGATGTGCATAGACTTTTTAATGTTAAAACTAGGGTTTTACTGAGCCAGCCTGATTGGTTATGTTTATATAGGATGTTATTGCAGCTCAATTTTGATAGCTGTTGATAAGTAGTTTTTTATTTTATTTTTTTTTTATTTTTTAGGTCCACAAGGTGACTGTTAACAAGTTGCCAGCCCTGGCATAAATATCTAGTAAGGGTGAAAATGCATCTCTGTCCAAAGTAAAATTTAACAAGTACTTTTAACAGACTAGTCTTATCGTGTTTAGCTAACATATTTACTAAAACATTGTTTTAGTTCAGTGCACTTGTTAGTAATAATGACAACAAACAAGTAATGCTTTATACAGACATCTTTAGTGTCTGAAAAAATACGGTGGTACTGTGTGGGACAGGGACAACTAATTAAGAAAATTAATTTTAATCAAATGTTTTGTCTTTTGCATCGATTAATTGTTGCAGCCCTAGTTGAAATAAACTTTTTGTTTGAAATAATTCTGCTCAAACACAAAGATGCAACACCATAAAGGAATCTGTCTGTTATCCAAGCACCATTTAACAGGGATTGTTTTGTACAGCTAATGTCCTAGTTTCTCACATTTAAAAAAGAAAATCCACTACTACAGGCTCTTCCCTTCTTTTGCATGAGATGAAGATTCTAGCCACAGTTTATACCGAGTATCTGTTTACATTTTGTCTAACATGACTTTGTACTAACTAATAGTATCTGTGCATCCTTAACAATCACCTTTATAAGCTCGTCTGTCCAGTGTGTTTATCCAGTAAATGTTTTTATTTTGCTTCCTGCTGCACCCACTTTCTACCTAGATATCAACAAGTGCTAGAGGGAGAATAGACCGCTTTCCTCCCCAACCACCATGGTGTTCTCTCATCCATGATTTTCCACAGTTCACTGCACTGAAGACTGCAAAACTCATATGTAGTATTTTTTAAGTTAGAAATCAAAACTTTGTCTGATAGAGTATGCTGCCAATTTATAAATATATCAAGCACCTGGTTCCTCTTCTAATACAACCAGAAATGTATGTTATTAGTTGACATTGTAATAAAATGTAAAATGAACTATCAGCTTTACAAACATAAAAGATATTTTTGTTGGCCAATATGCTGAAAATGATTTTAATGTATTCTGTATATAAGAAGTAAGAGTTAAAAAAAAAACTTCTTATAATGCTTCATTTTGTCACAAAATATAAAACATTGGACATAGGTACAGTATGTTGGGTATTTTTTTTTTTCCTTGACTGTCACACAGATTATGTCTAATTTCCTTGCTAGTTCAGTTAAAGTCTCATCTAGTTGTAGCTCCCTTTTCTCTCCTAGGTGAACTTATTTCTTTCTTTTCATATTTTGATAGTCACAGTAAATGTCTTTCCCATAGAGTTGCTACAACATTCAATAATTCAGGCCTTCTTTGTTTTGGTTCACGACATAAGTAGTATTTTAAAACAAAATAATGTAAATTGGCTTTTCCCAGTGATTCCCAATGGGTGTGCCATAAAAAATCTATAGTGACCAATTAACTGATGGTTTTTATATTTTTAATGGTTTTTATATTTTTAATGCCTTTAATTACTCTCAGCTTCACAAGGATGATATCTCTGTGACCAATAACTAAGAATTGGACTTCTTCAATAATTACCAGGTAGTTGGGCATTCTCTCACATTCTAAGTGAATTATTTGAAAGACTCTTGCTGGTACACATTAAGCTTAACATTCTAGAAAATGTATGCCACTTCTGATTTACTTATCACTGCATTAAGTTATCTTCAGGCTCCTAAATTATGGACTTACAATAACGATCAGCAACCAGATTTTAGACTTTATAACTGACATGAGCAAGCTAGTTCAGATCATCCACATCACTTGTGCCTCACGGGTAGTGTGCTGTACTTTTGTGTTTTTCTCCACCTACAACAGTGTAGCAAAATACAACACTTCTACTTGCCATTAAATTTGTTCGTGACACTAGTCTTGTAGGCCTGATGACCAACAATAGTGAGATGGTTTATAGAGACTAATAGCTAATAGTTTTGCTTTTTGATTCAGTGGTGCCTGGACAAAATCTCCACCTTAAAACCATGGAGTCGGTCTTAGACTTTAGGAAAGAAGCAGCAGTTCATACATCTTGGTGTGAATGCTGTGACTTGCTTCATTCTCATTAGGAGGCAGTGGCAGTATGATATACAACTTAGGAAAATATATAGAAATTTAATATTCAAGTATTAGTAGTCAATACGTAGTTGCACAGGGATATCCCTAACTGATGCGATGTAAAACTTGTACAACATATACACATATATATCAAGCTTCATACTTAGTACCAATCTTCAGGATTGTACCTTTTTCCAAGGGATGCTACCAAGCCAAAACTTTTCTTGGCCAAACTTTTGGATCTGCTGTTGTTTCGGGTATCTCTGGCTATCTTTAGTTTTAATAGATTCTCTTCTGCTTCTTCAGGTATTACAGTTGTCCTCAAAGAATATTGTAATGTATTGACTTTGCTCACATTACTGCCTTGTCAATTAAATTTGCTCAATTGAATCACTCTCCACACTGTACTCCTCAGTGACTAAAATAAAAAAAACATAGTCTGTACATTTTAATCATCAGAAATCTTTCCAGAACTCTTATAAGGACCAATGATGTCAACACTATTAATAAATTATACTCCAAAATGGATTATCAATATAGAATGAAGACTAATTACAAATAAAACAGACAGGTATCCATCCTCAGTATCGAGGAGACTCTGTTCTGGATTTTAACTGGTTGGAAGACTTGTAGTTGCACTACCCTTGTTTCTCTGGGATGGCTATTCTTGGGATCCATATCATACTTCTCAGAACTAGTGCCCCTGCCCAAGCCTGTTTTCCCACCATTATGACCTTTTTACACACCCTGATGACTGTCACATGGGTTGGTGCATTTCTTCCTATCATATATTTGTATGTCATTGGTTGAGGGAATTCAATGGATTTAAATGGTCAAATAAAGAAAAACGCTGCATATTCTTATATAATGATGATCTTGTAGAATGATTATATAAACACATTTGGATTTGTGTGCTATTTCTTTTAGATGAGGGACCAAACTTCCAAGCTGTGTTGATGGAGATGACTGGCCAGAAAACAGTGCCCAATGTATTTGTCAATAAAACACACATTGGAGGTTGCGATAAAACTATGCAGGTATTTTTTGAACAACTTTTAATGAATCATTTAATGAATTACTTCTTAGGCAAAATGCCTATTCTAATTATAAATAAGCGGATACTAATTTTCAGCATTACAGAATGTATGTTAATGATGATACTTGCAAAAGTTGTATATTTTCCTGCATTTCTGAAAAAATATATTAGATAAATTATATTGGATAGTGGATGTGTATATTCAGTTGTTAAAATTTGTTGCTTTTTGGTACACTAGGCCTCCATTGAACTAATGAAAGTAGCACAACTGAGGAAGTGACATATTAACTATAAAAGTGTGTTTGGTGTGTGTTTTTACTTCCCCATAGTGCTATTTAGTGTGCTTCAAGTGAATATTATTTATAAACTTTATAACTGCTGTAGTCATTTTACTTTTACTTAACTGTTTAGTTTCTAAAATGCTTACATTAAAATGCAACGAGCGTCATAGTAGTCTGGGGATCTTGCACATCTGTATATAAATTTTCTTTTTTTAAATGTTGTTGCAGAGCTCAGCATTGGGGTACCAAATAGGTACTAGTACTTTTCAAGGCGCACTCATAAAACAACCCTCTTTTGATTAGAGCTTTACCTAATTTTAAGTTTCTAGGCCTTTATTTGATAGAAAACCAGAGGTCCATGAATTATTACCTTCTGAAATTAATTTGGGATTTATCAAAAATAGGTTCAGTGGTGGAAATTGTTGATTAGATTTTATTTTCTCTCTCCCTATTTTACTTTGTAATGGCCAATGTACCATTTTTGTTGTTAATTGGCACCAAATGGAATATAGATATTCCTAATTACAGATGGTTAACTAATGTTATTGAGGCTGTGTGGTATAATGTTCAGAAATTTTCTTCATGATGTACAATGTCAATTCACCCATGCAAAATAACCTCCACTTTAAATACAAATATGAGTTTTGTATTTATAAAAATTAAATAGTAGTTTATACAACATATATTCAGTAATTAGAAATGACCCAATTCCTCTATGCATTTGTGAAAATGAATTGGCTTTATTCACTATAGAATCCAGATATTTGGAGTGCAGGGCAATAATATTTCATATATTTTAAGTTTATGCTTTTTTTGTTTTTCTTTTTTTTTTTCCTTCGGTTTGCTTCTTATGTTACAAATCTGATATCTTTGTGTTGTTTTGCAGTTTCTAACTGTTGTACATTTACTCTTGCAGGCTCATGATGATGGAGTGCTTCAGAGACTCCTAGGGATTTGCACTGAATCCTATGATTATGACCTCATTGTTATTGGGGGTGGTTCAGGTGGTCTTGCATGTTCTAAGGTATGATCTGTTATGGCATCTATAGCAGTTAAGTAGACCTCAGCAAATTATTTTATGTATTCTGCTTTCTGTGCATTATCCTTTGCATCAGGCAGACTTTGTTGTGCTTAATATTTGTCACAGTTTATGCTATTTCTCATGCTTTTGCTTTAAATGTGATATTATCCTAGTGCTCAAATATTTTAATCTTCATGTTTGTTGGATTTCACAAAGCTAAAAATTACAAATAGTTAAATAGGGATTGGTACTAGAAACCTGTCCACATTGCAGTTAGTTTTAGTGTTTATTTTTTGAGCAATGAGCTGATCATACCCTTAAGCTGCGTTAGGCTGATTTATCAATTTTGGAGTTGCAGGCGATGGTCACTTTCTTTGTAAGTTAAGCGTATTCACATATATCTACAGTATGTCTGCTGCAATTATACATCAGTTTAAAGTTAGGCTACAGCCTGTACTTAATGTGGTAATTTATGTGTTACGGTAGGAAAGTGAAAGATATTTCCTAACCTTGAAGTATATCTGTATACATTTAGAATTTAAGCATCTTGTTGAAAGCCCTGATACTTAAAATCATTGCTGAGCCTTTCCGTCTTTATTTGCTCACAGTTAATTGTATGTACGTTTCAAATATATATATTTTTTTTTTTTTTTTGAAAGAGAAGTGGCCATAATCAAAAACGGGAGTGACACAAAAATTCTGCGAAATGAGGTGAAGTCTAGAGTAATGCAGGCCTAAGCTATTTTTGCCCCATGATTCTAACAGTTTCTTTAAGGACAAAGGCCATATTAATAGTGTACCTGTAGAGCCACCACAGGTTCTTTCATAATTCCTCTGTGTCACCTTAAACTACTGTGTTTTCATGTTATATACCTAAGTATCAAAGTCCACAAGTGCTGTGTGAGTACTTTATTGTCATTACTCTTTATATTTTTTTTGGTAAGCTGTATTAATCCCAGAGGGGATTATGTGACTCAAATTTAAGTTAAAGTGTAAAGTTCATTTCTTGTATTAATGGACATTTTGCTGCTTCATCATAAAGAAGCTGTTAATTTGAAGGTATTGCTTCTCCACACTGACCTCTCCCTTTCTGTACTCAACTACACAGTCATATATGGTATTTGGTTGTGTGTAATATATTCATGCTTGCTTGTGGTGTACAGAACCAGCATGCTGACTTCAAGTGCCACATCTAAAGACAGTTTGTGTAGTTTGCATATTCTTGTCTGTTTTTGTCCAGGCATTTTAGTTTCCTCCCACATCCTAAGAGGCTGCATGTTAAGGGTAATGTGGTATTGCTAGTTAACTTGTAGGTTTGTATAAGTGGTCTCTATGATGGACTGGTGCTCCAGGGCAGTATTTCCATCAGTTAGTGAGTGAAAGTAGCTGTGACTGGTTTATTAGGTTTAATTCAGGAGCACAAAACAAACCTTAATCCTTAGACAATTAAGAGCGACTATGTAAAACTTCTGAGGAAGGTATGCCCTTTTCTCTCTCTCTCCCCTAAAACGCCTTCCTTCTGTCACTAACTCTGCCACATTTAATTTAAGTAGTTCATTTTTTTTACAGCCATTAGGTACATGCAAATACTCCATAAATATTTCTTACTGCATTTATGTGTTGATTAAATTGGTATTAGGACACATTTAAAAAAAAAAAAATGTATTTTAATATTTGTATCGCTTATATTGATTACATTACAATCAATAAATAGCAGATCAGTGAGACAATAGTTTTACATTCTGTTCAAGTCAAGTTGGACATTTCCTCCCCTACCCAGAAATATTTTTATATAATTCACAGATTACTTATTAATAATTGGGTTCAGAGTTTGCAGTTTTTTTATTTTTGCTAAAATGTGAAATACTTAGTTCTTTAATATATCACAGTATGCTGTAAATGTAATATTAAATGCTGTTTGTTTTTATTCATTTTTAACTAGGAAGCTGCATCATTAGGAAAGAAAGTAATGGTTCTGGATTATGTTGTTCCTACGCCAAAAGGAACTAAATGGGGTAAGAAGAAATAGTTAATTGTTGTCAATTAAAACTGTTGGTTTAATTGAATGTCTCTTTGTTTAACTAGAATGATTTAAATATTTGACATTAAGGTTTTGAAGAGTTTAACCTAATTGTTACACTGTAAGACATGATTTTAAGGCAACTTATGTTCTTCAGTAAGAAAAAAAGTTTCTTTCATCAGATTCTGCCCTCACAATGAAATCACTGTTTAACTGCACCTCATCATTAAGTTTTGATATGGGCATCTCTCTTTTGCAATACAAATATATGACCTTCACATTCCTCTATGGGCGGCACGGTGGCGCAGTGGGTAGCGCTGCTGCCTCGCAGTTGGGAGATCTGGGGACCTGGGTTCGCTTCCCGGGTCCTCCCTGCGTGGAGTTTTCATGTTCTCCCCGTGTCTGTGGGGGTTTCCTCCGGGCGCTCCGGTTTCCTCCCACAGTCCAAAGACATGCAGGTTAGGTGGATTGGCGATTCTAAATTGGCCCTAGTGTGTGCTTGGTGTGTGGGTGTGTTTGTGTGTGTCCTGCGGTGGGTTGGCACCCTGCCCAGGATTGGTTCCCTGCCTCGTGCCCTGTGTTGGCTGGGATTGGCTCCAGCAGACCCCCGTGACCCTGTGTTCGGATTCAGCGGGTTGGAAGATGGATGGATGGACATTCCTCTATATGTTGTTTTGATTATCCTTTGATAAGGATAGAAGGAAGAATATTCATAAAATGTCGTGTGTGACGTTCTCTGGATATCATTGTGGTATACTAGCATTACTGTTTTTTTTGTTTTTTTTGTTTTTTTTTTGATCCACATGGGTTAATTTACCTTCACATTCATCATTTGTCTGTCTCATGTCAACTTGTTTATTTCCAAGTAATTAGAGAAACAATTAAATCCTAACTCATAAACAGACAGAGCAGGCAACTGTTTTACTTTATGAACTGTAAAATTCCCTAAATTTGAGCAATTAATACGGGTTTACACAATTTGGAGTGAAAATATGATGACCCTGACCAGCTGCTATTCAATTGATTATTACATAACTAGAAAATAGTTTGTTAAAATACTGCAGATTCAGGTTTGAATAAATCGTGTATTTTAAAATTAGTTCTTGGTTTGCTCAAAGAAGGAGAAGTTTTTACCTCTTGTTGACTTTTTTTAAGGACTTGGAGGCACATGTGTAAATGTTGGATGTATTCCTAAAAAGCTCATGCACCAAGCCGCCACCTTGGGGATGTCACTTAAAGATTCAAAAAATTTTGGCTGGGAATATGAAGACAAAGGTTAGTTTTTTTTTTTTTGGTTTTTTTTTAAATGCAGCTTGTCCTTGTTTGAGTGTGAATGAGCCCTGCGAATGACTGGTCCTTGTCCAGAACTATTTAATGCTTTTCATCCATTGCTTGTTTGATTCTAGTCCTCCAAGACCTGGGATGAGACTGTTCTGTGTTATGTTTGTTACAGTACATCCTGCATTTAATCTTGTAAACCTATTGTATCAGAACATAAAAAAATATTTTTCAATTGGTATTACCATAAACATAAAACTGTTAGCAGCTGGAAGCATCTAATATTTCTTTACAGCCAATTTTACATTAAAGGTAATTATTTCTGACAGTTTGTCTTTAAAATATTAACCTTTGCTGCTGCTTTATATACCTAAGTTAATGGTAGTGATAAAATACAGTAAATGATTTAGGCCTTTCCCTACTGTTTAGCAGCCTAACCAAATTAATAACTCTTAAATTCTGTGTAGGCCAGAGTACTCTGCAATGTACCAGAAAGTAGTTTGGTTACTGCATTGTTAATGTCAGATGTGTACAGTATTGTATATCCAGCATTTTTCCTAATGAAAATGTAAGAACATACAGCCTGTGCTCATTTGCAGTGGAGAAAACATTTTTCTTAATCTGTTTATAGTACTTAATTTGGTGTGAGGGATATCTCTCATATCTGGTTTTCTGTCTGTGATATAGATATATAAATATTTTAAAAATCCAGCCTAATGTTGTTGTTTGGTTTTTGTAAATCTTGAATGAATGATTTTTATGCTAAGTGGAACTAACCACTTTGTGCTTTGTCGGCATTAGTACATTGTAAACCATGCTGGAACAAATTAATATGTGCAGTTTTGTCTTTTATCATTCAACATTCTGCTCTTGTGCTTTTTTTTTTTTTTTTAAATCTGATTTGCCATTTTATATATACTTTGGTGTCTAGAGACAGGTAGGGAATAAAAGAACTTGTCCAGTCATTTGAGGCCCTGAAGTTGTGAGAGGACAGTGATATTTTAATTTTAGTTGCAATTTGAGTTTAAAGTTGCATTTGGAATTTTTAAAATCATATAATTAACTGTGTCTAGTTTTTGATAGTTGTTAAAATTTCTTTTTATAGTCACGCACAATTGGTCAACAATGAAAGATGCCATCTCAAATTATATTGGTTCTTTGAATTGGGGATATCGTGTAGAATTAAGAAACAAGAACGTTGCTTATTTGAACTCCTATGCCGAATTTGTAGAACCACATAAAATTAAGGTAAATAATATTTTGATTTTCAATTTTATAAAACTGTTGCTTTCTTCAAGAATATGAATACAATATAGTAGTAGAGTAGAAATTAATAAAATTAATGAGTAAAACTTTTGGGATGTTTGTTTTGCTTAAAGCTTCTTGTCTGTTTAACATTTGGAAATGGATTTGGTGGTAGCTTTGGGAAATAATTCACTTGATTAGTGTATGTCTTTGTGAAGCTTTTTCCTGTCTGGCTAATAATTAATAAAAATGGTATTTTATTTTACCACCTTTGGTCACTTTTTTATATATGACAGTCAAGTGACTTTTTGGTCAGATACATATAATTTAAAAATGTAAGTAGCAATAAATGTGGTACAGTCTGTATATACTAGGTTTTTCAATTTGTTTTTTTTTTTTTAAATAGACACCATCAATAGTTTTTTATTTGTGATAAAATCTGAACTATATATTAGTCCTGAATATTGATGGTTTGCCAGTTTGATTTATTTGTATTATACCTTACATGGCATGGACTGATTACACTACCTCTGCTCAGTGGTGGAATATGTTTTAAAGGGGTTATGCTGGATCATGTAATGTTACTTAAGTTAACTGTGATCGTTTGCCAAGTATTCTGAAAAACAATTGGAAAGGATGAAAGCTAAGAAAATTTAAAGGTGAATTATAATGTAGCCATTTGAAAGAAAAATTAATAGTTCCTTTCTTCAGAAAAAATGAAAGTAATTCATAAGGCCTTTAATTTTTATCTGATATTTCCATTAGGCAACAAACGCACGAGGCAAGGAAATTTTCCACACAGCAGCAACATTTGTCCTTGCTACCGGGGAACGTCCAAGATATTTGGGTATTCCAGGTGATAAGGAGTACTGTATTACCAGGTCAGAGTTCTTCTTTTGTCTTTATATATGTTTTTAAAAAAAACGATCTGGTGAAATATTAATATGCTGTTGCAGTTATTGCAAATTTACTGTGTGTCCTTTAAGAAATCCTTATTGAACAACATTGGTTGCTTACCCTGGCCAGTTGGGGCTGGTGGCTGCAATTAATAATTGATGAATGATTTACTTGGAGGTTGCATTGATTAAATACATCAATTAATTAATGATGGTGGCAAAAATATAAATACTGTATTTTTTTTTTATAACACGAAATGAGTACATAGTGTTTTAATTGTATTGCAATAAATTGTAATGAGTTACTCACAAAAAGCATACCTACAAATTTTAAATTGAATCACATTCAAACCTGCATGATAACAAAAAAGGCATGTAGGATTTTCAATTAAATTTCATTTTCTAATGTTTGTAATTGGTAAGAGATCAGAATACTGTTTGCTTTACATCAGGGGTAGGCAACGTCGGTCCTGGAGTGCCACAGTATGTGCAGGTTTTTGTTCCAACCCAGTTCCTTAACGAGAACTCAATTATTGCTGATGAAGCACATATTGCTTAAGTGACATTTTAATGCTTCATTTTAGTGGTCTCGCTTGTTAAGGTTCTCCAACCTTAAGTGCTTATTTCAATCTTAAACTGCTGCATTCAGTGTTTTAATTGCTCCTTATTAGCAATAAGATGTAAAAGACAAAGCAGCCAGCAGTTCTCCAGCTAGCTTTTTTCCAACTACATCTGTGCGTGTTCATCATGCACGGTTTGATTTAATAAAACACTTAATAGAAAAATGTGACAGACTGAAAATGATCTGTTTTAGGCTTCAAATCATTTGGATGATATCCTTGGAAAGGAACAAAATCTACGATATAAAAGCCTTACATTGCACAGACTAACAAGCCATAAAATTAAATAAGGTCTGAGATTGGCAATGATTGGTTTCTAATTAAGCAATTGGGTTGAATGAAAACCTGTAGCCACTGCGGCTCACCAGGACCGACATTGCCTACCCCTGTTTTACATCTTATTGCTAATAAGGATAAATTAAAACACTGAATGCAGCAGTTTAAGACTGAAATAAGCAATTAAGGTTGGAGAACCTTAACAAGCGAGACCACTAAAATGAAGCATTAAAATGTCACTTAAGCAATATGTGCTTCATCAGCAATAATTGAGTTCTCGTTAAGGAACTGGGTTGGAACAAAAACCTGAACATACTGTGGCACTCCAGGACCGACGTTGCCTACCCCTGCTTTACATTATACGTTAAATTATTGAAAGGAGGTGAGAATTATAGGAATGCATTAATTTTAGGGCTTATGGGGTTCATGTAATTGGGTAAAGGCAATGTCAGATTTACCTCCTGAAACAACCTGCAAAGGGTATTAGTTCAAATACATGTTATATATTTAAGGGCTGCAGTTGCTATAATCTCAGGAAGTGGAGCTATTATGCTCAGTGAATAGCAGTATACGACTTGACTAATTAAAAGATTCTTTCATAGTTTTCACACTTATTCATGGTTGTGTGTATTGCAAGGTTAGAGACATTTTTGGCTGCCAGATGACATAAAGACCACTGGGGGAAAAACGGGAACATTACACTGAAGTAAACAAATAAATGCCATACACAACTACAGCACAAGGTGCTCCCTCCCAGGTGCTGCTTTCAACACTCCTATGAATTTTCTTCAAATTAATTTTAAAATGTCTGAGATTAAAATTGTTTTTGAAATAGAGTTTATATTTTCACTTTGCTCACTAACCACATTCTCTATGTATTATTACTGGTAATCACCTCTTCTGTATTGTAATTAACATTTAAGCTTTTCTTTGTACACATATTTGAAAAATATATTGTGAATGGTAGTATTACATATGTACAATAAAAATATCTTATTTTTGTAGTGATGATTTGTTTTATCTGTCATACTGCCCTGGGAAGACGCTAGTTGTGGGGGCATCTTATGTCGCCCTTGAATGTGCTGGTTTCCTGGCAGGCCTTGGTTTGGATGTCACAGTAATGGTCCGTTCCATTCTTCTGAGAGGTTTTGACCAAGAAATGGCAGAAAAGGCAGGCGCGTATATGGAAGAACATGGTGTCAAGTTTATCAGAAAATTTGTGCCTATAAAGGTAATTTGCTGCTGATTTGTATTTACCTGGGATCAGTGTAAAAAGCTGGTGCAAAATAGAGTAAAAGTATATAGCTTGAATGTTGTATTGGTGGTGGCAGTATCAAAAGTACAGAGTTCATCTTACATGCACTGGTACATTAGCATTTCCAATAATCTGATTAGGAGAAAGTGCACAATGTTGCATATAGTCACAATTGATCGGAATACATAATTAAAAGTTTGGTTATGATGAAAGTGTCTGTATGCAAGAAAATGCATTGAAATTATTAAAATGGTTATGTAACATCACCTAATAGAATGGTTTGATCTTTCTGAGGCTGCAAGGTTTATCTTTTATTTCCTTTGAGAGCTGTACAATATTTGTACCCTTTATGCATATATGCATTGTTTTGTGCTTAATTCCTATTTCAAAATGGTCCTTACTTTCAAAGAGGTACCTTTCCACGGGAAGGCAAGTGACATTCCTGAAATAATGAAAAGGAAACTACAGAAGTGTTGCAAACAAAATATTATACAAAGATGCATTCTGCAAGATCTGCTGGTATAATTGTTCGTTATCTTAATAGGTTGAACAGCTAGAGGAAGGAACTCCTGGGAGGTTAAAAGTAACAGCAAAATCTACAGAAAGTAATGAGGTTATAGAAGGCGAATACAACACTGTAAGTAAAGGTACACTTTTAAAAGCAATAAAAAAAAAAAAAAAAAGTGCAGTGTTCATAACTTCTTTGTTCATGTAATTTAATACTGTGATTGTTCGGTCTTTTTGTAATGAACATTGTTTTTATAATCCTTGTTAGGTTTTGATAGCAGTTGGCCGTGATGCTTGCACCAGAAAAATTGGTCTTGATAAAGTTGGGGTCCAAATCAATGAAAAGTATGTGTCTTATTTATCTTACATGTTTTTTTTTCTAACGCTTCTGTGTAATTTCTTACCTGTTAAGTGAAGGAAATTCACTTAATGACTCACAAAATGTATCTTTTGATGTTAATCATTAGGTGTGTGCATGTAAGGAGAGTTCTTACATCTGTCTATGATTCTTTACTTATAACGAGATGATATTAAAGTAATGTACTGTTTTTGATTACAAAGAATATTCTTCTGTGCTACCAGCTGCTCGGATAACTTCCATCTACCCACTGCTGAGTATAGCAGAGACCATGAAAAATGTTTGGCAGGGAATACAATTTATTTTGACATAATCACATTATGGGTGTAAATTATTCAGATTATTGCCAACTTGTTGATGGCTGTTGTGGATTAGTCAGTGAAAGAAATTGCTGTAATTGTGCACTGGATTCTTAAAGCAAATCTTCCCACAACCCTTTTATTGATGATTGTAGGAGAGGAATATGCAGTAGTAATGTCTGTTCTTACATCTTAACACAAGATGATATGATTGACAGCTATCAATTACATAGCACCCAAGAGAACACTCCTGTATTATTCATACATTAAAAATGTTTGTTTAAAAAAAATTGTTGTTTTTACTGCATTCACTTTAAAATAAGGGAAGAATTGTGGCTTAGTGGTAATGTTGCTGCATCGCAGTAAGACAACCAGGGTTTGCATGTTCTCCCCATGTCTCTGGGTTTTGTCTGGGTGGTCTGGTTCTCTCTCACTGTCTAAAGTCATGCAGATTAGGTGAAGTGGTGAATTTAAATTGGTCCTTGTTTGTGTGTGTCTTGCAATGGACTAGTGCCCTGTCCAGGGTTTGTTCCTGCATTGCACATTATGCTTGCATCTTCCCCAATCCTGATGTGGATTATCGGGTTAGAACATTACATGACTTTACAACTATCAACAAGTTAAGTGTGTCCTTTAAATGTGTTGAATAGTTTTGTTAAAATGTTTCATTTGGAGCAAAATAGTTAAACCATACATAATTTCAGTTACTTAACTGGGACATTTTATTGATTTATTGCCATTCATGAGCTATGTTTTCTCTATTTGTCCCAGAAAGTTTTTGTAAGAACTTCAGAATGTTAATTCCCAATTTTATTTTGGTCTGAATAGTACTGGCAGCTGTATTTGGAAAGTGTGTTGTGAAATGTTTTTGGTTATTATTATCATATGCTTTATAGGAATGGTAAAATTCCAGTAAATGACGAGGAACAGACAAATGTGCCATATATTTATGCCATTGGCGATATCCTTGATGGGAAACTGGAACTCACTCCTGTTGCAATTCAAGCTGGAAAACTGCTTGCACGAAGGCTGTTTGGAGGGTCCTCTGTAAAGGTGCGGGTGGTTTTTTTTTGTTTTTTTTTTAAATAACTCTCTTTGCTCGCCCACCTCTGGGTTTGGTTTACCAGATATAAAGAGATTGTTGTTTTTATGGGAATTGTTACATATGCATTATTTTCACTCTTACTTTAAAACTTGTAAAAACCATACTTGTCCTTTATTTCCGGCCCCGGGCATGGTTACATCTCTTTCTCGCAGGACGTATAACGCTGCTCGCGTTGTGAAGAGGATGCGGCTGAACGCATGCTACGGAGATGCCGTCGGATCATCAGCTGCTGGCGAGCTGCCTGTTCTGTTTGTCTCACTCCCTGATCATTTCAAAGCCTGTACAGCAGGCACTTCGTGTCTCTTCGTGTCTCTGCCGCTTACGTTGTGAAGGGGGGGGGGGTGGGGGGCGGGGGTAGGTTTGTTGGTTGAATACACACTAAGGAGAAGCAGTCGGATCAGCTGCTGGCTTTCTGCTTCTGGTGAGCTGTGTGTTTTGCTTGTCCGTTGTTTTAAGAACTGGGAGCACATGAAGTGTGTTTGCCAAAAGCAATCCAACAACTGCTAGGTCAGGTGTCCATGGACTTGTTTTAAACGATGTCTCACTGCCTTGTCTCGTGTGACGTTGTAAAAACAATACTTGTTCTTTATTCCCGGCCCCAGGCATGGTTAAATCTCTTATCGCTGGGGGGGAGGGAGTGGTGGGGCAGCTGAACGCCTGCTAAAGAGTTGCTGCCGGATCATCTGCTGTCTTACAGCTGTTGCGTTGCCCGTCAATCATTTTAAAGCCTGAACAGCAGCTGTCCTTTTGCCCCTTTGCGTCTGTGCCGCTCGCGTTGGGGGTGGGGTTAGGGTGGATGAACGCACGCACGGAGAAGCGGTCGGATCATCTGCTGGCGAGCTGTGTGTTTTGGTTGTCACTTGTTGTTGTTTTAAGAGCTGGGAGCAAGTTATAGTGTCTCTTGCAGGACTTCAAATTGTCATTCTGAGAAGATCACGTCTCGTCTCCCTAGTTTTCCTCGCCAAGATTTTTTTTTTTTTTAATAATAGGAACGGTTCTGTAGCTCATTATTACTATAGATACTTTCTTTAAAAAAAACTGATAAACCGAATATTTATAAAATACAAGGTGTGCTTTGTGATTTGATTTCAGTAAATGATTAATTATTCATATCTAGTAATATATGTTTTTAAATTTTACAGCATTGCAAAACTGCAGCCGTGTTTTTGGGTAAATATGCACTTCACTGTTAGCATATAGTGTTGTCCTAAAGTTGCTTGTGATGCTCCATCTGCATGGTACGTTGGTAGTGCTGCTGCCTCGCAGTAAGCAGATCATTGGTTCGCATCTCAGGTCCTCCCTTATGGTTTGATAAGAAGAAAGTGGAACATGTTGACTTTGCTACTCTGAAGTATCTGTGACATATCCTAGCCAAGCTGAACTTTTCCTATTGTAAAATATGGTGATGATGGCATATAGGGATGGAGATCTATTCAGTAGGAGGAAATGCCAAGGATATTCATGTATAGTACACAGGTACTGAATCGGAACCTGTCAGAACACTGGAATTCTGTAAGAAATACGTATCAGGAGAAGAATGATCCAAAGCTGCTACTGTCGCTTAAAATGGGGGGGTCGGGTTGATAACTGGTATCTTTGAGAGATGTGGTCAGAGTCCTGCATTTAATGGCTTGACCATAGTAGCTGTCCATCACCATTTCTCCGCTTATCTGATCAAGGCTATGAAATAATTCCCCCCCCAACCCCCGAAATGACGTGTAAAGTTAATAGAAATTACTCAAAACAGTTATTGTCTGAATATACGGTGAAGGCGCTTCAACAGATTATTGTTATTGTCTGAATATACGGTGAAGGCGCTTCAACAGATTATTTAGCCAACCTAATATAAAAAAAGAATTAATATCCTAGGTTGAGTTTTAAGCAGGGAAACAGAAATAATTTGTGCTGTTGTATTTTTTAGTAAGCAATAGACCAGTTACGTATATACAGTGCATCTGGAAAGTATTCACAGCGCATCACTTTTTCCACCTTTTGTTATGTTACAGCCTTATTCCAAAATGGATTAAATTCATTTTTTTCCTCAGAATTCTACACACAACACCCCATAATGACAACGTGAAAAAAGTTTACTTGAGGTCAAGAGCGCCCTGGAGCAGGTTTTCATCCAGGATGTCTCTGTACATTGCTGCAGTCATCTTTCCCTTTATCCTGACTAGTCTCCCAGTCCCTGCCGCTGAAAAATATCCCCACAGCATGATGCTGCCACCACCATGCTTCACTGTAGAGATGGTGCCAGGTTTCCTCCAAACGTGACGCCTGGCATTCACACCAAAGAGTTCAATCTTTGTCTCATCAGACCAGAGAATTTTCTTGTGAATTTCCCATTGGGATTAATAAAGTATCTATCTATCTATCTATCTATCTATCTTTCTCATGGTCTGAGAGTCCTTCAGGTGCCTTTTGGCAAACTCCAGGAAGGCTGCCATGTGCCTTTTACTAAGGAGTGGCTTCCGTCTGGCCACTCTACCATACAGGCCTGATTGGTGGATTGCTGCAGAGATGGTTGTCCTTCTGGAAGGTTCTCCTCTCTCCACAGAGGACCTCTGGAGCTCTGACAGAGTGGCCATCGGGTTCTTGGTCACCTCCCTGACTAAGGCCCTTCTCCCCCGATCGCTCAGTTTAGATGGCCGGCCAGCTCTAGGAAGAGTCCTGGTGGTTTCGAACTTCTTCCACTTATGGATGATGGAGACCACTGTGCTCATTGGGACCTTCAAAGCAGCAGAAATGTTTCTGTAACCTTCCCCAGATTTGTGCCTTGAGACTATCCTGTCTCGGAGGTCTACAGACAATTCCTTTGTCTTCATGCTTGGCTTGTGCTCTGACATGAACTGTCAACTGTGGGACCTTATATAGACAGGTGTGTGCCTTTCCAAATCATGTCCAGTCAACTGAATTTACCACAGGTGGACTCCAATTAAGCTGCAGAAACATCTCAAGGATGATCAGCGGAAACAGGATGCACCTGAGCTCAATTTCAAGCTTCACAGCAAAGGCTGTGAATACTTATGTACATGTGCTTTCTCAATTTTTTTATTTTTAATAAATTTGCAAAAACCTCAAACTTTTTTCACGTTGTTATTATGGGGTGTTGTGTGTAGAATTCTGAGGAAAAAAAATGAATTTAATCCATTTTGGATTAAGGCTGTAACATAACAAAATGTGGAAAAAGTGATGCGCTGTGAATACTTTCCGGATGCACTGTTCTTGTCAGTCCAAATAACATTTCTCATTTGATGTGGATAAATGCAATACTTGGTCTAATGAACATGTTTAAAACAAATGTTCTAATTATGTATATTGCCTCTTTTTTTTCGTATGTATAAA
The DNA here is from genome assembly GCF_900747795.2 of Erpetoichthys calabaricus. Classification (NCBI taxonomy): domain Eukaryota; kingdom Metazoa; phylum Chordata; class Cladistia; order Polypteriformes; family Polypteridae; genus Erpetoichthys; species Erpetoichthys calabaricus. Next base: position 66,733,492 of record NC_041411.2, on the reverse strand, counting down.
GTGTGACTACATAAATGTTTGTACCACAGTCTTTACACCTTTGGAATATGGTTGTTGTGGTTTATCGGAGGAGAAAGCCATCGAGTTGTTTGGGGAGGAAAACATAGAGGTGAGAACGTCTAATGCTGAATTATTGTTTAGGATGTATGTATTAATTGAAATTCATTTGATAAATCATTAACTTTTACTTAGAGTACCTGTACAAACTGTAGCATTACTGGACTTTTCCCAGTTGTCTAGGCTTCAAATTTTTGCAGGTAAAAAATACACACCTCCAAAGCCTAAACTTGCAAAGTGACTAGAACAACAGAGTACTAAAAATACTCTTCTGAGAGCCATGCACTGTTGCTGCAGTAGATGAGCTAAATTGTATTAGACATTAATTGACAGCAGTGGAACTATTTAAAAGACTATTTTAAGCTTGTTTTATACTGTAAAGTAATAAAAAAAATAAAAATTTTATTTCCTTGGAAAGTAACATGTACTTCATTAAGTATTTGGCATAAACAGTAACAAGCATTTTAACAAATTCCAGTTAAAGAAAGAATTGTCTTCGCATTAACCAATGGGTTTAAATGTATGCCAGCAATCTTGCTGCATTCCTACTAAGAGCGAACTGATGCGTTTGCATTATGTAGAGAGTCCACAAACACGCACCACCCTTAATTATATGTTTATCTTTCAAAAAAAGTGGTTAATAATTTCATACCTTAATATTTAATTTGTGGCCCTGCTATGAACTGGTGCCCTAACCCTCACAGCCCTAAATCAGATTAATTGCATTAGTTATTTCATTTGTTTAGTTTTTATATAAAGATTCTTATTGCTTAATAGGTGCTACTTAAATGGTGATACTGCTAAAGATATTTCTGACGTTTTTTAATAGGTATATCACAGTTTGTTTTGGCCTCTTGAATATACAGTTGCTGGCAGGGACCATAATAAGTGTTACTCCAAAATTATCTGCAACAAAATGGATAATGTAAGTAATCACATACAGATCTTTATGTACACAAGTGTATAAGTGAAGTCGTATGATGTGTTATAACATTTTTCTCTAAGTTTAGCTTTTAAAATCTTCATATTCCATGTGTCAGTAGAATCACTGTCCATTGTAATTGTATCTCTGTCTGTCTGTTTGTATGATCATGTGTTTAGATTTTACTTTGCTGTGTTGCTTGGGACTGGTTGTGAAGTATTGTTTTTACTATAAGTAGTCCTTAAGATTACATATATCCTTGCAGTCATTTAAGTTAATTGAAGATAAATGATAGAGAAGAAGGGTAACATGTAGCGCACAGTACATTTTTACTGTACACAAATAATTGTTAAGATTTATGTTGAGAATACATCAGGAATACAATCTGCCTTTTCACTAATGTGGGTTCTTTACTGTGATAATAGTTTGAGATTCAGATTGCTTTGTAATTTTAACTTAAATGTATTCACGCCTTGTAAAGATAGAGATCTGACGAGGTCTCAAGGAATTTTGGGTATTTCAATAATAAGGTGAATAAATACTAATTTATCAGGCTAAGAAAGACTAAGTTAGCCTTGTCTTATTACAAAATTTCAGTCAAACTTTAACAAATAAAGTGTTATGAGGTGGTTGTGATGTAATGTCCTTATAATGGTAATCTTCTAATGCACACTTTTCTTTAATGGGAAAGTTATACATGTGTTTCTGTGTCTGGTTATATTTCATCCCTCTTTCTTAAATGACCCTACTGGTATATTAATATGAAACTTTATAGTTGTCAAGCTCGAGAAAATGTACTTTTTAAATTGCTCTTATTACCTCTTTTTTTGTTCATTGAAACTGAATTTTCATAATTGCATTGTCAAATTTCAGAGATCTGTCTTGATGGTTACTGATCCTTAATGCTGTATTCAGTTAATAAGTTCTGTTAATGCACTGCTTGTTGTAGTATAACATCTTTAACATGGCATATTACCATCCAATATTGCATACCTTTTCTACAGTAAGCTACAGACTTGTTTTTGCTTGATAGACTTGTCAATGGAGTTGAGCTTGGCTTGTTAAACATTAATAGGCTATGTATGTATGTATACAGTGGGTACGGAAAGTATTCAGACCCCCTTCAATATTTCACTCTTTGTCATATTGCAGCCATTTGCTAAAATCATTTTAAATTAATTTTTTCCCTCAATATGGGGTGCTGTGTGTACATTAATGACAGACAAAAAAAAGAATTTTTGAAATTGTTGCAGATTTATTAAAAAAGAAAAATTGAAATATCACATGGTCCTAAGTATTCAGACCCTTTGCTCAGTATTTAGTAGAAGCACCCTTTTGAGCTAATACAGCCATGAATCTTCTTGGGAAAGATGCAACAAGTTTTTCATACCTGGATTTGGGGATCCTCTGCCATTCCTCCTTGCAGATCCTCTCCAGTTCTGTCAGGTTGGATGGTAAACGTTGGTGGACAGCCATTTTTAGGTCTCTCCAGAGATGCTCAATTGGGTTTAAGTCAGGGCTCTGGCTGGGCCATTCAAGAACAGTCACAGAGTTGTTGTGAAGCCACTCCTTTGTTATTTTAGCTGTGTGCTTAGGGTCATTGTCTTGTTGGAAGGTAAACCTTCAGCCCGGTCTGAGGTCCTTAGCACTCTGGAGAAGGTTTTTGTCCAGGATATCCCTGTACTTGGCCGCATTCATCTTTCCCTCGATTGCAACCAGTCGTCCTGTCCCTGCAGCTGAAAAACACCCCCACAGCATGATGCTGCCACCGCCATGCTTCACTGTGGGGACTGTATTGGACAAGTGATGAGCAGTGCCTGGTTGTCTCCACACATACCGCTTAGAATTAAGGCCAAAAAGTTCTATCTTGGTCTCATCAGACCAGAGAATCTTATTTCTCACCATCTCAGAGTCCTTCAGGTGTCTTTTAACAAACTCCATGCGGGCTGTCATGTGTCTTGCACTGAGGTATGTGTGGAGACAACCAGGCACTGCTCATCACTTGTCCAATACAGTCCCCACAGTGAAGCATGGCGGTGGCAGCATCATGCTGTGGGGGTGTTTTTCAGCTGCAGGGATAGGACGACTGGTTGCAATCGAGGGAAAGATGAATGCGGCCAAGTACAGGGATATCCTGGACAAAAACCTTCTCCAGAGTGCTAAGGACCTCAGACTGGGCCGAAGGTTTACCTTCCAACAAGACAATGACCCTAAGCACACAGCTAAAATAACAAAGGAGTGGCTTCACAACAACTTTGTGACTGTTCTTGAATGGCCCAGCCAGAGCCCTGACTTAAACCCAATTGAGCATCTCTGGAGAGACCTAAAAATGGCTGTCCACCAACGTTTACCATCCAACCTGACAGAACTGGAGAGGATCTGCAAGGAGGAATGGCAGAGGATCCCCAAATCCAGGTGTGGAAAAATTGTTGCATCTTTCCCAAGAAGACTCATGGCTGTATTAGCTCAAAAGGGTGCTTCTACTAAATACTGAGCAAAGGGTCTGAATACTTAGGACCATGTGATATTTCAGTTTTTCTTTTTTAATAAATCTGCAACAATTTCAAAAATTCTTTTTTTTGTCTGTCAATATGGGGTGCTGTGTGTACATTAATGAGGGAAAAAATTAATTTAAATGATTTTAGCAAATGGCTGCAGTATAACAAAGAGTGAAAAATTGAAGGGGGTCTGAATACTTTCCGTACCCACTGTATATATTATGTGTGTGTGTGTATGTATGTATATATATATATATATATATATATATATATATATATATATATATATATATATATATATATATATATATAAAATTTAATTTTTTATTTATTTTTTTTTTTTTTTTTACATCTTGCTTAATTCTAGGAGCGTGTTGTGGGATTTCATTATCTAGGCCCCAATGCTGGTGAAGTTACCCAGGGATATGGTGCAGCCATAAAATGTGGGCTAACTAAAGAACTTCTTGAAACGACAATTGGCATTCACCCAACCTGTGCAGAGGTAATTTTTGACATTGGCATTTTAATTGGTTTACAGGCATCACATCCAGCATTTTTTTTTTTTTTTTTTTTTTTTATTACTTCTACAAAATAAACGTACTATTATTTACTGCTTTGTTAAGAAACATTTCTGTAAGATTGTACAAATATTTATGTAACATAATTGAAATATATTTTTGCGGCAGTATTTAGTAGTCCTACTTGAAACTTTGTGAAGGTTTGTCAAGGTGGTGCTTATTTCAGGTGATGTACGTGTCATTTGAAACTGAATTTTATGTATATCGTAAGTAAAAATTTCTCGTGTATAAAGAGATATGAACTTAGGAGTTAGTGGTAAAACGAAAAATGTATATTGTGTATAATTAAAAATTCTGTCAGTTTTTGGTATTTGTATACACTTTTCAGACTGAAATGTACAATGCTAAAAAAATTAAGGGAACACTTAATCATCACAGTCTAACACCAAATTAATTAAACTTCAGGGATATCGGTCTATCCAGTTAGAAAGCATAAGCGATTATAAATAAGCTTCACCTTCTTTGGTGCAAATGAAAGTAACAGGTGCACTAGTGAGGCAACATCAATATAGCCCCAAAAAGGGAATGGTTTTGCAGGTGGTGTCCACAATCAATTCTTCTTCTCTCCTTATCCTTCCTGACTGATTCTTCTCTAGTTTTGCTAGTGTCCTTGTCACTACTGGTAGCATGAGGCAGTACCTACAGCCGATTCAGGTTGCACAGGTAGTCCAGTTCCTCCATACGTGCTGTTGCAAGAAGGTTTGCTGTGTCTCTGGGCACAGTCTGAAGAAGATACCAGGAGATGGGCCATTACACAAAGAGAGCCAGACAGGGCAATAGAAAGGCATTAATCCAGCAGCAGGACCGGTATCTGCTCCTTTGCGCAAGGAGGAGCACTGCCAGAGGCCTACTCCTTGAGGGTGGCAAGAGGGCCTAACATCCCACAACCGATCACCATGCAGCTTGATTGGCATTCACCAGAGAATACCACAATTGGCAGTTCTGCTGTTGGTGCCCTGTTCTCCTTACAGATGAGACCAGGTTCACATTGAGAACGTATGACAGACATGAAAGAGTCTGGCGTCAGCGTCATGAACATTAGGCAGCCTGCAACATCATCCAACATGACCAGTTTGCCGATGGGGAGGCATATCCTTGGAGGCTCACACAGACCTCCACTTATTAGGCAACTGTACCCTAACTGCTGTTAGGTACCGGGATTAAATCCTCAGAGTCGTTGTCGGACCTTATTCTGGTGCAGTGGGCCCTAGGTTCCTACTGGTGCAGGACAAAGTCCGGCTTCATGTGGCCAGTGCATATAGGCAGTCCCTGGATGACGAAAGCATTAATGCCATTAACTGCCCCTCCTGTTTCTCCAGACCTGAAGCCAATTGAGAACCTTTGGGACATTATTTATTGGTCCTTCCAATGCTGCCAAATTGTGCCACAAACTGTCTAGGAACTCCCTGATGCCCTGATCCAGGTGTTGGAGGGGATTCCACAGGACACCATCTGCCGTTTTGTCAGGAGCATGCCAAGACATTGCCGAGAGTGCATACAGGCAAGTCTGGGACATCCACACTACTGGGTCACATTATGAGTTGCTGTGATGAAATTCATGCAAGTTGGATCAGACTGTGATTTCAATTTTTGACTTCTGAATTTTCAGTGTGATGATGATTCCAGCCCTCAGTGGGTTGGTGATTTTGGCTTCCGTTGACCATCGTTACATCATTTTGTTCTCAAAGAATTACACACTAATACTCGGTAAAGATTTTCCACTTGAATATTTCGTTCATCAAGATCTGATGTGTGATTTAAGTGTTCCCTTAATTTTTTGTGCAGTGTATTTTCTATTAAAATTGTGTTACTGATTAATTGTGCACTGTGGTGCATCTATTACCTGCACTAATGCTAATTAACACTCTGATACCCAAATAGATTTGATAGCAGGTATTCACCCCCCACTGATAAAAAGTTCACTTGTTTTTTTGCTCGATCACACTGCCCAGCAAGTATAGGAGAAGATATGGCTTCTTCCAGTCCAACCTTACTGTGTGCATTAACTCGCCAATCGGGTTGAAATGCACAGCACTCTGGGGGATATTCTTAAAGATGCAGGCTCACTTATTACACATAGTTAACCTTTTAAGACATATGCACTGACAGAAAGTAACATTTCCTCTTTCCTTATACATGCATATTTTGTATTTTCCATAGCCAATGAAAAATTTTCATCCGGTATACCAGATCAACAGGTTTATTTATATATAATCCAACTTGAACTCTAGATTATGAGACTTTAATATTTAACACCTAACGCTATTGTCCTAATATATGGCATATCTGTCAAAGGTGGTTGTTATTGTTGTTTCATGCATTACTACTTCAAAGGTAGCTAGGGAGGCTTGAAAATTAGGATTATCTCTTACCTCTTATTATGCCCCTTTTGAGCCTGGCTGAGTTTGTGGAGGATGTCCACTTTTTGGCATGGCTGCTATTGATTGAAAGGTCCTTCACTTGCATGTTGCTTTTGCCAGACCTTGGATTTATGAAGTCCAAGCCTTCTTGAAATATCAAGATCACCTTGTCCAGATCAATGAGCGCCAATGACTACTTTTTTTTGTTCTTAGTTGTAAGAATATTCACCAAAAAACTAAAAATATAGGTTCACAAACATGACTGTTAAGTGATTTTTGAGTAATAACATTGGTCTGCAAAGTCTCTTTTTTTTTCCCCTGCTGCCAGAAAATTATTTTAGGTCTTCAATTCAAGTCTAAATCTGGCAACAGAATTGCTCTATTACTCCAGTTTTTGAGAGATGAAGGTGGAAAAAATTTTAAATGCATTATTTAGACTTGAAAACATAAACACATTGTTTGAAATATAATTATTGCTTACAATCAATAGTTAAGTGGTAGTTTTTTTTCCCTTGTAATCCTGCTCTTAAGATGTTTTTACATTGGAATGACCAACACATGTATACTAACATATACTTGCATCACTTTCTGCTGTGACATCTCTCCATGTGAGCGATGTCCTGGTGAAACTTCTCCTTCATCAAGTCAAGTTGTGGAGCATGCATTGGTACAGTGCGTTGCCGCACCCACTACACAATGAAACCACTCAGGATCATGGTTGGCAACCCCCCAGGCAGACACGCAGTCCAGTCCCACCCTCCGGAAATGACCCTCTATCTGCCACAGCCAGGTGCTACGTGGGCGACCCCTTGCCCTGGTCCAGTCACTCGGGTCCCCAACATTGAGGATCTTACGAGCCGGATCACCCTCGGGGAAACGCACCACATGGCCGTAGTGCCGTAACTGTCGCTCCCTCACAATGCAGGTAATGTGCCTCATTCGGGACTCCATGAGCAACCGCTCATTCGACACAAAGTCAAACCAACGGTACCCAAGGATTTTCTGGAGACACACATTACCAAAGGATTCCAGTCTTCGTCTCTGGTCATTGGATAGCGTCCATGTCTCGCAACCATATATCAAGACAGCAAGCACTGGGACTCTAAAGACTTGGACCTTCGTCCTTCTGCATATACCCCTTTCCAGCGACCTCATGACCCCCCATGCTCTCCCAATCCGTCTACTGACTTCATAGGAAGAGTCACCAGAGACATAAATGCCACTGCCAAGGTAAGAAACCTCTCGACAAGGTCGACACTCTCTCCGCAAACAGACACACTGCTGATGGCTGTGCCCAAGAGGTCATTAAGGGCCTGGATCTTGGTTTTTATCCAGGATACTTGCAAGCTCAGACACTCAGACTCCTCGCTCAGTCTCTTGAATGCCCCGATCAGAGCCTCCAAGATCCGTGAATCTTTCTTCACCAACAGATGCCCCACAGCTGCTGTACCCCACAACCTTGCCCAACACCCAGTCCATACAAGCATTGAACAGAGTAGGAGCAAAAACACACCCCTGACGAACCCCAGAATCAACTGGGGAAAAACGCAGAGGTCCTGCCTCCACTCTGCACAGCACTCACAGTACCAGTGTACAGACTGGCCATGATATCCAGCAACCTCGAGGTGATCCTGCGAACCCTCAGGATGTCCCACAGGGCAGCTCGATCAACAGAGTCGAACGCTTCGCGAAAATCGACAATGGCTGCAAAGAAATTCTGACGATATTCGCGTTTGCTCTCCATGAGAACCCTCAGTGCTAGGATGCGATCGATGGTAGACTTCTTAGGTGTAAAACCAGACTGTTCCGGTCGCTGGTAGTTGAGTAAGTGATCACTGATCCTATTGAGGACGACCCTAGAAAGGACCTTAACACTGCTCTCTGGGCCTGGTATCCCCCTGTAGTTGCTGCAATCCAGGCGATCACCCTTCCCTTTCCAGATAAGGACGACAAGTCCCATTTTCCAGTCCGTTGGAATGATGCCAGTCTCCCAAATAGAAGCAAAGATTGCTTGCAATGCCAGGAGGACAGCCTTATCACCTGCCCGGAGAAGTTCACCCCGGATACCACCGATCCCTGCAGCCTTTCCTCCCCTCAGCTGGTTCACCACCTGTGCAATCTTAGTGAGACTGTGGGGTTCACAGCTAATTGGAGGATCAGCCTCAAGGACCGTGGACCCAGAGATATCCAGTGTCTTAGCCGGAGGATCAGCTTTGAACAACTGCACAAAGTAGCCAGTCCAGTGGGCCACAACTACAGTGTCATCTGTACGGATGGTTCTCCCTCATGTTCTCTAGAAAAAATGTGTAGGAATTGGGTTTTTAAAGACAAGTTGCACCCAAGTTCAAGGTAGGAAGAGAGAAGCTCCACTAGTTCCTCGTAGCTTTCCACTTCAGTTTTCCCAAGAAGATTGTGGCCCATGCATTTTTTCTTTCTTCAATAAACTGTCCTGTTACCTGGTTAAGATAATGAATGGATCAAACCAACCTTGCATATTTCTGTAAAATCAACTTAAATCTCAACTTTCTCTTTTCTGAAGGGGGAAAAAAGGTGAAGTTATACCTTCTAATTGTATATTTCTGACAATTTTGAAGGAATGCGAAGTGAGGAGGGAAAAAATATTAATTGAGAGCAAATACTTGATTTTTGGTTGTTTCCACCTCATGTAATTTTAAGACCGTGGAAGTCTGCCATTTTTCAGCAGGAAATATACTTCAAATAATACTCTTAAGCTTGAAAAATACTTGTGCCATTAAACAAATGTAACTGATTTTTTAAAAAAAATAATTACAATTTTTTTTTTCTTCACCTAATCTGATAGAAAGTGGAAATGGTTTGTGGTAGAGAAATTCCAATTTTAAAAATGGATTTAGCACACCTAAATTTATACAGTACAAAAATTATTTTTCTCCTCTGTCCAGACCAGTGTATGTAACACTTCTGAAACTGTATATTTTACATTTTGTTTTAAATTGCAAAAAATCTATTCTCTGTTACAGATATTTACAACATTGTCTGTTACCAAGCGCTCTGGAGCTGATATCTCCCAAAGAGGTTGCTGAGGATAGATCCCTGCTGTGCCTAACGTCTGCCCACTCAGTATCTAATTTTTGCTTTGGCTTATGACTGTCTAGAACTGCACCAGTAAGTTTCTCAGGTAATTTTACACAACAAACAGAATATGCCTGCTATTGATGGAGCAGGGTTTTATCATACATTTGGCCAAGCAAAATTAGAATGGCATGTTACTGGGTAGACAGTTTAACAGCAGGGATATGTTTATAATCTTGGATCCAACTTGTGCTTAGAAATGCCATCCTGGCAGTTTTTGACGTCTTAGCCCTGAACCAATAAGTTGGTGGACTGGGACTGATTACTTCTGAGCAACATTTAGGATTTCAGATGCCTGTACCTCCTTCAGAAATGACCTTAAAGACACAGAAAAAGAACAGACTTTTATTATGTCATACATTACATTCTAATCTGAATTTCTTTTACTGTCAGTTTCTGTTCACCTTGTTTTGTTTCTGGTTGTGCTTTCATTTGCCTAATGTTTTCTGCAGCTTATTAATTCTTTTAACCATAAGCACACTCCACTCTAGTCAATAATTTAGCATCCTTACTGTACCCCTCTCAATAAAGGAATTTCCTTCAAATACCTTTTTTATTGGTTTAACTATACATGAATTGTTAAGCTTGTTAATTTTATTTCCTCCATTCTTTACTTTTTGTTAATGTATCAAGTCTGTTCACTTGCAACCTATACATAAGGAGGGTAAGCAGTGCTGTGTAGGTAAGCTCCAAAAAAGCAAATCAGTTTTTTTGTGTCTTACCTCAGTGTTTGAATGTATAATTAATAAATATTTATGAATGTTTTGAAAGCTGATACTGAAGGTATTCTGGAAAGACTGTAATTTTATGTCCATATTTCTTCATTTTTGTCTCAATAAACAGTATATATGCGTCCATCTTTGTTATGTTTTTTTTACCTGGAGTATTTCTTGAAGTTTTGAAAACTCTATTACTCAGTATCTGAAGAGGTTGGCTAGAAATGCAGTTACAACAGCATATTCACTCAAATTTTGTATTTTATTGTAATATCCTGTTTCTGAGATTTGTACTTTAATGCAGGGGTCTCCAATCACAGTCCTGGAGGGCCGCAGTGGCTGCAGGTTTTTGCTCCAACCCAGTTGCTTAATAAGAAGCACTAATTGCTCAAGTAACACTTCTGCTTCACTTTAGTTGTCTCGCTCGTTAAGATTTTGAATGCTTATTGCTTATTTTCATCTTAAACAGCTGTATTCATTCAGTTTTTAATGGATCCTAATTAGCAATAACACGCGAATGACAAAAGAGACTAGCATTTCTCCATTTGGCTTGTTACCATTTACGCCAGTGTGTATTTATCTTGCATTATTTGGTTTAATTAAATACTTGGAAGGAAAGTAAAGAGAAAAAAGTGAATGATTGAGAATTGCTCGTCCATTTTAGCCTTCAAATCATTTGGATGATATCCTTAGATAGGGGAAGAAAGTCTAGGATATGAGAATGACCTGACATAGCAGAGTTAAAGCACTAACAAGCCATGAAATTAAATTATTGGCAGAATTGCTTTCTAATTAAGCAACCGGGTTAGAACAAAAACCAGCAGCCACTGTGGCCCTCCAGGACTGTGATTGGAGACCCCTGCTTTAATGTATGTATATTACTTTCAGACTGACCAGTACCTTGCAATAACTGCTAATTTCTCACTGGTATGTAAAATGTTTCACCATTTTCAATCTTTCACATGAAATGTTTTTATTCTCCTTTTGTTTTTCTTTTTTTTTTTTTTTTTTTTTTTCAACCTGCAGACTACAACCAAAGCATTGAATCTGTGCTGCTCTGTTTAGGTAATATTTTAAGGAAGTGTCATTTATCATGTTGGATTAGCAGATCAAAACACACTCCGAGAATACTAAACACAATAAAATGTATACAGTCATGGCACCCCTGGAAGTTTCCTTGAAAATGCACCATTTCTCCCAGAAAATTGTTGCAATTACAAATGTTTTGGTATCCACATGTTTATTTCCTTTATGTGCATTGGAACAACATAAAAACACAGAGAAAAAAAGCCAAATGTGACATCATGTCACACAAAACTCAAAAACCGGGCTGGACAAAATTGTCACCCTCTACGTAATATTTGGTTGCACGCCCTTTGGAAAAAATAACTGAAATCAAGCGCTTCTTATAACCATCAACAAGCTTGTTACACCTCTCAACTGGAATTTCTGACCACTCTTCTTTTGCAAACTTCTCAAGGTTTCTCAGATTTGAAGGGCGCCTTCCCCCAACAGCAATTTTGAGATCTCTCCATAAGTGTTCAATCAGATTTAGATCCGAACTCATTGCTGTCCACTTCAGAACTATCCAGCGCTTTGTCTTCAACCATTTCTGAGTGCTTTTAGAGGTATGTTTGGGGTCATTGTCCTGCTGGAGCACCCATGACCTCTGATGCAGACCCAGCTTTCTGACACTGGGCCCTACATTGCGCCCCAATATCTTTTGGTAGTCTTCAGATTTCATGATGCCTTGCACACAGTCAAGGCATCCAGTGCCAGAAGCAGCAAAACATCCCCAAAACATCTTAGAACCTCCGCCATGTTTGACTGTAGGTACTGTGTTCTTTTCTTTGTAGGCCTCATTCCGTTTTCTGTAAACAGTAGAATGATGAGCTTTACCAAAAAGCTCTACCTTGGTCTCATCTGTCCACAAGACGTTTGCCCAGAAGGATTTTGGCTTCCTCGAGTACATTTTGGCAAACTCCAGTCTGGCTTTTTTATGTTTCTGTGTCAGTGGTGGGATCCTCCTGGCTCTCCTGCCATAGCGTTTCATTTTGTTCAGATGTTGACGGATAGTTCGAGCCGACACTGTTGCATCCTGAGTCTGCAGAACAGCTTGAATATGTTTTGAAGTTGATTGGTGCCGTTTATCCACCATTCGGACTATCCTTCGTTGCAGTCTTTTATCTATTTTTCTCTTCTGTCCACGTCCAGGGAGATTAGCTACAGTGCCATGTGTTGTGAACTTCTTGATTATGTTGCGCACAGTGGACAAAGGAACATGAAGATCTCTGGAGATGGACTTGTAGCCTTGAGATTGTTGATATTTTTCCACAATTTTTGTTCTCAAGTCCTCAGACAATTCTCTGCTCTTCTTTCTGTTCTCCATGCTTAGTGTGGCACACTCAGGCACACAACAGAAAGGCTGAGTCAACTTTTCTCCATTTTAACTGGCCTGTTATATTGCCAGCACCTGTTTCTTGCCACAGGTGAGTTCAAACGAGCATCATATGCTTGAAATAAAACGATTTACCCACAATTTGAAAAGGTGCCAATAATTTTGTCTGGCCCAGTTTTGGAGTTCTGTGTGACATGATGTCAGATTTGGCTTTTTTTCTCTGTTTTTTTGTGTTGTTCCAATGCATATAAAGGAAATAAACGTGTGTATACAAAAACAATTGTAATTGCAATAGTTTTCTGGGAGAAATGGTGCATTTTCTGGGAAAATTCCAGGGGTGCTGATTAATTTCTGCCATGACTGTTTTTAATAATGCATAGCAGACTAAGTATGTGCATTTGGGCCAGACAGAGCTGGCATTAACATGGGTGCCCTGCTAAGAGGAGTGAGGAGAAATCTCACATTCAGGTCTTACACTTCAGAAAGATTCCTTGATTTTTGTCTCGGCACTGTGGATACAATTAAAAGCTGTGCCGTAACAATTAAAGTATGAAGGAAAAAACTTCAAAAAAAAAAAAAAAAAAGTATGAATTTCTGAAGCTTTCCAATATATTGAATCAGAATGGCACACCAAAAGTCAGGATATTGTTCAGGAAAGTGATTCACAGAAAGTGGATAGACCAGACAGCTAAAACGTGACGCCAAACACTACGTGATACCTACGTGATACCTACGTGATACCTACAAATGAACATCCAGAACATCCAGCTCTATGGCTTTGATAGTCGGGCATGCTTCAGAGATGACCTTAATCAACTGAAAAAATAAAACAAAAATGGAATCAATAGACACTGAGCTAGGAAAAACAAATGAAATTATTATAGGTGACAAAGATCCAGTTAGTTCAGGAGGACAGAAAATCATTTGATGTTTCTCTGTATTTGTGATGATTGATGTCCTGCTGGCATCATCACCTGTGAAGAGAAAAAGAGCAACACTGTAGTAAATGAGTCTTCCTGCACAAAGTTCTGAAATGTGAGACCATGCAGGTGCAACCCATCTCACCTTCACAGTGTGTGTGAGGCTTTTCTGCACAAAACAAAATTTGAAACTACACAATTCCCTTAGTGTCTCAGCATTGGAGGATTTAATCAGGAATATCCTCAGACAACCCTTGACTTGAACAGTGTAACCCTGAGCCATGCGTGTGGTGATGGCTGAACTGGAAAGAGGAGGTCTCTGTAGAACACTCAGGGAGTGCTAACAAAAAAGCTGAGTGAAGGAAAAGAAGCTTAGAAAGCTAAAATATATATTTTAAAATAAGGTGCACGGAATGGATTGAGCAAAATTACTGTACTCAAGCAAGCCAGGGCTCATGTGCTAGAAGGGGAAGTGTACAAACCTAATATCCCCAACCAATTTTTTAACAGATTTTCTCTCCCACTCCCACAGTATTTCATTGACCAGTCCCTCTACGACATCAACTTGTACCTCTTCAGCCAGAATAGTCCATGATGAACTCCCCTCTGACCATCCATATAGACTGTCCTATGACTGAGTACTAAGCAAGGATGCTGCACATCCCCTCTTTGACACGCCAATGCTGTGAGGACATTCAGCAGGGGGTACTCATTTATACCAACAGCAATACACCTCGCTGAGACTGGGACTGCCAAATCAGGAGTTTCCATTTAGTTGTTGTCGTATGTGTGTGTTTAATTAATTTACTTAATAACTTGAAGAGTCGCATAGTATGGGGGAGCAGGACGGTGACAGCAGTCTGTCGCTGAAGCTGCTCCTCTGTCTGGAGATGATCCTGTTCAGTGGATGCAGTGGATTCTCCATGATTGACAGGAGCCTGCTCAGTACCCGTCTCTCTGCCACGGATGTCAAACTGTCCAGCTCCGTGCCTACAATAGAGCCTGCCTTCCTCACCAGTTTGTCCAGGTGTGAGGCGTCCTTCTTTATGCTGCCTTCCCAGCTCACCACCGTGTAGAAAAGGGCACTCGCCACAACCGTCTGGTAGAACATCTGCAGCATCTTATTGCAGATATTGAAGGACGCCAGCCTTCTAAGGAAGTACAGTCGGCTCTGTCCTCTCTTGCACAGAGCATCAGTATTGGCAGTCCAGTCCAATTTATCATCCAGCTGCACTCCCAGGTATTTATAGGTCTGCACACAGTCACCTCTGATGATCACGGGTCCATGAGAGGTCTGGTCCTCCTAAAATCCACCACCAGCTCCTTGGTTTTGCTGGTGTTCAGGTGTAGGTGGTTTGAGTCGCACCATTTAACAAAGTCCTTGATTAGGTCCCTATACTCCTCCTCCTGCCCATTCCTGATGCAGCCCACGATAGCAGTGTTGTCAGCGAACTTTTGCATGTGGCAGGACTCTGAGTTGGAAGTCTGATGTATATAGGCTGAAAAGGACCGGAGAAAGTACAGTCCCCTGTGGCGCTCCTGTGTTGCTGACCATAATGTCAGATCTGCAGTTCCCGAGACGCACATACTGAGGTCTGTCTTTAAGATAGTCCACGATCCATGCCACCAGGTATGAATCTACTCCCATCTCTGTCAGCTTGTCCCTAAGGAGCAAAGGTTGGATGGTGTTGAAGGCGCTAGAGAAGTCTAGAAACATAATTCTTACAGCACCACTGCCTCTGTCCAAGTGGGAGAGGGATCAATGTAGCATATAGATGATGGCATCCTCCACTCCCACCTTCTCCTGGTTTGCGAACTGCAGAGGGCGTGGCGGACCTGTGGCCTCAGGTGGTGAAGCAGCAGCCGCTCCATGGTCTTCATCACATGTGACATCAGAGCGACAGGCCGGAAGTCATTCAGCTCACTAGGACGTGATACCTTTGGGACTGGGGTGATGCAAAATGTTTTCCAAAGCCTGGGGACTCTTCCCCTGTTCCAGGCTCAGGTTGCAGATGCGCTGTAGAGGACCCCCCAGCTCCGATGCACAGACCTTCAGCAGTCGTGGCGATACTCCACCTGGACCCACTGCTTTGCTGGCACAAAGTCTCCTCAGCTCTCTGCTCACCTGGGCTGCTCTAATTTGGGTTGGGGATGTCTCTCCTATGCTGGTATCAGCAGAAGGATGGGTGGAGAGTGAGAGTGGGTTAGGGTGGTCAAACCTGTTAAAGAAGTTGTTCATCTGGTTTGCTCTCTCCACGTCTCTCTCGATGGTGGCACCCTACTTCAAACTGCAGCCAGTGATGATCTTCATCCCATCCCACACTTCCTTCATGGTGTTATTCTGCAACTTCTGCTCCAGCTTTCTCCTCTACTGCTGCTTCGCCGCCCTGAGCTGGACTCGGAGTTCCTTCTGCACGCGCTTGAGCTCATGCTGATCACTGCCTTTAAAAGCCCTTTTCTTCTGGTTCAAAAGGCCCTTGATGTCACTTGTAATCCATGGCTTGTTGTTAGCATAGCAGCATACAGTTCTTACTGGAACTACAATGTCCATACAGAGGTTGATGTAGTCAGTAGTGCAGTCAACAACCTCCTCAATGTTCTCACTATGTGATCCTTACAGGATATCCCAGTCCGTAGTTCTAAAGCAGTCCCTCAGAGCCTGCTGTGCCTCAGGGGACCACGTCCTGAATGAGCGTGTGGTTGTAGGTAGGACCCTCACTTTTGGTTTGTAGTGAGGCTGAAGCAGAACAAGGTTATGATCTGCTTTCCCAAGCACAGGCAGTGGGGTGGCGCTGTATGCGACTTTAACGTTTGCATACAGTAAGCCAATAGTCTTATTTCCCCGGGTATTACAATCCACATACTGGGAGAAGACAGGTAATGTTTTGTCCAGCATTACATGGTTGAAGTCTCCAGCGATTAGCACAAGTGCCTCAGGGTGCTGCGTTTGTAGTTTAGCAACTGCGGAATGGATGATGTCACCCACTATCTCCACGTTCGCCTGAGGAGGAATGTATACAATAACAACAATGACGTGTCCAAACTCTCTGGGCAAGTAATAGGGACGCAAACTTACGGCCAACAGTTCGATGTCCCTGCAGCAAGTGGAGATTTTAACGTTTACATGTCCAGAGTTGCACCATCTTGTATTGACATGGAGAGCGAGTCCTCCTCCTTTCCGCTTCCCGCAGGTACTTGCGTCTCTGTCCGCTCTAACTGTGCTAAACCCGGGTAGCTCCACGTTAGCATCTGGGATGTTAGTTGAGACTGTTTGAGACTTTACGTAGTTTTAATGTTCTAACAGAAAAGTCCGTAGTTTTCAAGTTTGAACAAAAGACCAGTCAGCAGTCCGAGATCAGCCATAATGGAGAACTGCAAGAATCGGACGTGGAGCAGGTATGGAACAGAGGACACAGTACATCTCTTTTGTATTTTGATTTGAACTCCCAAGTAAATTCCCAAAGTAGTGTAGATCTGGGAAATTTTATTTATGCAGTTTGTCAACCTGAAACAAAACGAAACGATGATAACGAAATAGGAATTTTAGAATGAAAGGTTACCTACTGATGTGCTCTAAAAAGGACCACACAAATCTGTTGATCCCCATGAGTGATCTAACGTGGGTTCACAATGATACAAGGCACAACATTTCTTCTACTCACTTACTCTATTTGTCCAAAAGTTTTTGGCACCCTTGATAAAGCTGAACCACAAAAGTAGTGGAAAACTTGGAAATGAGCTGCAGCCGAGCTCACAAAAACTGGAAAACTCCAGACTTTTGATCTAATTTATTTTTCAGATGTTTTAAAATGAGTATTTTGTGTTAATCAAACGCATAATGAACTCTACATGTTCAGTCCATGGTAGACCCTGCATGGGAACAGCACTAAGGGGGAAACACGTGAGGAGATCAGTGATCCACCACTGCCATAATTCATTGTGGTTAGGAGGTTCATTTCTTTAGAGTGCATCCATCTTGTGAATCCAAACAATGTAAGTGGTGGTCACGCTCCATTTTGGTCTCATCTGGTTTGCGATGGGCCTTGCTCCTTCACCTGGCCTGAAAGTCAAAATAAGGGGTGGTCCGGAAGTGAGCTGCAATCTTACTCCCCTCATGCGCCAGGAGGTGGACATGGAGGAGCGCTGTGGCAGCAGGTGAACCGGAGCTGACGTCCTGCCAACCACGAAAGGATGTGTAGGGTGAAGAAGTGGCCCGACTAGGGTGGTTGGTAGTCCCTTTCCCAATTGGGAGGCCAGAAATACGAGACAGTAGGAGACTGCCTGCTATCGACAGATTATTCTTCATTACACTGAGTGGCAGAATCCTTTCAGTTGAGCCCCGGTGGGAGTTGTGGTCCCATAGGGTTGCTCTATCAGGTTCTATGGTGGCCGCCAGAGGGTGCTGTCAGAAATTAACTGGATTGACCAGGGTGGCTCCACCTGACCGGTACGTACTTCCAGGAGAGAATGGGTTGAGCACCGAAAATACGCCTGGGCCAGGTAATTGAAAAGAGATCCCACCATTAGACCTGATAACTTGGGCTCAGGAACACAGATGAGAAACACATGGAGCAAAGGGTAACAGGAAAACAAAGGAAAGGGAAAGGAGTTGTTTGTGCTGGGCAACTGTGGGGGAATAAAGCCTCTGGGAACGTCCTTTAAGTTAAACGAAATCCTTAACTGTGACCCTGGAACTATCTATGCAGTTCTGTCAGGTTGCTGCTATGCCCCCTAGAGACCACAACTTGTAGCATCCGTTTTTACTGAAAGACTCACTCGTGTCGGACAAACTCTGCTCCCTGTATTTTATTTCATTTGTTTTATTGTGTGTGTGTGTGCTAATGTCGGGGGTCCTTGCCAAATACCCTCCAGCCATGGAATGTTCTGTGTGGCACATGCTGCCATGTTCCCTCTGAGCCTCCTCACTGCATGGGGACAGAATACGCTGGCGTCCTCGTTCTGCTTCTTCATTTGATTTTCCGGTGATTTGGTAGGTTGGTAGCATTTTAATTTCATTTTTAATCCATTTGTGAAGATTGAAAACTGTTCTTTTTTTTTTTTTGTTGTGTATTTGCTTTTTTTTATACTCTGATAAAATTGATAGCCCCAACTTCATGACTTGTGGGACTTCATCATTCTCATGTAGACGTGCCAAAAAGATTTTTGATCTTCATCTTTTGAAGT
Source organism: Erpetoichthys calabaricus (assembly GCF_900747795.2). Classification (NCBI taxonomy): domain Eukaryota; kingdom Metazoa; phylum Chordata; class Cladistia; order Polypteriformes; family Polypteridae; genus Erpetoichthys; species Erpetoichthys calabaricus. The sequence goes on along the minus strand of NC_041411.2, from coordinate 66,714,748 downwards.
TCTGGAGAAGAACGCAGTATGACACATTGGGGGCAGCTTAAAGGCGCGGATAATGGTAATTAATTTCCCACCGCACCACAGGAGGGCGCTCTTAACTGATGCCTTATCTCGTCCTCCTGTCTGCAGCCCGGAAGATTGACATCACTTCCTGTGTCCACCTGTGTGGACCCGCCTCTTCCTGCCTGAGGTCCTTATCAATGGAAGCCCCGCCATCTTGAATCAGTGTACTTGGTGACTCGTGTCTGCAACGACGTTTTTCAGTATGTTTTGATTCAATTATGTGGGGTTTGCCCATGGGTACCCCAACACTTCACAGTTGTCTAGGTTCATGATTACAACAGTTAAAATGGAATTTTATTAGGTTACATTTTCCTGTTTTGGACCGCTAATTTGAACTTTGGATTTTCTCTTTTAGTCTATTTGGACTGAAAGCACCATGAGTCACAAAGTCTGGGGTTGCTTGGGTATTTGCCTTCAAACCTAACATGGCAGCTGGACATCAACTCCACACCAGGATCCAAAAGCTTATGGCCTAGACCTGTGAGGTAGTAGTGTCATCCATGCCACCACAGTCTGCCCTTGAATCTCAATGTTAATTGGTCAAATACCTCCAACCTAACCCTTCTTGGTGGCACGTGCCCCACCTTAATGCCAGCATTGCCATTGCCGCAGGTTTTGATAACCTTGTAGTGACAATTCAAGCAGTGCGATTAGCTTATTTTCCTCCAGTGACCACATTCACCACGTATGAGTGAGGGTGCCCTCTGCTGGACTGATCGCTCTCAGCCCCCCATTACACCCAGCTCTTCTGCAGTAGCCTCCCTGAGTCTCAATTGGGTGCAGGGAATGGATGGAAAAGCCTCAGTCAGAAAGTAGAAATCATCGAGGGTCTCCTCCTCCAAAGCTGGTTCCTGCCTTGAGCCCAATGCTGCAACCATAAACTGAATTTGGATTAGACAAGTTCATTTATTACTGAAATAATAAGCAGAAGGACAAAGGGCATCATGGTGCAGCAACAGATTGCATCCAGAATTTGAATTCCACGCCTGGTCATCCATGTGGAGTTTTCTGAGTCTTTTTTTGTGCACGTTAGGATGATTAGAAACTCTGAAATGACTTTGCTTTGAACTTCCAGGCCTGGCTATTGTAATGGACAGCTGAAATGAGCTCCACAGAATCTGACATGGATTAAAAGCAGGCTTGAGAAAAGTGGACAATCGACAAAAAAATCTTGTTTAACTTATCAAAATTACAGTAGTTTGACATAAAAAGACAGGTAGTGCCGGTCAGAGTAACAATGTGAAAGACAGTGGCGTAGCGTAGTGGGGGCGGCAGGGGCGGCCCGCCCCGGGCGGCACTTTTAGGGGGCGGCAAAATTTCATAATAAATAATAATAACATCTTGTAAAAATTTTAACCATACCTAAATAAGGGGGCGGCGGAATTTTCCTCCGCCCCGGGCGGATGACACCCACGCTACGCTACTGGTGAAAGATCCACTAAGGCCCATCCAAAGACGATCGTATCCATTCGTAAATGAGGTAAAGAAATGAGAGTCGATGCAGTGAGCACTGCTAGCCACAAGAGGGCGAGAAAGCATTACTTTTCTTCGCTGTCTGACACACAAAAGACGCCTCACTCTCGTCAGAAAAAATGTACAACTAACGCGTAATTACACACAAAAATGAACTGTAAGCTTTAAAATACTCTAACGTGTTTATTTATTTATTCTGCACGTAAACTGACGTCCAGTGCGTTTGATGCAGAAAACTCCCGGCGTGAAGTACAGTAGGTGAAGTGAGTTTGAATGTACTGTACTGTATTCATGTTAATTATCAAATAATACAGTTTATCCATCTTTTCAGAACCAGACTAGGATGACGAGAAGCCGAAGGAATCGGGCAGAAGACCCTCTAGGACGGGACCCCGGGAGAGGATCATGCGCACACCCAGGCTGACCCGATTTTGAGTTCCAATCAGTACCGCCGCTCCCTATACGCAGAGTACGCAGTCTGCGTAGGGCACCAACTCCCAGGGGGGCACCATCCCAGCTGCTCAAAAAAATCGTTTTTATATATTATAATAATAAATGAATATTAATAATATACATATACAAATAAACAAAAATATAAACGTATATATTACATTTTACGGTGAACGCAGAGTAGGCTAAGCGCACGTGATGACGCGCGCGCCCTCACCTCTGTTACGGCTGCCTAACTAATATTTGGGGGAGGGGGCACAAAAGTAAATTTCTGCTTAGGGCACCCATTTGGCCAGCAGCGGCCCTGGTTCCAATGCACTGCGGAGGAAACCGACGCGCTAAAGACACCCCAGCGAAAACAAGAGATTTACCGACAACTGAACTTGGGAGAGGCTTCACCCTGGAGATCTTTAAACCTCGACTCCATTTTTTAAAAGTGTGTTAACGGCAATCGATGTGCAGGTGCAGCTCTCTCTCTCTCTCTCTCTCTTCCAAGTCGTTAATATGCCATTTATGCCCAGGCTTTTATTGACGGTAGCTGATATCATCGTTAATCGGCAGAAGCAGGTATCTATTATTGTATCAGTATGCTGCTGCTGGAGAATGTGAATTTCCCATTGGGATTAATAAAGTGTCTATCTATCTATCTATCTATCTATCTATCTATCTATCTATCTATCTATCTATCTATCTATCGTTTTCTTCCAGTCCTGCTGTCCCCCGGCAGGAGTTTAACCCCGACTCTGCCCCGTTTATGCATTCCTGCAGGGTCCCCCCTTAGCACAGCTGCTCTTTCCAGCTGCTGGTCGTGGGCTGACGGCAGCCCATCTGTCACGTCGTCACTGCTGCCTGTGCTTCCGAACAAAACTCCCGTTGTTGTCTGCATCATCTGTTATTTTACACACATCATTTAAAAAGAATGGCAGAGGAGGCGCTCGATACATTGAAGAATAAAATGTTTAAAAGCATAGTAAGCCGAAATCCTTGAGGCTCGCGCGTGCGCATTTACATAACGGGATCGACTTCGGTGGTAAAAAAACATTCAAAACTTGTCGACTCGGAAATCTACCGAGAGACAGCCCGTCCTTGATGTGCGACCACACAATGAGGTGGGATCAAATAGTTTAAGGGTTTGTGTGTTGCCCCGTGACGTTTCACGAAGAGGTACCGTAACAAAACGTGCAGGTGTGACCCAGAGCGTTATCGCCAAATGGGCCGACTGCGCCACCTAGTGAGACTAACGTGCTGAGCACTAGGACTCTGCTATTTAAGCACATTTTCCATCCATCCATCCAGTTTCCAACCCGCTGAATCCTAACACAGGGTCACGGGGGTCTGCTGGAGCCAATCCCAGCCAACACAGGGCACAAGACAGGAACCAATCCTGGGCAGGGTGCCAACCCACCACAGGACACACACAAACACACCCACACACCAAGCACACACTAGGGCCAATTTAGAATCGCCAATCCACCTAACTGGCATGTCTTTGGACTGTGGGAGGAAACCGGAACGCCCGGAAGAAACCCACGCAGACACGGGGAGAACATGCAAACTCCACGCAGGGAGGAACCGGGAAGCCATTTTCCCATTTTGATTATTATTATTTTTTTAACCAGGTTCCACACAATGAAACTGTGCATTCCCTTATACAATCTCGTGGGATTGCCACACAGTTGATATTCCAATTCAATAGCAATTTAGAAGCTTCTCCTCAGAGGACATCGGAGCCCTTTATTAACTTACCGTAATGTGCACTTAGCAGATGACGCCAGGCGACTGCAGTTTCAGAATGCCCTTTGTTGGCCGACAGTCAGTCGATTGGCATTTTATTTTCTGCACACATGGAAGTCATCACTTTGGATTTGCAGACTTCTGTGCGCAGCCTCTAAGTCGAGCAGCGCGTACTCTCAACTGATAAAAACGCAAAGAGTTAATCGATCCAATAATTTTTAAATGAGTGCTGTTTTCTTATTAATTACGAACAGGGCTGGATTAAGACATTTAGAAGCCCTAAGCACTTAAAAGATAGATAGATAGATAGATAGATAGATAGATAGATAGATAGATAGATAGATAGATAGATAGATAGATAGATAGATAGATAGATAGATAGATAGATAGATAGATAGATAGATAGATACTTTATTAATCCCAATGGGAAATTCACATTCTCCAGCAGCAGCATACTGATACAATAAATAATATTAAATTAAAGAATGATAATAATGCAGGTGAAAAACAGACAATAACTTTGTATAATGTTAAATGTTAAAGATGTCGGTGTCCCCGTCTACATGAGCTGCACTCACTCGCAGTGGACGACTGAAATCGACAGCTGACGTCACCAAGACAAGGACGATCACGTGGGCCTCGGTGGAGCAGATTTGAACTTTGTTGTATTCTCAAGATTAATATATATCATTAGCCTCTCTCGTTACCATTTTATTATTATTATTATTGTATTTATATATATGTGTGTGTGTGATTGTGTCTCAGGTAAGTACACTGTATGGACAACAGTATTGTGACACCCCTCTTAATTACTGAATTCAGGTGTTCCGATCAGACCCACTGCCACAGGTATATAAAATCAAGCACCTAGCCATGCAGTCTCCATTTACAAACATTTGTGAAGCATTCTGAAAGAGCTCAGTGACTTCAAGCATGGTACTGTGATAAGGATGCCACTTTTGCAATAAGATGGTTTGTGAAACTGCATTGCTGCTGGATATTCCACAACAGCCACTCAGCCATGAAGCAGAAGACCACGTAAAGTCACAGCACAGGGTCAACGACTGCTGAGGTGCATGGTGCGTAAATGTCACCAATGCTCTGCTGATTCCACAGCTGAAGAGTTCCAGACTTCCACTGGCATTAACTGGGTGGCAGGAGCTTCATGGAATGGATTGCCATGGCCAAGGTTCACATCACCAAGTCCAATGCCAAGTGTCAGATGGAGTGGTGGAAACGTGTTCTGTGGAGTGACGAATCACGCTTCTCTGTTTGGCAGTCAGATGGGCGAGTATGGGTTCGACAGATGCCATGGAAATGGTACCTACCTGACTGCACTGTGCCAACTGAGATTTAGTGGAAGAGGAATAATGGTGCTGCGGTGGGTTGGCACCCTGCCCAGGATTGGTTCCTGCCTTGTGCCCTGTGTTGGCTGGGATTGGCTCCAGCAGACCCCCGTGACCCTGTGTTCGGATTCAGCGGGTTGGAAAATGGATAGATAGATAGATAGATAGATAGATAGATAGATAGATAGATAGATAGATAGATAGATGTGGTGGGTTGGCACCCTGCCCAGGGTTTGTTCCTGCCTTGTGCCCTGTGTTGGCTGGGATTGGCTCCAGCAGACCCCCGTGACCCTGTGTTCGGATTCAGCGGGTTGGAAAATGGATGGATAGATAGATAGATAGATAGATAGATAGATAGATAGATAGATAGATAGATGTGGTGGGTTGGCACCCTGCCCAGGGTTTGTTCCTGCCTTGTGCCCTGTGTTGGCTGGGATTGGCTCCAGCAGACCCCCGTGACCCTGTGTTCAGATTCAACGGGTTGGAAAATGGATGGATGGAATAATGGTGTGGAGCTGTTTTTCAGGGTTTGGGCTAAGCCCCCTTTCTTCCAGTGTAGGGCAGTATTAATGCTTCAGCATACCAAGATATTCTGGACAATGCTATGCTTCCAACTTTGTGGAAACAGTTTGGGGAAGGCCCTTTTCTATTCCTGCATGACTGTGCCCCAGTGCACAAAGCCAAGTCCATAAAGACATGGCTGGATGAGTTTGGGGTGGAAGAACTTGACTGGCCCACATAGAGTCCTGACCTCAACCTCATCAGACACCTTTGGGATGAACTGCAATGGAGCATTCAAGCCAGGCCTTATTGTCCAGCATCAAGCGCTTGACCTCATAAATGCTCTACAGAATGAATGGGCACAAATTCCCACAGAAACACTCCAAAATCTTGTGGAAAGCTTTCCAAAAAGAGTGGAAGCTGTTATAGATACAAATGGGGGACCAAGTCTGTGAACTTCAATGCAATGTCATTAAAGTCTCTGTTGGCGTAATGGTAAGGCGTCCCAATACTTTTGTCCGTTTGGTGTAACTCGATGCAGAGCAGCACTCACAACAGAAATTAAGGAGAGTCCCGAGACAAATCTCATTGACAAGTACTGTATTTCAAACCTGAGCCTCAATATAAAAGAACAGTCTGATGCAATCAAAGTAACATTAGATAGCTAATGTGGAGATACTCTACACCAAGGTGTGGTATGCAACCGTTTAAAAGTCCTTTTGAAAAACAGACAAACCAACAAAGACATCTTATCCTACACAGAGTATGTCACTTTTTCATTTACTGTTGGAGCTCCTTTTGGTTCAGCTGCACCATATGGTCCATGGTAAGTCCATCCAGCCATCATCCAACCCACTATATCGTAACTACAGTGTCACGGGGGTCTGCTGGAGTCAAACCCAGCCAGGCAGGAAACAAACCCTGGGCAGGGCGCCAGCCCACCGCAGGGCGCACACACACACCCACACACACACACTGGGCCAATGCACCTAACCTGCATGTCTTTGGACCCGGAGGAAACCCACGCAGGGAGTCTTTGGACTGTGGGAAGCAAACCCGGGTCTCCATAACTGCGAGGCAGCAGCGCTACCCACTGTGCCACTCCATGGTAAATCCATCCATTTTCCAACCTGCTGAATCCGAACACAGGGCCACGGGGGTCTGCTGGAGCCAATCCCAGCCAACACAGGGCACAAGGCAGGAACCAATCCCGTGCAGGGTGCCAACCCACCGCAGGACACACACAAGCACACCCACACACACTAGGGCCAATTTAGAATCGCCAATCGACCTAACCTGCATGTCTTTGGACTGTGGGAGGAAACCCACGCTGAGAGTCTTTGGACTGTGGGAAGCGAACCCGGGTCTCCTAACTGCGAGGCAGCAGCGCTACCCACTGCGCCACTCCATGGTAAACCCCACAATGGAAAACATCTGGGGTTCCCCCCTTCCCTTGATGCCCTAAGCACGTGCTTATTTTCCTTAATGATTAATTCAGCTCTAATTATGAGGAAGAGTTTATTTATTTGACATCGCGAAGGACTGCGTTACGCCAATCCGCAACAAAATGAATTAAGGGAATGCATGCAACATGGAAAACATGTGGTACTGGTAATGGACCTTTGGGATTTGGTCATTTTCTAATCTAAAGAGTACAGTTCTAAAACTAAAACATTGATTCGAGATTTTTTAACCCCTCATTTGATTTCTCCCATCGCTTCAGTTCCTTTAGCCTCGCCCGAGTCCTCAAGCTGTCCCCAGAGGTGCTTGACTAGCAATGCGGCCCTTGACATGCTAATTAGCGAAAAGAAACTGGCACAACGTATAAAGGGGTGAGGGGGGTCTGAATTGTCCCTCTGATGGAGTTCAGGCTCGTCCAATCCTGGTGGGCTAGCCTTCTGCCCCTAAAAATGATTGATTGAGAAAGTTCAAGAATCTGCCGTAGCTGCTGAGCGCAGCCGCGTCTGCGCGACCCTCGACCGCACCTGAACGTTTAGCCACGCGGACATTTTCTAATCTGTTAAATTCTCGAAACTGTTTTCAGTAACAAAAATTCCGCTTACAATTTCCTTAGATGGTTAACAAGCAGGCTGAGCAGATTTTTCGATTGTTTCTGTTTTGGAAAATGGAAAGCACACTTGTACCAATTAGCCTGTCAAGCGTGTGGGACGCCACGCAGCTCCCAAAGCGGATTACTTAATAAATACCATCCGCGGAGGACTCTGCTCTTTCGCAAATAAACACTGCGTGGCTTTTAGCAGCAGAAAGTCTTAAAGAGTCTCTTTTTCTTGGTGGATATTAAAGCTGATTTAATTACATAAGGATGAACCGGATCATCTAAGTTTCTACTTAAAATATCGGCTTTGTAAAAGATCGTTTTAATGAGGATTAGCCGACCTCAAGTATTACCGCTCTGTTTAATATGGCAGAATAAGTCAAGCAGGAAGATTATTTTTTTATCAAATCTATTTAGAAATGCACCTTTTGTCACAAAATCGAAACAGTATTCGTGCTAAAACAATGTGAAAGTTTACCCCGAATAATTTACACTTTTTGTCAAATGCTTTTCTCTTTTGGACAACGCGGCAGAGCGAATCCCTGCATCTGATTTAGTTATTTGAAAGCCGACCGCACGGCCATTCTTGCCTTTCTACATTAGGAAAAATAGACATAATGGGACATTTGTGTGTCAGTCACACACACACACACACACACTCTCACCAAAAGCCAGCAATAAATCAGCCAGCTGGGACCGATCACCGAAATGCTCCCGGCTTCCTTTAAACTGTCCTTCTCTATCCGGAGCCGCGGCTCGTCCCAGCACAACAAAGCGCCGGTAAAGCGCGCAGGGGTCCGACCAGTTCGGAATGGCCAGTCGATCTAAGCAGCTCGTGTAAGGGGGATGTCTACCATGATGTCATCTAGGAGGTCGCCTTAGGCGTTTTTGGTTTTTTTTGTACCATTACTGACCTCATGTAGAAATGATCGGACTCAAAAGCAGTTTTAGCGGGACCCCAACTCCCGCTCCTTGCCACAATAAACATGCTCGAAACGCTCAAGTCTGTTTGCCGTAAAATAACTATCAGCACATGGGGGTGGGATACATAGGGTATCAAAAACTTACAGACATCACACTGTCAGTGACTGAGCACGGGGTCTGAACCCATTACAGTCAGGTGTAAATGCGACCAGCGCAGCGTAGATAGACAGGTAGATAGAACTTTATTTGTCCCCAGGGGGAAATTTGGCTTTTTAGGGAAAATCCATTCATCCATTTTCCAACCCGCTGAATCCGAACACAGTGTCACGGGGGTCCGCCGGAGCCAATCCCAGCCAACACAGGGCACAAGGCAGGAACCAATCCTGGGCTGGGTGCCAACCCACCGCAGGACACACACAAACACACCCACACACCAAGCACACACTAGGGCCAATTTAGAATCGCAAATCCACCTAACCTGCATGTCTTTGGACTGTGGGAGGAAACCCACGCAGACACGGGGAGAACATGCAAACTCCACGCAGGGAGGACCCGGGAAGCGAACCCGGGTCTCCTAACTGCGAGGCAGCAACACTACCCACTGCGCCGCCCGCCCTTATGGAAAATCTTTAAATAAATAAATGCACGCACATGGTCTGAAAAGGCACTGGAATTACTATAAAGCGATAAGAAATTAAAAGAAAAAAAAGTTCTGACTTGGCTGGTTTGAGGATGGATGGATGGATGGAGTGCTTCATCCTGTCAGATCCTTTGTAATATGGTCTTTGTCGGTCAACTTTACTGAAAAGACCTAAGTAATAATAATAATTAAATAATCTAGAACTTGATTCAAGCCCACTTAATCATGAGCAAGGAAAGGGGGCAATGTAGGAACAACCCCTGGACAGGACATCAGTCCTTGGCAGGCTGACACACACACACACACACACACACTCCACACCCCCACTATAGGGAGAATTTAGCGACGCCAATCCATTTAACCTGCAAGTCTGTGGAAGGAGCAGGGACGTGGACTCTCATCATCTTGCTGCAAGGCAACAGCAACCACTCTTAAAAATTGCTGGCATTTTATAGTTCTTTTTTTACGTGGTTCTCTGTAGAATAACTGCCAGAATAATCACCATTTATTTCAGAGGATGGTTCTTTGCGTTTGAATTGGTTCTTTGTGCTTTGAAAATCTTCCTAATCAGTAGGAAAAAAATGAAATCTTTAATGTATGGTGGGCTACCTAGCAGGACAGTAAGAGATCAAAAAAAACTGAACTTAGCCAGCGTTGTTGCATGCAGAGAAAGTCCATGCTGTTGTGACCCATTGGTATTTCACAAATCAGTTCATAGTTATCTATAGAGCTGGCCATGGATCTAAATACATAAATAAAGGTCCTTTCTGGAACTTTCATGCGGGTGGACCGTTTGGAAACCAAAAATTGTTCTTATATGAACAATCACTTTGAAGAACCTCTCCGGAACCTTCATTTTTACGTTCGAAAATCTCAAAGGTTCGTTACCAGTACCAGGTTTTCAACTTTGCATGAATTCCTTTAATTCATTCTGGTGTGGATTAGCGTAATGTAGTCCTTCACGATGTAAAAAAATAAAAAAAATTAACACATCCTTCCTTATAATAAAAAAGTGAAAAGTGTTCATGTAAAGATGAAAGGATCCGTTAAATCTCTGCGTTTGATCAGTTGAGAGTACGCGCTGCTCGACTTAGAGGCTGCGCACAGAAGTCTGCAAATCCAAAGTGATGACTTCCATATGTGCAGAAAATAAAATGCCAATCAACTGTCGGCCAACAAAGGGCATTCTGAAACTGCAGTCGCCTGGCGTCATCTGCTAAATGCACATTACGGTATGTTAATAAAGGGCTCCAATATTATGTGGAGAAGCTTCTAAATTGCAATTGAATTAATTATGTGAAATGAGAGACGGACAGAGACGGGCAAGGTTAGTCTGTTTGCAGTACATATCACTGTAGATTATGCAGCTCTTCTTACTCTCCAGCTTTATACAGCCGTTTAAGATCCCCAAGATGACTTTTATGAAACACCGCCCACTAGGGAAATCTGCAAGAAAGCATGCCAATCACCAGCAGGACAAAGTAAAGAAGCCAGGCACATCAACAAAGAGGTGCACAAACGTGTCGGTATCCTGTACTTCAACAGTACGAAAAGCCTCCAAACACACCCAACCCACCCGCAGCAGCCCGTGCAATGACGCGTTGCTTAACATGAGTCGTTAACTCCGCCCATAACATACAGGGGTCACGCCCCATTCCACATGCTGGTACTGACAGTTGTCAGTCTTCAGCGACTGTAAAGGCGATATGTCCGTTCGTTTACACCGCGGCTTATTAGGTGTGATTAGGCTTTAGGGGTGATTATCTGACTCAAATAATCACAACAGTTTTTTTTTGTTCTTTATGTCGCCTTATGCAATTTCGTGTATTAGGAATTTGTTCGTTTTTCGCATACCCCTTGGGGTCAGAGCGCAGGGTCAGCCATTGTACAGCGCCCTTGGAGCAATTGCAGGTTAAAGGTCTTGCTGAAGGGCTCAGCAGAATATGATCCCTTTTGACGGTAATGGGAATGCGAGCTGGCAACTTTCTGGATAACGGTCATCGAGTAAATCAAGTTTTATCATTTGCATGCAGGTCACGAGTTCCCTGCAGGACGCAAGCGCATTTACAGGCGCAGTTCTCAGGAGAAGAGAAGCGTTGTGCTGCTTTGCTGAATACACACTGCATTCTACTATTTCTTTTCTTGTACCGAATATTACATGAAGACTTGGTGAACATCACCTTACTGGAAAAGTGCACCCCTTGAGTCTATCCAATTAAAAAAAAAACTTGCAGGTGTGTGTATATCTGTTGATATTAGTTTTGTTTTACCGTTTACTTGTAGAGTTTATTCTTTGGGGTGCCAGTCACCCTCTTTTGCTTCCATTCAGATTTCCATCTATCGCCATGGTTTTACATCTGTTAGTATGTTATGTCCTTCTGCTCATTAAGATAATTGTTTTTCTTGTCTTTTTCTGTTCTTCTCTTTACGGTAAGAAAGCTCAGCAGAGGTTGCACTTCCTTAGGAGGCTGAAGTGAGTGAGAATCTCTCCTCCCACACTCTTGGCATGGAAACTGCAGAGAGTCTGACAGGATTAACTCCACAATGTGTGGGGGAGGATGGCTGAGAGGGTTATCAGGGTCTCTCCCTCCTCCATGGAGGACATTTTTAAGGACAGATGCAAGAAGAAAGCCCTCTGCATTGTGAGAGACTTCTCACACCCCTCTCATGAACTGTTCGATCTTTTGCCATCTGGTAGGAGATCTCGCTCCATAAAATCAAGAACAGTCGTAATGTACAGTAGTTTCTTTCTACAGGCAATACAACTGCTAAACACTCTGTAACATTCACCTAACAAGCCAGTTTTTATACACATAATTATTTATTTTTTAGCTGTAGTATTTAATTGACTATTTTACATAAGTATTGGTTGAACTTTGTGAATTTAGCACTGTCTTGGTTTAGTTTTATGTGTTTTTTTTCCCTTTCTCTTTTTGCCTATTTTCTGATCTTCGGTAATGCAATTTTGTCCCACTGTATTTTAGATATGGCTGGAATGACAAATAAACCTGAACTTGAATGATTTTGCTCAGCTAATCCTGGCCATCAGTAATGTCTTTTCTCCATCTCTTTAGGATTTATTGCCTTCACTGCATTGTTATCCATCCATTCTGGTGGATGGCCGGGACCCATGCCCGGTCGGGATGCCCCTTTGACACTGGGACCAGGAGAGCAGCCCCTGGAACTTGTGGTGGCAGCCCTCCTGGGTTACCTTGGGGCCACAGGTTTGGGACTTCAGGGCTCAGCCCTGTTGGGCTCTGTGGCCACCACCGGGAGGAGCTGCACGGCTTAACAAGTCCACACCCGGAAGTGCAGCCTGAATTAGGTTGATTATCACCTGAAGCACTTCCGGGTGGGCTATAAGAAGAGCCTGCAGCCACCACTCGAGGCGCGGCAGAGTCAGGAGGAGGGCGACAAAGCTGCCTGGGAGGAGTGGAGGAAGAAGAGAGTGATTTTTGTGAGTGTTTTTATCGATAGATAGATAGATAGATAGATAGATAGATAGATAGATAGATAGATAGATAGATAGATAGATAGATAGATAGATAGATAGATAGATAGATAGATAGATAGATACTTACTTTATTAATCCCAAAGGGAAATTCACATTCTCCAGCAGCAGCATACTGATACAAAAAAAAAAAATATTAAATTAAAGATTGATAATAATGCAGGTAAAAAAACAGACAATAACTTTGTATAATTTTAACGTTTACCCCCCCGGGTGGAATTGAAGAGTCGCATAGTTTGGGGGAGGAACGATCTCCTCAGTCTGTCAGTGGAGCAGGACGGTGACAGCAGTCTGTCGCTGAAGCTGCTCTTCTGTCTGGAGATGACACTGTTTAGTGGATGCAGTGCATTGGTTGTGTGTTTTGGGACTGTGTAGGGCCTGTGGGACACGGGGAAGATGTGCCCCACGGCTGAAGAACAAATAAATCTTTTATTTTCATTTTCACGTGCCTCTGGTGTCAGTCTGTGTCGGGTTGGCGCCAACCAAGCACTTCTGCCGCACCATCTAGCTGTTTCCTAACCCACTTTTCCAGTTCAGGGTGGACCAGACATGGTGCCTGTTATGGCAGAACTCATCAGCTTGGAGAGCACCAGTCCATCACAAGGAGCACTTCTACACAAACGCAATGGTGCTTGCACTGGGCCAGTTCAGAGCAGCTAGTTAATGTAACCCATATTACTTTGGGACGTGATGGGGGAAAGTGGAGTATCAAAAGATAAACCCCCCCACATACAGAAAGTATTCAGTCCCTTTAACGTTCTGCACTTTATTGTTTTGTAGATGTGATTTTAAATGGATACATTTGACCATTTTTGCTCATTACTCTACACTCAATAACCCATATTGATGCAGTGAAAACATGTTGTCAGGTTTATTAAAAATCAACAACTCATTTCTTGAAGTATTAAGATCCTTTGCTGTGTCTTCCAAATCATGGTCAGCAGTGCCATCTTAACAGCATCAAAGACCCCTGGGCAAAGTAGTGCGTTGTGGCTCCTGTTTTGATAGCAAAACAGAAACATATATAGGCATCAGAAACATGGTGGACCCCTATGCTTCTGGAGCCCCTGGCCAGTGCCCATTGTGCCCATACGTTAAGACAGCCCTATGGTTAGGTGCATCCTGTTGGCTTTAATACTCCTTGAGAGGTGTCCAGAAATTGGTAGGAGTTCATCTGTGGCAAAATGAAATGCTTAGACATTGTTTAGAAAGGCACACACCTATGTATTGAAGATCCCACAATTCACACTGCATGTCAGGACAAAAAAAAAATTAAATCTACAACACAATAAATTTTGTAGAAAGTGAAGAGGTCTGAATATTTTCTGAATCCACTGTGGTTATGACGAACATTCAGACTCTGCCTAAGCATTAGCTGAGCATAGGATTTGAGCCAAGCACTCTGGTGCTGGGTGAGGAACCAAATCCCAAGAACGTGGAAGAGGAAGTCCGCACCTCCAATTCTTTGGTCGTGTGTATTTTTCTGTAGTGCTCAGAGTGTGCAGCTCACGTTTGTGATGAAACTGATCAGTTGGCCTGTGCAAGGTGCTTCACAGAGAGCAGAGGCCACTATAGTTCTTTATCTGCCAGACATGCCTCATGCCCACACCTCTGTTTTTTATCCTGTCAGCTAGGGTTTGCGGCCATGCCGCCGCTTTCCTTGAAAAGAACCTGAAGCCCAATTACGTGGCTGGGGTAGTTTGCATGTTCAATTTTTGGATCGTATTATGTGTATCACATCATTAGCACGTGATTAAGGCCAAGATTAAGATTTAAAGGGCATATATTCGTGGGTTTTTGAGTGATAGACGGACAACCCATTGCATTTTCTTTAGACTATAGTATATTTCAACATCCATCCATTTTCCAAACTCACTTATCTTGAACGGGGTCGTGGAAAAGCTGGAGCCTATCTCAGCAAGGTTAATCCCTGAAAAGCCTCAGTTCTTACTCTTCAGTAGTGATGTACATAGAGATGTGGTGATGCTCAGGGGGAACATATCTGTAACCAATATGGTGCCCTTTAATAGGCTAATTCATGTGCCTGACCCCAGAAAGCATTCATCAGCATGTGAGTTTAGTGTAAGCCCCACCAAAAACTTTTTGGCTCTGAGATCTTTGAGTAGAAAGCTGATCATTTGATTTCTCGGTACTCTTTAGAGTTTTTCCCATAAATAGCAGATCCTAGCTGGGGGGGCTCAGGGTGCCTAGAACTGAAATACCCATAACAAATTATGGGTCATTTGTACTTGCCGACATTCATTTTAGAATTCATAATTGCAGTGGGTTTTGGCAGAACATTACACAGTGGTGTATTGTGTGTGTTTCCATCGTGTGGTAAAGGATACATGATATTGGTTACCTCAGCTAACCACACACTCCCAGGGAATATGTATTTGGCAGCACAAATGGCCACAATCAATACGAGTGTTTGCTAAAGCTGCATGCCTTGGATTTCAACACTGGAGATGCAGCCCACAAGCAGCTGATAAGAGACAAACAAAATGTCATTGGTCATCATGGGGCAAAGTACAGTAATCTGTCTGTCAGTGGGAAATGGAACTTACAGTTGTAGCTTTTCTTCACAGATGAACATGTTAAGGGTGCCTATTGTGATGGATGGACAAATATCCCAGTCAGGATAGACCCTGTTCCCTCTCCTGGCCAAAGTGCCACTGTAAGTGATGGTCAGGAAGAGAGACATGAAGTTTCCCCGCCAGGCTAGCAGGTGGACATGGAGGAGCACTAGAGCAGCAGGTGGAAATGAATGTTTTGGAGGAGGAATCAGCCCGACCAGACTTTCTTGGTCAGGTGGCCAGAAATTTGAGACAGTAGGAGACTACCTGTCATAGACAGATTGCCCCCCGACTCCCATAAACTGGGTGACAGTATCCCTTCTGATGAGTCCTGGTAAGGACCTGTTGGGTTCCATTGGGGGCTACCAGGCAGAGCTGTTGGGAGTGGTTTGCTCTGAGGCTAAGGGGGTTACACCTGACCCAGAAGTGCTGTCTGGAAGTACTCCCAGTTTAGGCTTAAAAGCCAACCCTCTACTTTGCCTCAGCAGTATGAGTCAGGTGGAGGATTAGAGGGGAAAGAAAAGGAAATAAAACAAAAGGATTGGATTGTGCACTGCTGAGTGAGAAGAAACCCATCAATGGTACTTCTAGGAAAATAAAATAAGTTTATCTGAACCTAGAACTGGGGCGGCACGGTGGCGCAGTGGGTAGCGCTGCTGCCTCGCAGTTGGGAGACCTGGGGATCCGGGTTCGCTTCCCGGGTCCTCCCTGCGTGGAGTTTGCATGTTCTCCCCGTGTCTGCGTGGGTTTCCTCTGGGGGCTCCGGTTTCCTCCCACAGTCCAAAGACATGCAGGTTAGGTGGATTGGCGATTCTAAATTGGCCCTAGTGTGTGCTTGGTGTGTGGGTGTGTTTGTGTGTGTCCTGCGGTGGGTTGGCACCCTGCCCAGGATTGGTTCCTGCCTTGTGCCCTGTGTTGGCTGGGATTGGCTCCAGCAGACCCCCGTGACCCTGTGTTCGGATTCAGCGGGTTGGAAAATGGATGGATGGATGGATGAACCTAGAACTGTCCTTGTTTAGTTGTTTCTGATGTCTGGGGGTTCAGTGTTGCCCCCTATTGGCTACACTGTATAGAACTCATCTGAGTGTGTCGTCACATGAAAGGAGGAAGCTCCTGATCTGGGAAAGTTTCTCCTGGGGTGGATTAATTCCACTGGTAAGAGCACTCAGATCTATAAACACAATTATGGGCTTCAATTCAAGAGACCACCGAATGTATTTGCATATAACATTGGATTCAGAAAGTGTTCAGACTCCTTCACTTTTTCACATTTTGCTTTGCTGTACCCTCGTACTGAAAATCATTTAAAATTATTTTCCTTAAACATCAAGCAACGCTAGAACAGCAAAGTGAAAACAAGACTTTAGACATTTTTGCAAATTTAACATTAAAAATTAAAGCCTGAAATATTCCATTATTGACAGTATTCAGACCCTTTTCTTATTTACTTTGTTGAAGCATTTTTGGCAACCATTCTGGCCTGGGGTCTTCTTGGGTTTGACACCATCAGCTTCACACACCTGGGTTTGGGGATTTCCTGTCATTCTTCTTTGCAGATCTCTTCAAGCTCTGTCAGAATGGATGGAGACCATCAGTGGACAGCTATTTTCACATTTCTCCAGAGATATCTGATTCTGAGTCTGAGCTCTCAAGGACATCTCCAGAGTTGTCCCTAAGCCATTCTTCTGTTGTCTCTTCTTTGTTCCAAGGGTCATTGTCCTTCTAAATGGTGATCCTTGAGCCCATCCTGAGGTCCAAGGTGCACTGGGACAGGTTTTCATTAAGGATATCTCTGAACTTTGCTCCATTCAGCATTCCCTCAACCCTGGCTAGTTTCTCAGTCTCTGCCCCTGAGAAAAACACAAAACAGCATGATGCTGTCACCACCACATTCCACCATTAGAATGGTATTGCAGAGGTGACGAACGCCACCTGGTTTCCTCCAGACATGACACTTATCTTGGCTTTATTAGACCAGAGTATCTTGTTTCTTATTGTCCGAGAGTCCTTTAGGTGCCTTTTTTGCAAACTTTGAGTGGGCTTCCATGTGTCTTTTACTGAGGACAAGCTTCAGTCTGGTCATTCTGTCATAAAGCTCAGATCTGTGGAGTGCTGCAATGATGGTTTCCTTCTGGAAATTTCTCCCCTCTCCAGAGCTCAGCCAGAGTGGCAATCGGGTTCTTGGCCATCTCTTTTACTATGGGACTTCTCCCATGATTGCTCAGTTTGTCCTGGTGGAGATCTAGGAAGAGTCATAGTTGTTCCAAACGTCTTCCATTCAAGAGTTAAGGAGACCACTATGCTGCTTCGAACCTTCTATGCTGCAGAAATTGTTTTGTAACCTTCTCAAAATCTGTGCCTCAACACCATCCTGTCTCAAAGCTCATCAGGCAATTCTTTACTACTTATGAAAGTTAGATCACCAATGTGATCTTGCAAAGCCCTATATTTTAATGGTGAAAATGAAAGAATGTGTGGCCAGAATAGAACAGTTCAGCCTGCTCTACATGGTCCCTGTAAGTCCATGTTCAGCTTAACAACAACAACAATAATAATAATAATTCTTTACATTTATATACTGCTTTCTATAGAGATGGAGGAGCCACTTCAACCATTACAAATGTATAGCATCCACCTGGATGATGTGACGGCAGCCATTTTTACACCAATATGCTCACCACAGTGGTGAGAACCAGTTAGCCAGTTAGAGACAGGGGATGATTAGGGGGCCAGAATGACTAGGCCATGGAGAGCAGTTTAGCCTGGACATCGGGATACATCCTACTCTTTATGAAGGATGCCCAGGGATCTTTAATGACTACAGAGAGTCAGGACATCAGTTTTAAAGTCTCTTCTGAAGGATGACACCATTTGTAGAGCAGTGTCCCCATCACTGTACTTGGGCATTGGGATCCACACACAGACCACAGCATGAGTGCCCCCTGCTTGCCTCACCAATGCCTCTTACTAGCTTTTCCTAGATGGGCTCCCATCCAAGTAATGGCCGGGCCACTTTGCTCTATATAAGCCACCATAAGTAATAAAATACATTATAACTGCTAGAGGAACTGAAAGAAGTTAGTATTTAGAAAACTTAAGAAGTACGATATCAAGAGCTCCTGATCGTTAACTTGGCTTTTTTTTTGTATTTTATTTTTAGGACCACATGTCCTTTAGTTTCACTAGTTTATATATACAGTGCATCTGGAAAGTATTCACAGTACATCACTTTTTCCATATTTTGTTATGTTACAGCCTTATTCCCAAATGGATTAAGTTCATTTTTTTCCTCAGAATTCTACACACAACACCCCATAATGACAACGTGAAAAAAGTTTACTTGAGATTTTTGCAAATTTATTAAAAATAAAAAAATTGAGAAATCACATGTACATAAGTATTCACAGCCTTTGCCATGAAGCTCAAAATTGAGCTCAGGTGCATCCTGTTTCCCCTGATCATCCTTGAGATGTTTCTGCAGCTTAATTGGAGTCCACCTGTGGTAAATTCAGTTGACTGGACATGATTTGGAAAGGCACACACCTGTCTATATAAGGTCCCACAGTTGACAGTTCATGTCAGAGCACAAACCAAGCATGAAGTCAAAGGAATTGTCTGTAGACCTCCGAGACAGGATTGTTTCAAGGCACAAATCTGGGGAAGGTTACAGAAAAATTTCTGCTGCTTTGAAGGTCCCAATGAGCACAGTGGCCTCCATCATCCGTAAGTGGAAGAAGTTTGAAACCACCAGAACTCTTTCTAGAGCTGGCCGGCCATCTAAACTGAGCGATCGGGGGAGAAGGGCCTTAGTCAGGGAGGTGACCAAGAACCCGATGGTCACTCTGTCAGAGCTCCAGAGGTCCTCTGTGGAGAGAGGAGAACCTTCCAGAAGGACAACTATCTCTGCAGCAATCCACCAATTAGGCCTGTATGGTGGAGTGGCCAGACGGAAGCCACTCCTTAGTAAAAGGCACATGGCAGCCCGCCTGGAGTTTGCCAAAAGGCACCTGAAGGACTCTCAGACCATGAGAAGGAAAATTCTCTGGTCTGATGAGAAAAAGATTGAACTCTTTGGTGTGAATGCCAGGCGTCACGTTTGGAGGAAACCAGGCACCGCTCATCACCAGGCCAATACCATCCCTACAGTGAAGCATGGTGGTGGCAGCATCATGCTGTGGGGATATTTTTCAGCGGCAGAGACTGGGAGACTAGTCAGGATAAAGGGAAAGATGACTGCAGCAATGTACAGAGACATCCTGGATGAAAACCTGCTCCAAAGCGCTCTTGACCTCAGACTGGGGCGACCCTAAGCACACAGCCAAGATATCAAAGAGTGGCTTCAGGACAACTCTGTGAATGTCCTTGAGTGGCCCAGCCAGAGCCCAGACTTGAATCCGATTGAACATCTCTGGAGAGATCTTAAAATGGCTGTGCACCGACGCTTCCCATCCAACATGATGGAGCTTGAGAGGTGCTGCAAAGAGGAATGGGCGAAACTGGCCAAGGATAGGTGTGCCAAGCTTGTGGCATCATATTCAACAAGACTTGAGGCTGGAATTGCTGCCAAAGGTGCATCGACAAAGTATTGAGCAAAGGCTGTGAATACTTATGGACATGGGATTTCTCAGTTTTTTTATTTTTAATAAATTTGCAAAAACCTCAAGTAAACTTTTTTCACGTTGTCATTATGGGGTGTTGTGTGTAGAATTCTGAGGAAAAAAATGAATTTAATCCATTTTGGAATAAGGCTGTAACATAACAAAATGTGGAAAAAGTGATGCGCTGTGAATACTTTCCTGATGCACTGTAGGAAGCTCCTATCCAATTGTAAGATTGTTTGCTAAAGACTTTTAAACTATTTTCTTCTATTTTGGGACCTTTAGATACACAAAGATATAGGATTAGTTATGGATTATACCATTTATCTGTATGTTGATTGATGCAAACTAATGTATTTCTTAACTGTCTTTTACAAATTTTCGTGGCTTATTTGAGATATTGAAGTATGTGGCTGTTCTGCCACATTCTTTAGTCTGCATAGAGAACTCACAGGTTCATAGGAAGGCTTCGCCTGATCCAGTTCTATAATGAAGGACATTCGTATTTGGCTCATTCAAGTGGTGATCTTGACTGCTATTTAAGATTATTAAAGAGAATTTCCGCAGCGGTGCAATGCCGGATAGTGTGCTGGTTCATTGTGGGGCATATTCACTCACACTGGGCCTCTTTCGAGTCACCAGCTCACCCAACAGTTCACACATTCACTTTACACTAGGCTTCTTAAAGTACAGAAAAAATAACATTAACCTTTCCTTACTATTGGTAATTATTAGCTCCCTAGAAAACTGGTTTCTTTGTGAGCCTCTCTTATGCACAGCCGTTAGCACTCCATGAAACAGAACCTGACAGCCTCATTGTGCCTGATGGGTGTGCCTGCCAAACACTTTTAGCACTTTTCACTGGCTTTGCCACATCCATTTTTGAATTGCTGCATATCTGTTTACTAAAGTTTTTAATTGCTCTAGTAGGTATAGAAGCATATCTGTATTTCAGATTGTTTCACATAAGTCTAATGATACTAGTTACAAATGAGGTGTGACTTTAAAAGTGTTAAACAGTTACGGTGGACTCTGTGATTCTGTTTCTTACATTGGGTATTGCAGACCCTTCTCTTTTTCAGCATTTTTCTCATGGGATACACCCTGGCTCCCCCATGACACTAAATCTGAGTAAGTGGGTCAGAACATTGATGACTGCTATGTTTTCACATAATAAAATGGCAGATTTCGTAATACTTGACTGATAATATTTTAAAGGTCTGGGATGGCCGTGTCATATCGCCAGGATGCTGGGTTCAAATCCAGGATCTGATAACAGTCTGCGTGGTCTTTTTTTATGTCTTCTTCTCCATTTCGCATTTCAGAGCTGTGTGTGTTAAGCTGGTTGGTGGCTCTTAATTGGCATAGTGTGACTGAGAGTAGGTATGGCGTGAATAGACCCTACAGTGGAGTGACACTTCCCAGGAGTCTTATCTGCCTTGCATTGCACCTGAGTCCCCTGTAACCCTAAAGTGAAAGAAAAAAATGGATCCTGATAAGCAATGAAAGGACAAACGTTCAATTCAAGCTTATCAGCACACTTGAAATTAATTACTATACTGTGTATTTCTCAACAGGTCAGAATTACTCCTGGGAATTGCACTAGAAGTCTGACTACGACAAGAATTTGTCCGACCTAGTAGTTATGAAGGGTCCTACTCCCATTCCCAGCAAGGTGTAGTGGTCATGTCTGAGTATGAATGACATCACAATTTTATGGCCACCCCTTGCCACAAATTGTCACCCCTGATGGCATTTTGCAGTTTTCTGATACAGTGAGGCTTCAGCACAAAGATAATAATAATCAACGAAGAAGAAGATGAAGGAAAACATCAGGTAGGAGATTATGCTAAGCTACACACATTTGTTGCCTCTTTGCAAGATCATGATAGACGGAAAAATACACACTCATTGAATGAAGGTTAAGTAAGCCCTTTACCATGCATGTTTATGTAACAATAAAAGATCCACAGCTGTACTCCCAAAAGAATTATCTTCCCATTGTTATGGCACATGGGAAACAACTCGTAAAGTAACAGTTACTAAAGCTATCCACAGCTATCCCTGCACTGTTAATTAAGTTGCTTTTACTCTTTCATGGTTCCTAATTGTTTTCCAGACTCACATGTCATGTTGTGTCCCTCTCTATGAGCCCCCAACTGGCCAGACTCTACTTGTCAAGTGTCTTAGGAGTCTCTGACTGCCCTCTTGAACACTCAGGAGCAAGTAAGGTGTAACATGAATGTTCCAGGGGTTCGTGGGATACAGAACTCAGCATACCTTTGTGACATTTCACTGTCAATCACCCATCCAGCCCCAGTTATCTTCAGGGAGGTATGATGGCTACCACATTACAATTTGCATTCATGACCACCTGTGTGTTGATGCTGTGATATAAGGCAGGCAGGCAATGGGATGTAGTGGTTAAGGCTTTGAACTTCAAACCCTGAGGCTGGGGGTACTCAAATCCCACCACTGACACTGTGTGACCCTGAGCAAGTCACTTCACTTTCAACTGGCAAAAGAAATGTAACCAATTGTATCTTAAACGTTATTATAATAAGTCACTTTGGATAACGGCATCAGCCAAATACTGTAAATAAGTACATTTATCTTGTGATTCACATATGCATATTCATTCACACTTGAGGTAATTATCTAAATTTGCATGAATGCAGCTCAGTTACGTGCAGTGAGGTTCATGGCTGGTGAGGCACCGACTCCTTCAGAGTCAGATTTACAAATATATGAACCCCAAAGAGTAGCTTATTCACCATTCATCTGGCAGCCAGCATGCACATAGACTACTGGTTATGTTTCAGATCTCGTCAGCATGCTTTACACACACACATACAGCAGGTAAGGTACTGTGATAGGTGGCCAGCCATTTATCCTGGCCAATACCCCCAGGCTGCCAGGTGGAGCTCTCCTTGCAGTATGGAGGTACCCTGAATGCCAGCAGGGAATTACAGACATTGGAGTTTTCCTTTACAACCCTGCTGGATACCACGGGGGCCGCTAGAGGGCGCTGCAGGGAGGAGCAGTAATTATTTTCCCGGCGCCCCGGAAGTATGTCAAAGTCACATGAACAAGAGGAATGACGTGCTTCCGGGGTGAAGAAAAGAATTTTTTTCTGACCCGGTAGTGTTCCTAGTCACATGGATTGTTGGGATGGAACCACTTCCGGGTCAGGGACTATAAAGGACTCTGGGAAACCCCAGACGAGTGAGCTGAGCTGGGTGGAAGGGTGGCAACGCGTCTGGGAGTGGTTTATTATGAGTATTGTGGAGAGAAGGATGCTTGGTGCACATTATTACTATAAAATAAATAATAATTGGATTTTTATCTGGTGTCTGACGTCTGATCTGAGGGTTCAAGGGGATGACAGTGCCTCTATCATTCACAGTACATATTTGGCTAAGAAAGAATGTTACATTTATAATGGCAAGAGAGCGCATTTGCTTTGCACCCTCCATGCGTTCTAATTTTGCAATTCCACAATTCATACTCATTCAATACAAATGAAAGCATAGCGTGGCGTACAAAAAAAAACTTTTGACCTTAATTGAAATATTTAGTTGTTTTTAAAAACTTTTAATTCTGATGTTTTAATCAATTTTAATACAGACTGTTCAACAAAAGGATAACAAGAAAAACAAAAGGATATTGTATTTAAGGTTAAAATTTAGTTTTTAAATATTGGATTTCCTTTTCTTAGTCTGATCCCATTTTTTTTATAAAGTTGAAAACCGTTTATTGGCGATTCTAATTTGGCCCTAGTGTGTGCTTGGTGTGTGGGTGTGTTTGTGTGTGTCCTGCTGTGGGTTGGCACCCTGCCCGGGATTGGTTCCCTGCCTTGTGCCCTGTGTTGGCTGGGATTGGCTCCAGCAGACCCCCGTGACCCTGTGTTCGGATTCAGCGGGTTGGAAAATGGATGGATGGATGGATGGAAAACCGTTTATGGTCTTACCTTAATTTGTAAATGAAGTCCGTGCGCCTATCCTTCACCATGAAAATCTCCGTCACTTTCTTGTAAAAGTCCTCCTTATTTTCCTTTAGTTTTAAAAATCTTAATCTTCCATTTTGGCAGTCGTCAGAACAAAAAATAAAAATAAACGGACCGCTGCAGTGCACTTGACTTTCTGATATCACTAACTTATTAGCGCCTCTGCGTAGAAGAACAGCAGCAACGAGCACCTGTTGGGCTCACATGCGCCCCCTTCAGTGCGACACGGTACTGTCTGCCTCACCTTGTGCCTTTTCACTGTGGTTTTATGTTCGATCAGCAAGACTAAATATGTCACACACATTCATTAAAGATATTAGCCAGACAGTGGAAAGTTAGGGTGTATAATAAACGTGTCTGCAAACCTTATATTGGTAACATACAGACAGACAGCAGCAGGCACGCGCCAACTGCAAGTATCAGCCCAGTGTGTGAGGGAGAGCGCAGTCTGAGGTGAGGTGAGGCTCATCGCTACCGCACCTCGTGTTTCTCCCCTGTATTTAAACCGGAAATGCACCAATTCAGCTATTTTGACTATAAAAATGATCAAAATTATTGGGATCATACAGAAAACAAATTTATAGCACAGACCTGTGGACACGTTTATTTTATGTTATGTGGGCAACAGCCCGGACACAGACAGACAGACATCATTTTGTCACCCAACACTCGTTTATTTACACTATTTATACAAAGTTATTGTGCCACACAACCCACAGACTCCCCCAAAGTCCAGGCCAATACCACAATGCCTTTCCTTCAGACTGCCTCCTTCTCTCTCCTTCCAGACCTCGTCCTCTTCCACCCGACTCCAGCCTTGAATGAAGGGAGGTGGCCCCTTTTATCCCTACCCAGATGTGCTCCAGGTGTGCACCGGCAATCTTCCATCCGACACGCCCCAGTGTGGCAGAAGTGTCGGCTATCTCCCCGGAAGCACTCCGGGTGTTCCCTCTCTTCTTCCCCCCAGCACTTCCTGGTGTGGTGGAAGTGCTGGGGTCCAGGGTCCATCAGGCACGGGGACGCCCCCTGGTGGTGACCACGGGCCCCTACAGGGTTGAGCTTCTAAGCCCTGTACCCGTAGCCCCCAAAGCAACCAGGGCGGTCGCCCCCTCGTGGTCTGGAGGAGGCACAAGCCCTCCTCTGGTCCTCCTGGGCATCCCGGCCGGGCATGAGCCCCGTCCGGGTGCCACAGTTATCATTATTAGTTTTTTACTTTTCATGATGACCTCCCCTGACAGGATGTCCCTGATGCAGCTTATTTTCACATTAGCCTCACATTGACTGGTGGGCAAATGTATTACCACATGCATTGTGTACAAAGTTTGGTGCAAAATTGTTGGTTGTGACAAACCCATATTATCGCTAGTAGAGAGAGGAGAGGTTGGCAGCATGCACTGATAGCGTGTTGCCGTAACCACTACATGACGAACAACCTGGAATGGGACCCAAGTGCAGTGGGTGACATGTCAGCACCACATTGGAACAGTGTGAGGTTTTTATTTACGTTGGCTGGAAAGTCAATCCTGCCACCAACCCCCAGGTTTTCCCTGTAAGTTGGAGGACCTACTTGCAGGGCTGGATGCAGATTAACGTCATACCCAGGATGAAGCAATTGCAGGTTAAGGGCCTTGATCAAGGGCCCAATGGAGTAGAGTCATTTCTGGCATCTATGGGAGTCGAACCAGCAACCTTCCAATTGCCGGCGCAAATCCCAAGCCTCAGCCTCACCACTCCTGAATGCCTGGATCAGGCCATCCACAAAAACGGAGTGATTATGCAAGAAGATGACTAGTGATGGAGGCCACCAAGAGACCTATAAGAACTCTGATGCAGTTACAAAATACAGTGGAACCTATTGAAGACATGGTGAAGACAACAACTGTTGCTTGAGAGCTTCACCAGTTGCAGCTTTAGAGGAGACTGACAAAGACAAAACCTCTGTTAATAAAATGCACATCTCAGCTAGAGTGTGCCAGTGGGCACAGGGGAGATTCTGAAGTCACCTGGAAGAAGGTTCTCTGATCTGATGAGATCAAAATGTAGCTTTTTGGCCATCAGACTAAATGCCATGTTTTAACACTGCACATTATCCAAAAACAAACCATAAAGCATGCTGGTGGCAGAATTATGTTTTGGGGATGCTTCTCTGCAGCAGGCCCAGGAGGGCTTTTGATGGTAGAGAGTAAGATGAATGCATCAAAAAACAGGGAAATCTTGGAAGTAAACCAAATGCATCCTGCAAGAATCTTACAGTTTGGGAGATCTGAGTTCCAGCAAGACAACAACCCCAAGCATAAAGACAACATTGCACCGGAATGGTTTAAAAACAGAAATGTTAAGGTCCTTGAATGGCCAAGCGAGAATCCAATTGAGAATTTGTGGCTGGACTTGAAATGAGTCAACACGCAAACTTATGGAGCTGGAACAGTTTTGCAAAGAAGAATGGGAAGCAGGGCCGGATTAAGAGCTTTGGGGGCCCATAGCACATTTCAAATTTGGGGGCCCTTTTGGTCTGCATCATCTGAAGTTTAGATTGTGAACATCAAACCAGACTAAATAATTATTTTACTCTCGATTATAATAAGAATCTTATAATATTTATGTGAATTTTATGTGTTGGGCAACTAAAGTTTTGTTGTGTAAGAAATTTACAGTTTAAAAACGTAAAGATAATATTTTTAAAGACCAGTTTTTCAATGCTACACTTTTTCATTAAATATTGGGTCCACCATTTGGGGGCCCCCGAAATTTGGGGGCCCGTAGCATATGCTACATGTGCCTATTGGTTAATCCGGCACTGATGGGAAGAAATGGAAGTGTGCAAATGTGCAAAGCTGATAGGGACCTGTGTACACGGACTCAATTCTATCATGGCTGCCAAAGGTGCACCCACTAAATACTGACTTGAAGCGGGTGAATACTTCTGTATTGTTATTTCATGTTTAATATTTGCAATTAATTTAGACCACTTTACAGAGATCTGATTTCAATTTGAAATTAAAGTCTTTTTTTGCTGGTCAGTGTCAAAAAAGCCAAAGTAAATCCACTGTGATTTAAATATAAAATAATCAACAGTGAAAACGTTGAAGGGGGCGACTACTTTCTAAAAGCAGTATAATTGCCTGTCTAACTGTAAAGTGTCTTTCCGGTCATTGAAATTAATCAAACTGCTTAAAAATTTTTGAGTTTTAGAAAAAAACTATGCAGTCTAGCAAAACCTCCAGTAGAAAGGCTGGCGTCTAAAAAGTTTTAAACCTGAAAACTGCTCACATAGATGCAAAGTGGAAAATTAGAATTCTTACTGAGCTACTTACACATGTTTGTTAAAATGAAAAAATATGTTTGTTTTTTTCCCCTTCAAACATTCTGCTAAACATTTTTTAATGTTTTGCTTCTAAGTAGCTAATAGCTTATGGGTCTTTAGTTGTTATTTTCTTATTTTCTAAAACCACAATGCCGTTTGTGTCTCATTTTTGTAACCCTGAAGCTCAGAAAACAATTGAACTTTTATTCTAATGTTAATTATATGCCAAGACTGGGAAGAGTTTCCATGCAACCATAAAAGAAATCGGGCTGGAGAAAATGGCATGAGAAAAAGCCCCTAAAGTAAGCATTCAAACAGACACTGTGCAGAGTCCACAGCTCTGGGTCTGTCAAATACAATAGAAAGAGAACAACTGCATCAGTGTGTCTCTTCAAAAGGAGAACATAAAAGTTAAGGTCACCAAGATAAACTCAGTGACATTTCGTTGCTGAGCTTTCATTGTGCATTTTTACAAATTCACATAGAAGAATAAACCTGAAAGTAGTCTGTTCAAATTCTGCAGCTGACTCCCTGTGTACTGTATTTCTATTAATGTTATAAAAATTCACTTTAATAAAAGGATGAATGTCTGTGTGTTTGTCTGCATGTCCATCCAGCCTCTGTCATTCTAAAAGTTGGTGGATCACAAACATTTTTAGCAATAAAATGTTTGTGTTTGTCATTCCAACAGATGGTACATCACAAACATTAACACTGCTTTTACGAATCTCACAATGGCATTAAATAGAGTGCATGGTGTGCTGCAAATGTTTACGCTGATATCCTTAGATTTCAACCCATCTTAGACGTGCAGAACTAGTATAGAGATAAGTGAATAATACTACACCCCTAAATCATCTGGGAAAAGTGTCAACTATGGAAAAGGTCAACTATCCACTCATTTTCTGAACAATTTATTCAGTTACAAGGCTCCTGGAAGTCAGGGAGTAGGTGGCACAGTGGTAGCGCTACTGTCTCGCAGTAAAGAGATCACAGGTTTGTGTCGAGGTTCCTCCCTGTGGGGTAACACTTTGATTAGTAAGAAAAGCGCTATATAAATGTAATTAATTCATTTTTATTATTATCTAGACAGCATTAAAGACTAAACTGAAACAAACCCAGAATAGGAAGCTAGTTGGTGGCAGGGAGGAAAAAAGAACTGAGTGTACATGGTAGGAGCCGATCCCGGGCGGCACACCATTCTAGCAGTTTATTTAGCAGAACATTTCTGTTTATTATTTTTGAATGCTACTGCTGCTTCACAGCTTCCGGAGACTGAACTCAAATTCTAGTCCTGCTCGCCATCTTTGCACAGTTTCCACTTTTTCCTTGTGACCGGAGTGTTTTTCTCCATACACTCTTTCCCACCATCTTCCTAAGGACATAGAGGTTACATTAACTAGCAATGCTAAACTTTCCCTGTAAGAATGAGTGGGAGAGAATGTCCTGTGATAGACAAGTACCATGATCTGATTCTGTCAAGACAGGCTTCATCCTCTGCAGCTCTTATTGCAAATATATAAAAGGCATTCACTGCTCTCCTCAGATGTTGCCTCATTTAACTGTGCTTGAAGCAGATTTTAATATATTTGTGTCCCACCATTCATCTGCAGCAAAATTATGCCAGAGTGAACAAGAAATTCTGCAGAAATTAAACATCTGGTGCAGACAGTTTTCTTTACTGGTGTGGTCAAAGGTGTAAACTAAGTAGTGATACAGTGCATCCGGAAAGTATTCACAGCGCATCACTTTTTCCACATTTTGTTATGTTACAGCCTTATTCCAGAATGGATTAAATTCATTTTTTTCCTCAGAATTCTACACACAACACCCCATAATGACAATGTAAAAAAGTTTACTTGAGGTTTTTGCAAATTTATTAAAAATAAAAAAAATTGAGAAAGCACATGTACATAAGTATTCACAGCCTTTGCCATGAACCTCAAAATTGAGCTCAGGTGCATCCTGTTTCCCCTGATCATCCTTGAGATGTTTCTGCAGCTTCATTGGAGTCCACCTGTGGTAAATTCAGTTGACTGGACATGATTTGGAAAGGCACACACCTGTCTATAGAAGGTCCCACAGTTGACAGTTCATGTCAGAGCACAAACCAAGCATGAAGTCAAAGGAATTGTCTGTAGACCTCCAAGACAGGATTGTCTCGAGGCACAAATCTGGGGAAGGTTACAGAAAAATTTCTGTTGCTTTGAAGGTCCCAATGAGCACAGTGGCCTCCATCATCCGTAAGTGGAAGAAGTTCGAAACCACCAGGACTCTTCCTAGAGCTGGCCGGCCATCTAAACTGAGCGATCGGGGCAGAAGGGCCTTAGTCAGGGAGGTGACCAAGAACCCGATGGTCACTCTGTCAGAGCTCCAGAGGTCCTCTGTGGAGAGAGGAGAACCTTCCAGAAGGATAACCATCTCTGCAGCAATCCACCAATCAGGCCTGTATGGTAGAGTGGCCAGACGGAAGCCACTCCTTAGTAAAAGGCACATGGCAGTCCACCTGGAGTTTGCCAAAAGGCACCTGAAGGACTATCAGACCATGAGAAAGAAAATTCTCTGGTCTGATGAGACAAAGATTGAACTCTTTGGTGTGAATGCCAGGCGTCACGTTTGGAGGAAACCCGGCACGGCTCATCACCAGGCCAATACCATCCCTACAGTGAAGCATGGTGGTGGCAGCATCATGCTGTGGGGATGTTTTTCAGTAGCAGGAACTGGGAGACTAGTCAGGATAAAGGGAAAGATGACTGCAGCAATGTACAGAGACATCCTAGATGAAAACCTGCTCCAGAGGGCTCTTGACCTCAGACTGGGGCGACGGTTCATCTTTCAGCAGGACAACGACCCTAAGCACACAGACAAGATATCAAAGGAGTGGCTTCAGGACAACTCTGTGAATGTCCTTGAGTGACCCAACCAGAGCCCAGGCTTGAATCCGATTGAACATCTCTGGAAAGATCTTAAAATGGCTGTGCACCGACGCTTCTCATCCAACCTGATGGAGCTTGAGAGGTGCTGCAAAGAGGAATGGGCGAAACTGGCCAAGGATAGGTGTGCCAAGCTTGTGGCATCATATTCAACAAGACTTGAGGCTGTAGATAGATAGATAGATAGATAGATAGATAGATAGATAGATAGATAGATAGATAGATAGATAGATAGATAGATAGATAGATAGATAGATAGATAGATAGATAGATAGATAGATAGATAGATAGATAGATAGATAGATAGATACTTTATTAATCCCAATGGGAAATTCATTCTTCAGCAGCAGCATACTGATACAATAAATAATATTAAATTAAAGAATGATAATAATGCAGGTGAAAAACAGACAATAACTATGTATAATGTTAAATGTTAACGTGTACCCCCCCCCCCCGGATGGAATTAAAGAGTCGCATAGTTTGGGGGAGGAACGATCTCCTCAATCTGTCAGTGGAGCAGGACAGTGACAGCAGTCTGCCAAAGGTGCATCGACAAAGTTTTGAGCAAAGGCTGTGAATACTTATGTACATGTGCTTTCTCAGTTTTTTTTATTTTTAATAAATTTGCAAAAACCTCAAGTAAATTTTTTTCACGTTGTCATTATGGGGTGTTGTGTGTAGAATTCTGAGGAAAAAAATGAATTTAATCCATTCTGGAATAAGGCTGTAACATAACAAAATGTGGAAAAAGTGATGCACTGTGAATACTTTCTGGCGACACTCAATTGACCCTGGTGTTTGTTTGGTGTGTGTTTGCCCTGTGATGGACTGGCACCCTGTCCAGGGTCTAGGTCTGTTCCTGCTTTGTGCCCTATGCCAACTGGGATAGACTCCAGCACCCCTATGACACTGTTCACAGAAATAGAAAATGACTGATTGACTTTCATCATTTAAAATGAATGGTAAGTAAAAGCCACACAAGTTAGTTATTAATTATGTATTTATTTACTTATTATTTATCACACATTTATAATTGAATTAATTATTTTTTTCATATTGAATACTATTATTCTCCTTTTTAATTCTTTTTGGAGTTAACCAACTAAGCATTTCACTACATATTGTTCTGTATGCTTTGATTTACTTTCCTGCCTTATGCATACAGTGTCCTAGGTTCAAATCTCATTGCTATCCATTGGTCATGTGAAGCTTGATAAGACAACTTTGTTATCATTAGTGGAAATTAACTTTGAAACATCCACTCCATCAGCACTTAACACATTAAAAAAAATTACATACATATTAAATCACTTTAAAATCATTAAAATCTACTTGTTATCTATCATTCAACTTTAACCTTCTTCACATTTTGAGGATGGTTCATCTTTAAATTGCCCTTTTGTTGTTATGTCAACTAAACATGAAACACAAATAAATGTTTCATGACTGAATGTTTACTGGAGCGGTCCACACAAAAATACAAAGAGCTAATGTTTGGAGAATCATTTCCCCACCAGGCTTATTTTTGTCCATTAGAGATAACTTGCTTACCTGTGAAATTTCGGCCTGATTTATGAAACATTTTGGCGGTTGCTGCATTCTCTATTGCTACTATGTACAGTACGTACTCTTGTTTGGTGTTCTTAACTTGCTAAGTGAATACTAAATAATAAAATAATGAAGCAGAGAACATTCTAATAGTAAGTGGAAATTTTCAGAAAATTCTAGTGTTAAGTAGAAGTTTCAGGAAAATTCTAGTAAGCAGGGCCTTCTTTTGAATGATAGAGTCTCAGCAGAAACAAAGATAAAGATGGTGAAAAGTCCGCAGCGGCCGCCGTTACCAGACATCCCTTGATGTATTAAGCTGAAGCTGGAGGATCTGGTAACAGAAAGAATAACATCCTTTTTTGACGTCCTGATGGAAAAACGCACAGAAAGCTCTCAGTCAGTTCTCAAGAAACCCCCAGAACAGTAGACAGATGATGCAAACTTCAATGAATTTTGTGAGTGATCAGCATGCATGACCGTAATATATGACGCAGCTGAAAGAGGAATAAGTCTTATCAAAAAGTGCAATGACATACTTACATGGAATGAGGAACACAAACAGTTTATTCTTCCACTGGTCACAAACCATTAAAACAATTTTCCAACTTCTTTAAAGTCAGTACTAATGTTGTAGACCTTGTAACTGATGGACTAACGTCCCAGCCAAGATGGATTACCTTCCCTTACCTAGTTGAGAGGCCAACATAGTGAATTGTACAGAAGGGAAAAGCAACAGCACTGGCATCTCAGCAATAATGGACAGAATCACATGCCTAGCTGGGATGCCAAATGACAGAAAGGATGAAGCATTCTGACAATGATAAGTAATGGACTCTTTCCAGGTCAGAAGACCCCATATATGGGACAAAGGGAGACTGTCCCTCACATGTAGGTTATTCCCCAATACATTGGTGGCAGTTTCCCTTATGGCGAACCCTGGTATGGATGCCCTCATGGCAACATGGGAATTGTGGTCTCATAAGCCTGCCCTGTTGTGTTCCAAGGGGGCCACCAGGGTGAGCTGTTGAGAAAGTGAAGACTCAGGTTCCACCTGACCTGGAAGTGCTTTCCACAGACAAGAAATTGGGACCGGTAGTACTTTTGGGTTGGGGCTTAAAAGGAAGCCATCCACTTCACCCACGAGGAGACGGACAAAAGTTGCCTGGAAGGAGCAGAAGAGAGAAAAAGAGAAAAGTATTGTGCAGTGTGAAGAGAAGCCTGTTAAAATGACACTATTCAATAAATGCTTGTTTTGAACTTGGGGACTTGCGCCTGTGGTGTTGTGTCTGAGGTTTGGGGCTTGGTGGCTCCCCCTAATGGTCACAGTCTGCAAGTGGTGAACAGTTGCGTGCTGTGCAGTTCAGATGACATAAAAACTGCCAAATGGAGTAACCACAAAATATTGTTTATTTTTTCTATTTTTTAAGTGTGTTTGTTAGACATATGATAAAGAATAACTCTAGCCTTGGGGAGAACTTGGATCTTGACCACCCTAATGTTTATTCATTAAAACTCACTTTCTTTCTTGAATTTGTTATCAATATGAATCTAGGAGTATTACGGGCTAGCAGTGCCAAGTTGAGGAATATCTTCTTCTTGAATGCTATTAGACTAAAGAATCCAATATCACTAAATCTGACTGTGTAATTTATACTACACTTTGCATTATGTTTCAGTAGTCTCACGTACTAAACTATTGCTGCTGCCTTTTTAGTTGCTGATAATTACAGGGCATACTGCAAAGAAATTTATTTGATCCATAGTTATCTTACTGTATTCATGTATGTATCCAGCAGGGGGCGCTATATATAAGTATATAGATCCATCCATCCATTATCCAACCCGCTATATCCTAACCACAGAGCCACAGGGGTCTGTTGGAGCCAATCCCAGCCAACACAGGGCGCAAGGTAGGAAACAACCCTGGGCAGGGCGCCAGCCCACCACAGGGCGCACACACACACACACCAAGCACACACTAGGGACTATTTAGAATTGCCAATGCACCTAACCTGCATGTCTTTGGATTGTGGGAGGAAACCGGAGCACCCGGAGGAAACCCACGCAGACACGGGGAGAACATGCAAACTCCAAACAGGGAGGACCCTGGAAGCGAACCCGGGTCTAGTAAGAAATCACAAAGGAGAAAGAACTTAGTTTTCTTTAATGAAGGTTTATGTAGCATAACAGATGAGGAAGCCATGACAAGACCTTTCAGGTAGTGGGGCCCCAATGTGTAGAGTCTGCCATTTTCGTTGCTGCGCTGAAAGGATTTTCAGGATCGGATGACGGTATCTCCCATCTGTCCGTCGGCTTTAAAGGTGTGCCGGGCAATGTTCCAAGGTTTTATACTCTTTTTCCATGTGCAGGCCCCCACTTAGGTAAATCATGCCATTCCAAACAAGGAAAAGAAGATCCAATGTCATGCTGACTCTGACACATAGAAATAGTACAATGCCCATTTCACAGTTGTCCTTAACTTGTCTGACCTTAAAATGCTTGCCTAGCAGTTCTAAATGCTGGGCCCCTGTACTTCATCTGGATTTCTGTTAGCTGGACATGTGAGAAGAAAAGAAAAGTAGATTTAAAATATTTGCACAGAGCACAGTGACATAGTAAACTTATATTCTGATTACAATGTATTAATGTTATTTTGTTTTATTATTGCTTATCTGTACAACCTT
This sequence comes from Erpetoichthys calabaricus, assembly GCF_900747795.2. Classification (NCBI taxonomy): domain Eukaryota; kingdom Metazoa; phylum Chordata; class Cladistia; order Polypteriformes; family Polypteridae; genus Erpetoichthys; species Erpetoichthys calabaricus. The sequence goes on along the minus strand of NC_041411.2, from coordinate 66,680,401 downwards.
TATCATAAAGTCTATGGGGTTAAGGGTCTACTTTCATTATGTACTTTTTTTTTTTTACAGGGTTATCATGGGCACTGTTTAATCACTGGGACCTGAGTACAGAATTTCATTTCTGCACATGGATGTTGCACAATGAAAAGATCCTTGATCCTTGAGAAGAACTGAGAGATACACTTGGAAACTTGTGTTACATAAGTGCTTATCAGATATATCATTTATATTTCTTTTGTATAGATAAACATGTCATTAAACCATCTGGACTTTGGTAAAAGCTGCCTGCAACTTTGTAGCGTTTCTTTCTTTAAAAGAAATGTCGTTTCAGTAATGTGTTTTTTTTATGACACAGCCATGCCAGATGTTGGTACAAAGCGAATTTATTCCTCTTTCACCCAGTGGGAGTCCATTCCCAGATGAAACGAGACTGCTAAATGCATTGTACTGGAGCAACTTAACTGTTTTCAAGGTTTCCCACCATTTAAAGTTGTCTGAAAGTTTTTCATACTTTACTGCACCTTAATTGATTTTTCACTTTCAATTAAGTCGGCCTCTTTCTGAAATATTGGAGATATGCTCTGTAACTGATTATACTTTTTCATAATTGTCAAACATTTGTCAAACACAGACTTCTTTCATTAGGACATACATTGCTTTCTTTTTTTACATAGTACCTAATAATGTACTAAATATATTTATGCAGTGAAGTACGGATCATAATATAATAGTTTAATACTATTATTGTCTAATTAAGGCAGTCAAGATTATAGAAACACTAGTCATTTAGCCCGTTACAATAACGGGCGCTAGAACAGTAGTGCATAAACATTAGTAGGAACAGTCTATATTAAATGGCAAGGGACTTTGACCTCATTCTTTTTGTTGGTCGTATTTTTCTTTCTTTCAGCCTTTCTTTTGTTGATGTTTATTTGTTCTTTGTGGGCTGCTGCCGTGTATTGTGTGTCTTTAATTTTCTGTGACAGTAATACTGTCTTGTATGTCCGATGGCTTGTAAGTCCGTAATATACCTTTAATTTTCTCTGGCGGTAATACAGGCGTGCGCGTCGGTAATATGCCTTTAATCTCCTCTGACAGTAATACTGGCTTGTATGTGGCTGTAATATGAGTCACTGTATTGTGTACCTTTAATTTCCTCTCGCAGTAATACTGGTTTGTATTTCCGTAAAACGCCTGTAATTTTCTCTGACAGTAATATCGCGTATCGCACCGTGCCCCGCGCATGCGCACTTCACCAGAAGACACACACACACGGACACCTGGACGCACACAGGGATTTTATTAAAGAGGATTCAGTGGCACCACCAGTTAACATAGAAGATCATGCCAGTTGGGTTCACCTTACAGTCAGGAGCCAACAGACGTCATGAGAGAAGTTATCGGTCAGCTCCTCATCATTGCATAATAGCAATGTATGCTTATATATGTACTGTATATCTACTATTGAAGATCCAGTCATATTACACAGCTTTTACAGAGATTTCCAGTTGCAGACATTATTTACATAATCTTAACAGTCACAGTATGCTCCCATGACACTCAGTAGTGTAGTCTGAAACAGCCAGCAACAGGTTTGATTTTGCTTTAATTTGTATGGGCCGCTTGTGTGTGTGAGACGTGAAACCAATAAACGCTTGCTTGGAAGTACAATTCAAATATTACAGCTACAAAAACTAAGGAACGTGGGTGTTTTGAACCTCAGAAACAGAAGAGAGGCTTGCCTGTTTGCTGTCTCATGTTTTACAAACCATGACAAAATGAAGAGAAGAAACAAATCAGGAGTGTGCTCCTCTCGACTTTCTCATATACTGAGATACAGGAAAAGGTCATAAGAACCACTTCCAATTGCACAATATTTCTCAAATATCATACGAGGTGTGATCAAAAAGTATGGTGAATGTTGATGCAGAGCATCATCCAAGAGCAACGCAAAACAATTCAATGCAGGTTCTGACATGTCCATCCTAGAGTCGAAATTGTGACAAGTTTCAACTTGTTTGATGCTGTCAGTTGTTTGTGCTCCACTATTGAGTGTGTTTTTCAAGTTTTTTGTTAATAATGGATATCGAGCAATGCATTAACATGAAATTTAGTTTCAAATTGCAAAAAGCTCAGGAAACCCATCAGATGTTAAAATCGGTTTATGGTGGCACTGCACCAACAATTAAGACTGTTCACAAGTGGTTTGATCGATTTCATAATGGATCTGACTCGGTTGAAGACGAGAAAAGATCAGGACGTCCTTCAACATCAATAATCGAGGAAAATGTTGAAATAGTTTCATTCTTCATCATGACAAAGCTCCTTGTCACACATCCCTTCTAGTACGACAGTTTCTGTCGAGTAAAAACATTACGCCGTGTCCACATCCACCTTATTCGCTGGATCTGGCACCGTGCGACTTCTGGCTGTTCCCTAAATTGAAAATGACCATGAAAGGCAAACGATTTCAATCCATTGAGGCCATCCAGGCAGCCACGACAGCCCAAAGACACTCTCGAAAGAAAACTTCCAGAACTGCTTCGCAAAGTGGCAGGAGTGTTGGGATAAGTACAATCGAAGTGGAGGAGAGTATTTTGAGAGTGACTATTAGTTGTAAATCTTTTACTGCAATAAATGTTTCTTTTTTTAAACATTCACCGTATTTTTTGATCACACCTCGTATGTCTTTGTTTCTCATCATAACTAATTGATAATATTGGTACACAATCATTTCTCTTTATTTATAATCAAACTTTATATTAAAATGGCAATTTCACGCTTAGGGAAGTCAAAAATGGTGGTGGAATTTTTAATGATTACATATGCATCACCTTGATTACGTGCAAAGTAAAGTAAAGTACAGTCACCTAAAAACATGGAAAAAGTGTTAGCATTATATAATATTTATTGCAATAAATTGCTATAGGTAAAACTGCCTTTAGCTACATTTAAGTATAATAAAGATGGCAGAAATAAAAAGAAAATCTTAAAATTAAATGTATTACCAGGAACACAACGGGGACATAGCAGCTTATTGTTCCCATTACATCTCTATATTTACATGGCAGGTTCAATGTTTACACAATATTGTTAAACTGATAATGTATAAATTAAAATAAAATTAATAATCATATACATATTTATATGTCCATGATACAAAAAATTTGGATGGTTGTTTCAATAAAATACTACTTCCGGTTGCTACTTCCGGTTGAGTAATTTTTCTCAAATTTCATATCTGTTTGCTTTTTATGATTATATATATCTATAAAAAATTTGAATCATCTATCTATAATTATAACCATAGCTTACGTGAAAATTCGCAAAAGTATTCAGTTAAAGTATCACTTTCCGGTTGCCAGAAGTGGCCCAAACGTTGATAGGATTTTTGACATAAAGCAGGTGTTCAAAATCTCATTGACTGAGTGTTTTCAAATTATCGCGTTTACACACAGACACACATAATTTCAAAAATGATATTTTCGGACTCAAGAAGGTCTAAAATGTTAAGATTCATCAATTTTGAATTTTTTCACGATTCCTATACTTTCTCTATACTATGTATATGAGAAAGTAAAAAGACAGAGAGTGTGGCTGACTTCACCATACCTATAAAACATTCATACAGCTCCAGCTCTGACAGGCAGTGTGCCAATGCCTTCAGGAAAAGGGACAAACATGCAGTACTTTGGAAATGTGAAACTGTGGTGGAAGGTCATCACAGAGTGATGTAATATGTCATCCTCTGCATTGTGTAATCTGACATGCTGGTGATGAGATCAGTACCTGCAATTGTTAAATTTGATACCCACCCTGACTAGAAGTCATGTAATGTGCTACTGGCTCAAGCAGACGTAACTTAACTGAATATAATGAGGTGGTGGTGGACTTCTGGCGTGCCAGGAAGCTCCAGGAGAGCAGTCACCATTCAGTGGCAGGACGTTGAAGTGGTGCTAAGCTACAAGTAGCTGGGGGCTCACATAAAAAACAAACTGGACTGGTCTGACACCACAGTGGCACTGGACAAGAAGGGCCAAAGCAGACTGTACTTGCTAAGGAGACTCTGGTCTTTTGATGTGTGCAGAAAACTGCTGGAAATGTTCTACCAGTCCAATCCATTAGAAATAATATTACTAGACAGTCCGATTGGTTTTGAAATTTACTACATCATTTCATCTGCAATGGTCTAGCACCAGGGCGGATCTAACATTTTATGATTTACTGTGAAAGGGCAATTATTGAAAATGAACTGATGAGTAAATATTATAATACTAGACATTAAGCCCATTACAATAACGGGCGCTAGAACAGTAGTGCATAAACATTAGTAGGAACAGTCTATATTAAATGGCAAGGGATCTTGACCTCATTCTGTTTCTTGTCTTCATTTTTTTTTGTCAAAAATATTTTTGCAAGAAGCCTAAAGTAAAATAATAATAAAAATAAAATAGAAAGATATATGACAATACAGTAAGTATGATTAATATTACATTTATCCTCTCCTCTGTGGCTGTTGATTGATGTGTTGTGTCTGTTTGAAGATCTCCTATCCTGCCTCTCTTTATTTTAGCTTGCTGTGGCGTCTCTCCAGCAAGTACTGTGCAGTTCCCCAGCAAGTATGTTAATCTGTGCTGGCGTGCAGCTGATTATTGTATGTGTGGCGTCTCCCCAGCAACGGATTTTATGTGCGCGAAAGTAAATCTACTTTTAAAAGTCATTGTACTGTAATATCATGAAAATTTGTATATTTAGGAAAACCCCTTCAATGACTGACACTTTACACTTTACCGGGCCAAGCTTCTTAATCGCAAATCTGAAATCCTCAGAGTGAACACTTGCAGAACAACAAACACTAATCCCACCTCTTTGGGGAAGCTGGTCTCCGCGTCTCAGTACCCGATTGGATTTTTCGTGCCTTATGTTTTAGGTGTTACCTCATTTACTGAAATCCGATTGGATCGGCCGCGCAATATTTTATAGGTCCCGCCCTCTCTGTCTTGTGTGACGCGTCAGACGGCCTTTGAAGCATCTGCTAGAGGCCGGTGACTCTGCCACTCATTCCGCCCTTCCCTGTACTTCCGCCTTGTCCATAATATGTGTTTCATTTTCTGTCACAACAGTGGGCAATCAGCAGAGTCTCCCCAGGAACTGATGTAATGTGTGGCGTGCAGCTGATAATCGTGGCTGTGGCGTCTCTCCAGCATGTACTGTGCAGTTCCCCAGCAAGTATTTTATTCTGTGCTGGCGTGCAGCTGATTATTGTATGTGTGGCGTCTCCCCAGCAACGGATTTTATGCGCCGCAAGTACCCAATCAGCACTCTCACCAGAAGACACACACACAAACACGGACACATGGACACACACAGGGATTTTATTTAAGAGGATAAACTGAAAGGACAGAATCAGTTGCCCTCACTGGTCGGTTTCTTGGTGCTTCAGGGAGAGAAGGCGAAGACAATGTTAGCGATAGCACCCTCTCTCGTCCCGGCGGGATATTACATACCTTGACAAGCCCATAAGGAGATCCCTCGATGTGTATGCATGACAGGATTAAAATACACTAGTAGCCAGACAACCAGGTTTAGGGTGACTGGCAGAAAACTGTTTTTGCCATGCAACTGATCACGACAGGTGTGAAGAGAAGCAAGCAACATGTGGTAAATATGAATACAGGCAAAGTATATGTGGAACACATGACCAGAGCCAGGATGCATAAGGGAGATATAGGTGAACATCTTCTTCTATAATACGCTACCGTGGCTGTTTGTTTGTCTGTTCAGGATTTTAAATCTCCTGTAGCTCGCAAACCGTTTCACCTTTTGACTTGAAATTTAGTACACATATACTACGTGACGTCTACTATCCGCTTTTGGGGTGATGATTTTATTAATCTTTTTATTTTTATTTTATTTTATTGTAGAATCAACTCTCGGCAGCGTACAGCAGGGCGGCCGTGCACCGCATGCGTACGGGCGCCGTTCTCATTCCCTACCACCTTCGCTAATCATTCTTCAGGCAGATTGAAGACTTAAGTGCCAGATTAAGTGAAAAATGAAAGAAAACGTACTAAGTAATTGCAACACAAAAACTAACTTAATCAGTTTTAACGCGAAAAGATGCAGACAAAAGAAGACAAGCAGCAGGCCACTAGGGTGGAGTAAAGAAGAGCTGCTCAGGAAGCAGCAAGCGCATCAACCTCTGAGCAAACGAATGATAAACGTACAGAGAAAGAGGATGAAGACAAGGAATGCTCAAGTCAAGTGTATTCACTGCACGTTATCGTGCAGTGCGCCGTTACTGGTAACATATAATTTGCAAGATGGCCAATTCTAAGGATATGGCACAAGTAGCAAGGATAAAAATGTTTTTAACAGATATGAATGCAAGAAAGCAAACATTTTACCGTTGTATGTCACACATGCCATTTAATGCAAAGTTATTCTCACTTGGACAAAGCTGGTAGCACCATGATGATTATGTTTTTTGATTTCTCCAGTGCTGTCAGTCCAGCCATCCCTGTTAAGGGGTAAATGCAGAGATTTGCAGGTGGATGAGCCAATGGTTTCCTGGACAATGGACTATCTGTGACGCAAACTGCAGTTTGTGAGGCTCAAGAACTGTGTGAGCAACACTGGAGCACCACAAGGAACAGTCCGGTCTCCTTTTCTCTTCACTCTGAACACCTCAGACCATAAATATAACACCAGGTCATGTCACTTGGAGAAATTCTCAGATGATTCTGCACTTATGGAGTGTATTGATAAAGGAGATGAAACAGAGGAGAAGGGTTTGTTTCTTGGTGCAAAGAGAATTGTCTGAACTTTAACATCAGCCAACCCAAGGAACTGGCTATCGACTTTCGCTACACCGGAGAGCCTCTATGTCTGTCACTAGTCAGGGAATGGATGTAGAGGTGGTCCATTCCTATAAGTACTTAGGGGTCCTCATTAATAACAGATTGGACTAGTCTTAAAGCACAGAGGAACTATATAAGAAAGGGCAGAGAAGACATCTTTTTCCTTAGGAGACTGTGTTCCTTTAATGTGGGAAGCAACATACTTCACATCTTTTATACCTCTTTGATGGTGGTGTTGTTTTCTATGCTGTGTTGTGCTGGACTGGTGACATCAATTCAGGAGAGGCCCACCAAATTAACAGGCTAATTAAAAGGGAAAGTTCAGTTTTAGAATGCACTCTGGACCCTCTGTAAGTAATAGCGACAGAAAGAATTAAAGCAAAACTGAGTGCCATTATGAACAATGCTACACATCCTCTCCATGACACACTAAAACTGAGGACTTTCAGCCAAAACATTATTCAGGAAAATGTCTCAGAAAGTCCTACAGGGGCTCCGTTATTATAACAGCAATACTTAGGAATAATGCCTCACTATGACTGTAACAGCCAATTCAAAAGTTTTTGTTTCTTTTTAATTTTTTTGTATTATAATTATTGTGGTGTTTGTTCAGACTATAGTGAATGTCTGTATATTTATTTACTTATCTACCTATTTATGTGTTTTTAATTATTTAAATTGCTTCTGTAAAAAGCCAAAGTTCCCCCTGAGGACAAAACTATCTATCTATCTATCTATCTATCTATCTATCTATCTATCTATCTATCTATCTATCTATCTATCTATCTATCTATCTATCTATCTATCTATCTATCTATCTATCTATCTATCTATCTATCTATCTATCTATCTATCTATCTATCTATCTATCTATCTGTCTGTCTAAAATCCTTCAGCTGGTCAATTTATTTTCGAAAATTACTCAAATCCAATCTCAAAGACTCACTTGAAAAATATATTCATAATATTGACCTAAGCAGCATGAAGAGTAAAAAAACTGAGCCATTTTACAGTAAATTCTGTAAAACTGAGACATGAGGTAATTCTACCCTGCCCAGGCTAAGAATAATGTGCCCTTCTCATGAATTATACATGAGCTGAAATCTTTCCTTCAGCACAGAGATGTGCGAAATACTGACAATCGGTGACACATTCTGGGATCTGTATTCTTTTTAGATTATTTTCTACTTAAACTGAAATACAGGGCCTGTGGAAGTGTTTCCCTTAATAAATGCTGTGAATAATGTGTGTGACACATATTAGAAAATGAAATTACAAGGTATATCGTACTGAGCCTGCTGAAGAGCTTAGCTCAGTACAGGAAATGGAAAAGTACTGGTGCTGCAGCCATAAACGAAAATCACACAAAGTGTCTGTGTACCTGCCCACAGTTCAAGACGTTCTTAAAAAATTCCATTCTGCTCATTGCTTTCCACATCTCTATTCCATCCATTCAGCCATCGCACATCTGTGCAGAAATGCCAGGTGGCTTCTTTCAATAAAAATGTTTTTTGCATTTAAAGCAAAGAGCAAATTTCAGAAAACTCACTCAGGTCTACCAAGCTCAGCATGCTGCTGTGTTTTATAAGAACAGACAGTTTAATACATATGTCGGTTCCTTCAAACTCTACTAATTCTATGATGGGATTCAGCAGAAGTGTTTAGGGATTTTTCTTCATTTTGCTTTTGTAGTTTGAAAGCATGGTTATAAATTGTGTGCTTTATTAAACATTTTAATAACAAAAATAGAATCACTCAGACTTGTATGGAAAATACTTCTATGACACATGCAAGCTAAGCTGACTAGGCAGTTTTCATGCACTGCGTAGGATTTTCTTTTTGCTACGTGTGCAGCATCGCAGGATGTACCGATTGCTGCTTTTCATGTGTTGTGCGCAGGTAGATCAAAGTAGTGACTAAACCTGAAAAATCAAAACTGTAACCAAACAGAATGTTTTGCACAGTTTCTTCCAGAGGAATGTCTAGTAATAAACTTTAATACGCCTTTGTAAATCATTAAGCTACTTTTATACAAGTAGGCTATTAAGTTACCTGCCTTCATGTTTTTATCACTTTTAGTGCCAACACAGGAAACTGTCTTTTATTTATAGATGGTGAATTTATTTTATTTTCTCAACCACTCTTTGTTGTTTGCTTAAATGTAGTTGTAGGAACCGTAGGAATAGTTTTTAATGCATTCTCTTGTAAAAACTGATTTGGTTGCATATTACATTTTTCAGCAGACCCCCATGACCCTGTGTTCGGATTCAGCGGGTTGGAAAATGGATGGATGAATGGATTACATTTTTCTTATTTAAACATGAATAGAATATGCTTTAAATCCATGACTACAATATTCATAAATCTCATGCTGTTAACATGCAGGGGAGTATTAAGATTAAATAATCAACAGTTAAAAGAGATAGACAGCATATGCAGTATCATGAATAAAGTTAAACTATGGAAAAATCTGGAAAAATCCTAAAGTTTGCAGATGACACACCATAGGAGATCTCATTTCCAATAATGATGATTCAGTCTAGCAAAAAGAGGTAGGCCATCTTGTAAAATGGTGTTTTGGTAACAACTTGGCATTTAATTCTATTAAGACATTGGAAATGAGGACTGATTTCTGCTGACAAGTCACTAACTGTCCAACTTAACTGTTCACTGCCCATCTGTCCACCCTCTACCAATAACCATCCAAATTAATGGCTCTGGTTCAGTCGTTTAAATTCCTGGGGACTACTTTCACTAACACATTAAAATGGGACAACCACATCACCTGCATCATCAAGATAGCCAGGCAGAGATGGTTCTTCCTTCGGCAGCTTATCAAGCTTGGCATATCAAGGTGTATACTGTGAATTTTTTACTCATCCTGCATTGACAGTATTGTGTCCTCCTCCATCACTGTTTGGTTTCCTACTGCCTCCTCCAATTTAAACAGAGAACCACTGACACTTGGAATAAGCTATCAAGTATCGTGGTAGACAGTAGCACTTTAGGGATTTTCAAAACTCGACTTGATGTTATTTTAGAAGAATTAAGTGGATGGCACTGGCAGGCATTGTTGGTCTGAATGGGCAGGTCTTGTCTAGATTGTTCTAATGTTCTAATGTTGTAATATAAATTAAATTATCCAGAGAAGAGAAATGCTAAAAACTTTTCAAATACAATATTTAAGGCAGATAGTATGGCGCAGTGGTTAAGGCATTGGACTTCACACCCAGAATTTGTCGGTTTAAATCCCACTACTGATTCTGCATGGCCATGAGCAAGTCTCTTCACTTTTCTATTCTCCAATTGGAAAGACAAAAGAAAAGAAACCGATTGTACCTTAAATATTGTAAGTCACTGTGGATAAAGGCATCAGCTACGTGATAAATTGCATTTCAGTTTTCATCGATGTAAAGGCTAAAATAAAAAAAAAAATCATGAGACATTTTAACATTTAATAAGACCTTGTAATCAATAATATTTAAGGCAAAAACCAGCTTTAAGAAACATGTAAAAAAAGAAATGCTTCCAACACCATGGTTCGATAAGTGTTCATTGCCTTTATCTTGGAAGCTGCTTTTGATTACAATGGTGAGTCTTTTTGCATAATATTTCCCTGTGAACTTAGTAAACCTAAATTTTTCAGAATTTACTTTGCTCTTTGTAACGATGTTGGAAAATTGTGCTTTTACAGTACGCTAAATACGACTAATACATTTTAATGTGTAAACCCAATAAGAAAAAGTGAATTAAAAAAGAGTAAGGCAAAAATGTAAGCATTTAAAGCATCCATCCATCCATCCTCTTCCGCTTATCCGAGGTCGGGTCGCGGGGGCAGCAGCTTGAGCAGAGATGCCCAGACTTCCCTCTCCCCGGCCGCTTCTTCTAGCTCTTCCGGGAGAATCCCGAGGTGTTCCCAGGCCAGCTGGGAGACATAGTCCCTCCAGCGTGTCCTGGGTCTTCCCCGGGGCCTCCTCCCGGTTGGACGTGCCCGGAACACCTCACCAGGGAGGCGTCCAGGAGGCATCCTGATCAGATGCCCGAGCCACCTCATCTGACTCCTCTCGATGCGGAGGAGCATTTAAAGCATTGAAAACATTATAAATTTCTAAATTTCTATTACATGTAAATATTGTACAAGCTCATTTTTCTGAATTCAAAACAAGAGTAGAAAAACACAAGCTAATTAAACAATTAGAATCAATTAGAAGTAAGACTGACCCATTGATTTATGAAATTATCTGGAATGAAAACCTGCAGCCACAGAGGCCCCCCAAGCCTGAACTTGCAAACTTCTGCTGCAGAACATTTGTTAGCTCTTTTGAACAGTAATTTTCTCTGTACTATGCAACAACAACAAGCACAAAGGACATCATAGATTTGCATTGTGGGTGTCACGTATGCTCATCTGTGGATCACTCTCTGGGCTCATCTAAGGTATGTACTACCACCCCAGGTCTGAGAGGGGACTCTGGTGCTAACTTTGTCCTTTTGTATTCCCTCTGCAGTACTGAGAAGACTCCAGGTTAGGGCAATTGACTCTGCCCCTTCCAGTTCCCCACCTATAATTCAGGAGGCCACTGAAAAGAGGTGTTCCACCTCAGGACGTGGCTCCTACCTGATGACTGAAAGCTTGGAATTACAAAGCTTGAGGGCTCCTCCGTTAGTTTGGAACTTTCGTTTTGCACCAGTTTACCTTTTGTTTATTTTGACTAGACCAATTTGCCTCCCCAACATTTCCTCCTGGAACTTGCAGTTCTTTACTCGACCACAAGGGTTATGACTTTGCATGATTTCGGGCAAATTGCTTTTGGGCATAACTTAGTAATTGCATAAATCTAAAAAGGAGTGAACACTTTAGCCACTAAGGAATTGAAAGTTTTTTTTTTAATTTTATTTATATTTCCTAAAAATGATATATTTGTTTTCCTGTAAATATTATTGCTTTCATGTTCTTATTAGTATTGTTTGCAGGAATTAACATAACATTTTCAATTCTGCTAAATGAAAATTAGAGATGGTAGAAAGTGTGCTGGAACCAATCCTGGCAGTATTGGGCAAAAGGAAGGGATCAACTGTAAATAGGATGCCAGTACATTGCAGGGCCCACTCATGCATACGGCCAACCTCACATTCACACTCACAGGAGGACCATTTAGAATAAATTCATCTTTGGTATGTGAAGAGAAAACTGGAGCACCTGGATAAAGCTATAGAGACACAAGGAAAACATGGAAACTCCTTGTAGAATCCGATCCAGTGTGGGATTTGAACCCAGAATAGTTGATGAGCAAGGCAACAGTGCTCACCACTGAGTCACCCCATTGGTAAGAATTCAGATTTCTAATTAGAGCTTCAAACAAATTTTAAATATTTACAAATTAACAAATATTTAAAAATGTGAACAAGGTATATTGCAGTTACTGATAAAGTCCAGAGACTTGCATTGACAGTACTGCTTGGTGGCATATTCTGACAAAGCACAACAGGAATTCAGAATATGCTTATAAAGAATTTGTACAGCTAATGACACGCTTTCAATAATAATAAAGAAAACTGCAGCATTTTATGATATGTGTCCGACGTACTGTTGTATACTTTTTTTTTAAGAAAACAGAGTATAAACAATGACTGAAATATTAGGAAGTATTAAAAGTGATTTAAAGAGAATCAAAAGCTTGGTTTTGTTTTCTCTAGGAAATTCCAACCATAGTTCATCCTGTTCATCTGAAATTTTAATGCATGACATGAATCACAATAAAGTAAATTTTCTGACTCTTATCTTATTTTCCATGTCTTTAAAACAGCTAGAAAAAAACAAAATTAAATTAAATTAAAGCAAATTCAATTCATGAGTATGTCCTTCCAGTTTTAAGCAGTGCTGTTACATTTACTGGTACTTTATGAATATTCATTTCAGAACAGAATTTAAAATAAATAACCTTGTCTCTATCTACTTTTTTTTCAGATTCTGTGTAACCTATCAGTAGAAATAATAAAGAATGAAATCCTTATAGCTTCAGTTATGCCCTTGCATGATGTGAGTATCTGGCAAATTAAAGACTGAAATGTCAGACATTTTGAAATGCCGTCTGTCTGTTTGTTCAAATCTAGGCACCTCTTTTGTGTTTTATATCCATGCTATACTTTAAACATTAAACAAAACATAAATACAGAAGTCCCTAGTGTGTGCTTGGTGTGTGTGTATGTGTGTGCCCTGCAGTGGAGTTTGTTCCTGCCTTGCGCCCTGTGCTGGTTGCGATTGGCTCCAGTAGACTCCCATGACCCTGTGTTAGGATATAGTGGGTTGGACGATGACTGACTGAATGACAAATACAAAAGACAAAGTACATCAGAAGTAAACAGGCTCGACTTGTTATGTTTCTATTGTTTTTTGTTGGCGTCTTTACAAGAATGATTTAAATTACCAGATGATGTTAATTTTCACGAATACTGATATGGACTGGCACATTTTTTCAATCAACAGGTGAGAAAAAGAATAATAAGCATCAGATATTTATACTAATTTGACAAGCAGATATACACATAAAGCTAATGGGCTGCTGATAAGATCATATAGCTTTTCTCAATTTAGTTCAACATGCCACTTATGAGCAGTCACAAATGGTGTAAGTGACTTCAATAATTGATATATTCTAACAAAACAAGGGTGCTCAAAATATAGTAAAAGTTATGGCTTTCTAATCCCATATAATTATTATAATAATTATTTAAATGGAGATGGCAACCACAACTTGCATTGAAAGTACTCTACACACCAGACTGCAGCTCAAGACCTTCACACTTAATACCAAAATTAACTTGGAAGAAACAAAATCAGAATTTTATAAATAACATGGAGAACATAAAGCCTGTGGTCATCTAATAGTTAAGTAACTTCAACGTCGGATTTGGGTGCTTTTTATAATTGTATTGTCATCTCTGTATAAGGTCCTAGACTTAGAAGTTTCTTTCAGTTTTCCATTATTTTCATTTGAAAAAGGGCTTCTTGGATATGACTACACTTCTCTTTAATTTTCCCTGGTGTTCCCAGGTATATAATTCACTACTTTACCTACAGAATTCTTTTTAAGTATCTCACATTATGTAAAAGCTTGTAGTCAGCCATCATAGATCCCAGGAGAAAACAGCCCTGAGCCCTGAACCACTGCAGTTTGTCTGTAGGTATACACCAGAGTGGGTGATGCCATCATCTAACTGCTAAACAAAGGCATTGTCTTGTGGATATAACTTGTGGATGTTTGACTTATTTATTGTCATTAACACCAAACAGCTCTTACTCCTGGGAAATATGCTAAAGTCAGGCAAGGTGGACACTACCGGAGTGCCTTGGATAACAGACTACTTCACTAATTTGAGGTTACAGATCTGGGTGATCAGAAGCACGTAGCTATCATTTACCCCTAAACACATCAGATTTCAAATATAATTCATGGACATAACACTTTTACAAGTTTTTAGGTGAGTCTGTAGCTATTTAGAAGTTAAGCGATGGACAAAAGGAAAGAATTGCAAGGCCTATATGATGAATTCATTGAGGGATGCAGGTGTCATCTGCAGTTTAATGTTTGCCAAACCAAGGAGAAAGCAGTGGGCTTCAGAAAGAACACATTTTCCTGGGTCCAGTCTCTATGTAGGACTAGACGTTCAGGTGCTCCAAGTAAATATAGCCTTCGTAATGAGTTGAACATTCTACATATTCTCCATCAGCACATAGTTGCAACACGCTATATGTTGGGGCAGTAGCGTGAGAACAGGAAAAGTCGACAGACTTAAAGAATTAATCAAGAAGTTTGGTTCTGTCCTGAGGATTATTTGGGCTCACTCTGCATAACACCTTTGTCAGTTTGCACAAGCACACTTGCAGGGAAAATTGAGGGTTGGTGGCAGGACTGGCCACCGTAAAAAACTCACACTGTTCCAATGTGGTGCTGAGATGTCGTCGTGTGGTGGGGGCGGCAATGTGCTCTAATCAGTGCATGCTCCCAACAAGTGGATTGTGGGACAGTGCAATCTGTCTGTCTATCTATCTATCTATCTATCTATCTATCTATCTATCTATCTATCTATCTATCTATCTATCTATTGATTATAGAGTGCCTTATCTATCTATCTATCTATCTATCTATCTATCTATCTATCTATCTATCTATCTATCTATCTATCTATCTATCTATCTATCTATCTATCTATCTATCTATTGTTCTATCTATCTATCTATCTATCTATCTATCTATCTATCTATCTATCTATCTATCTATCTATCTATCTATCTATCGATTATAGAGTGCCTTATCTATCTATCTATCTATCTATCTATCTATCTATCTATCTATCTATCTATCTATCTATCTATCTATCTATCTATCTATTGATTATAGAGTGCCTTATCTATCTATCTATCTATCTATCTATCTATCTATCTATCTATCTATCTATCTATCTATCTATCTATCTATCTATCTATCTATCTATCTATCTATCTATCTATTGATTATAGAGTGCCTTATCTATCTATCTATCTATCTATCTATCTATCTATCTATCTATCTATCTATCTATCTATCTATCTATCTATCTATCTATCTATCTATCTATCTATCTATCTATCTATCTATCTATCTATCTATCAAATATTTAAAACTTACTAAGCATGAATGCTATTGCTCAGAAAGTGAAACAGTTCTGTTTCTCTTACTAAAGATAATGTCTGTCTAGAGGTTGCCACATGTTAGGTAGAGCCAAACTTTATGACAACACATTCATTTGCCATAAGCAACATTTCAGTTCCCACTTCTGTTCCTCCATTAGGTTTTCTTTAAAGATTAAATCACTCATAATCATAATATGTTCATGATCATAACGTTTGAATTATGAAAATTTAGTAGCCTGTAGTAAATTCAAGTCGCTGAATGCCTTACCTGTGATTTACACAGCTAATTTTTGAGTTTTGATTTTCCATTTTCCCTTGTTTTTATAACACAGCTGAAAGATATTTGATTCTTTTGATACCTACAGTATATAATTTTGTTATTTAAACGATATTGCTTTTATTTCATGCATTTGTTTATAATGATTCGTTGACAGATACTCACACAGAGGCAAAGTTTTGTTTTCTTGATTGGCCAAACTGTCACTTAGTCAACTTTCTCACACTTACTGACTTTCTGTTACATTTATTTTTATATTTACTAGGGGGCTTTGCCCCCTGCTCATTTCACTCGCCAACTCCTCTCCCACCAAAGCGCTACGCACCGTTGTGAAGAGGGGGGCTGAACACCCCCCCAAGGAGATGCGGTCGCTCCTCCAAAACCCCTCTTAAACGGTGATACAATAGGCAACAAATAACAGTTGTTTTTTTGTACCTCCTCTTTGCTCGATCAGCTGCTGGCTTGCTGCTGCTGCTGCCGTGCCACGTGATCTGCATTTCATGCGGTGCTTCAAACGTTTAAAAGCCTGTACAGCAGCTGTCCTTTTGTCTCACTGCCTTGTCTCTCTTCTCCCCCAAACATCCTCAAACACTATTCGATCTCTTTTCGCTGTTATTTCAACGAGTAATATTTTCCATTTGTTTGCGTTAATGTGATCTTTACTGTCATTTTTTTGAGACTTTCAAATTTTCCTACTTCCATTATCTTTACCTTGCTCTGCATGTGTATCATGGGACTTGCTTCCAAAGGTTGTACAGTAAGTGTGACGTGACTTGACCATCTTGTGGGACGTGAAAGTGTCTCTCTGTCTCTCTTCAAAAGATCACATCTCGTTGCAGGAAAAAAGTCTAGTCTTGTCCCAAGATTTTTTTTATAATAGAGAGATCTGAATGGTAGAAATCAAATGTACCAAAAGATAAGCAAACACATAATCAACATGCTATTACTATTTTCAGTACCAAATGTTCTGTATTAATTGATGCAATAAAAAAGTTTTCAAGATCTATGCCAGAACTGCATTAAAATTTCTATGAGATTTCCTAGAAACCATCTAAAACCGAAATGGACCTTACTAAGAATAAAAGGAAAATTATGATAGTTTCTCGATAGCTAAATGGTGTGTTTCTAAGTTATTTTTCAGCATGGACTTAAATCGCCTTCTTAGAAGTCTGAGTAAAGTCAGCTGGATCTTCACTATCTACACATGCACCACTGAAGGTAGCCGGAGCACAGTCTTGTATGGCAACTTTATTATGGCAGACCACAAGACCCTGCAGCAGATTGTTAACATGATTTCACTCATCACTGGAGTTTAGCTAACATCCATTCAGCACTTTTAATTAATGACTGAATAAAGCACCATGCAACATCTCCGATTTCATAAACTCTACTGAAAAACTGCATAAACACTTCCATTTAGCATTTCTTCTTGTATCATCTCAACTGTTATGGATGAAAATGAGTTTTCATTTCATTGCGTATCTCGTGTTGCGTTCAGTGTCACTGAAATAAATAAATGAAGAAATAATTAAATAGGTACAAAAACAGGTAAGTGACAAAAAACATTTAATAACACGCATAATTATTTCTGAACACATACTTTGTTATTATATACTTGACATCAGATTTCACAATGCATTTTTTATTCTTACATTTATGAATTTATATTATTTTGTCCAAAATTAGGGTGCTTTGCCCCCTGCTCACTTTGCTTGCCAACACCCGGGCCTGCTATACATGCTAGCCTCTTTGCGGCTCTGCCGCTCGCATATGGGGATGCAGATGTACAATTTAAACAGATTTTTATTTTCATGGGAATTGTTACATATGCATAATAGAGCTAAATATTTTACATTACAGTGAGTAATTAACAATATTAAAAAATAGTAAAACGTTATCATTTGAAAGTAAAATATGTTTCATGTTGTATTAAAGTTATTTGTTGAGTAATACGATTTTGTTCTGTTTGGCTTTGAAATTAACATGCAAATACTTTTTAAACTTACACTTTTACTGTAAAACTTCAGTAAAAACAATTTTTTGAATTAAAATTTCATCAATATCGCATTGAATTTTGATTCTGTGTTTGGAATAACATCGTGACAATGCAACGTATAACTGCCCGTGATTGAATTTTGTTTCTTTCTCTCTATTAAATAAAACGAGTTTTTCGAATGTTTGGCTCTGAGATTTATTAATTGTCTTTGCAAAAGCTATTCTAATGGGAAACTGTTAATGTTTTAATACTAATGGCTTATCAAAATCTCCTTTGTTGTCCAATGTTATCCGCGGAAGATTTGCTACATTGCCTTTCTTGAATACATCCTTCTTTCTACAATATTCGTTAGGTGGATGACCAGATGGTGTTAATGGTTGAAGATATTCTTCGGGATATTGTAAGTTGATGTTTTCATCTTCCGCACGATCACCACCAACTGTTTCAGCATAGTCTATTGATATGCATTTAACCAATTTGCCGTGTAACTGATCAACATTTTTGCCGTTAATTCATTTGACTTCATCGTTTCTCTGTGTTAGGATTGCCCGTGTACTCATTTTTTCTGTTGACAACCCTTCATGATGAAATTCTTCAATAAGATTTGGACATAATACGTCTTCTTTAATTGGGAACTTAAAGTGAGGAAAACATTAACATTTATAAGAGCTGAGAGAGCAGGAACTGTGTCTGACAAAAGCATTCACATGAATGAGAGGTGAGAGTACCGTGTGTGTGGTTGAATATGATTGAGAAGTGGGCGTGACTTGAAAAAATCTCATGGCCAATGTCTCGCGAGACTTGAAAAAATCTCTACAAAAAAGTCTCATCTCGTTGCAGGATTTTTTTATATAATAGAGAGATATTCCTCCATATATTGGTTCCAAAAAAGAATAAATAAGACAAATCCCGTATACAGTTACTCGGCCCAGAATGGGACATCAAGCAGCTTCTAAACCGGTGAAAATGGCCTCAAACAGCAGCCTTCTAGACTTATTGGCCACATGAACTACTACAATCATGGGAGGCGAGGACATTATAGAAAGTGATTTTGGGAATGTAAAACATTTCTTTTTCCCAAGAAGGAAGCTACAGTATATTGGTGTAGGATATGAAAAGGCAAGACAGACATATTGCCCCCTATATACCCTTTTGAGCAGTGTTAGTCCCTAATATGAAAGAGATGTTTCAAAAGTTTAGGACCACTTAAAAGTTGTTTCGGGTTAATTAATATATATATTTAACTGATAATGTATACCCCTCCTCGAACCGACACCTTACCGTGGTGGAGGGGTTTGCGTGTCCCAATGATCCTAGGAGCTCTGTTGTCCGGGGCTTTATGCCCCTGGTAGGGTCACCCAAGGCAAACTGGTCCTAGGTGAGGGATGAGACAAAGTGCGGTTCAACAGACCTCCTATGACGAATAAAAAATTTGGGCGCCGTGTTCCCTCGCCTGGACGTGGGTCACCGGGGCCCCCCTCTGGAGCCAGACCTGGAGGTGGGGCTCGATGGCGAGCGCCTGGTGGCCGGGCTTGCACCCATGGAGCTCGGCCGGGCACAGCCCGAAGAGGCAACGTGGGTCCCCCTTCCCATGGGCTCACCACCTATGGGAGGGGCCAAGGAGGTCGGGTGCAGTTTGAGTTGGGTGGTGGACGAAGGCGGGGACCTTGGCGGTCCGATCCTCGGCTACAGAAGCTGGCTCTTGGGACGTGGAATGTCACCTCTCTGAAGGGGAAGGAGCCTGAGCTTGTGCACGAGGTGGAGAGGTTCCGTCTAGATATAGTCGGGCTCACCTCGACGCACAGCTTGGACTCTGGAACCAATCTCCTTGAGAGGGGCTGGACTCTCTACCACTCTGGAGTTGCCCCCGGTGAGAGGCGCCGAGCAGGTGTGGGCATACTTATTGCCCCTCGACTTGGAGCCTGTATATTGGGGTTTACCCCGGTAGATGAGAGGGTAGCCTCTCTCCGCCTTCGGGTGGGGGGGACGGGTCCTAACTGTTGTTTGTGCATATGCACCGAACAGCAGTTCGGAGTACCCACCCTTTTTGGAGTCCCTGGAGGGGGTGCTAGAGGGCATACCTTCTGGGGACTCCCTCGTACTGCTGGGAGACTTCAATGCTCACGTGGGCAATGACAGTGAGACCTGGAAGGGCGTGATTGAGAGGAATGGCCCCCCGATCTGAACCCGAGTGGTGTTTTGTTATTAGACTTCTGTGCTCGTCACGGATTGTCCATAACAAACACCATGTTCAAGCATAGGGGTGTTCATATGTGCACTTGGCACCAGGACACCGTAGGCCTCAGTTCGATGATCGACTTTGTGGTTGTGTCGTCGGACTTGAGGCCACATGTCTTGGACACTCGGGTGAAGAGAGGGGCGGAGCTGTCAATTGATCACCACCTGGTGGTGAGTTGGCTTCGATGGTGGGGGAGAATGCCGGTCAGGCCTGGTAGGCCCAAACGTGTTGTGAGGGTCTGCTGGGAACGTCTGGCAGAGCCCCCTGTCAGAAGTAGCTTCAACTCCCACATCCGGCAGAACTTCGACCACATCCCGAGGGAGGTGGGGGACATTGAGTCCGAATGGGCCATGTTCCGTGCCTCTATTGTTGAGGCGGCTGACCAGAGCTGTGGCCGTAAGGTGGTCGGTGCCTGTCGTGGTGGCAATCCCCGAACCCGTTGGTGGACACCGGCGGTGAGGGATGCTGTCAAGCTGAAGAAGGAGTCCTACCGGTCCCTTTTGTCCTGTGGGACTCTGGAGGCAGCTAATAGGTACCGGCAGGCCAAGCGGAATGCAGCTTCGGTGGTTGCTGAGGCAAAAACTCAGGCGTGGGAGGAGTTTGGGGAGGCCATGGAGAACGACTTTCGGACGGCTTCGAGGAAATTCTGGTCCACCATCCGACGTGTCAGGAGGGGGAAGCAGTGCAGTGTCAACACTGTATATGGTAGGGATGGTGCACTGCTGACCTCGACGTTTTGGGTCGGTGGGGGGAGTACTTCGAAGACCTCCTCAATCCCAATAACATGCCTTCCAATGAGGAAGCTGAGCCTGGGGACTTGGAGGTGGGCTCCCCCATCTCTGGGACTGAGGTCACCGAGGTGGTCAAAAAACTCCTTGGTGATAGGGCCCCGGGGGTGGATGAGATACGCCCGGAGTTCCTCAAGGCTCTGGATGTTGTAGGGCTGTCTTGGTTGACACATCTCTACAACTTCGCATTGACATCAGGGACAGTGCCTCTGGATTGGCAGACCGGGGTGGTGGTCCCCCTCTTTAAGAAGGGGGACCGGAGGGTGTGTTCCAACTACAGAGGGATCACACTCCTCAGCCTCCCTGGAAAAGTCTATTCGGGGGTTCTGGAGAGGAGGGTCCATCGGACAGTCGAATCTCGGATTCAGGAGGAACAGTGGTTTTCATCCTGGTCGCGGAACAGTGGACCAGCTGTACACCCTTAGCAGAGTCCTGGAGGGTGCATGGGAGTTCGCCCAACCAGTCTACATGTGTTTTGTGGACTTGGAAAAGGCATTCGACCGTGTCCCTTGGGGAATCCTGTGGGGGGTGCTCCGAGAGTATGGGGTACCGGACCCCCTGATAAGGGCTGTTTGGCCCCTGTACAACCGGTGTCAGAGCTTGGTCCGCATTGCCGGCAGTAAGTCGAACCCGTTTCCAGTGAGAGTTGGACTCCGCCAGGGCTGCCCTTTGTCACCGATTCTGTTCATAACTTTTATGGACAGAATTTCTAGGCGCAGCCAGGGTGTTGAGGGGGTCCGTTTTGGTGGACTCAGGATTGGGTCACTGCTTTTTGCAGATGATGTTGTCCTGTTTGCTTCATCAGGCCGTGATCTTCAGCTCTCTCTGGATCGGTTCGCAGCTGAGTGTGAATCGGCTGGGTTGGGAATCAGCACCTCCAAATCCGAGACCATGGTCCTCAGCCGGAAAATGGTGGATTGCCCTCTCAGGGTTGGGAGCGAGATCCTGCCTCAAGTGGAGGAGTTCAAGTATCTCGGGGTCTTGTTCACGAGTGAGGGAAGAATGGAGCGTGAGATCGACAGACGGATCGGTGCGCCGTCCGCAGTGATGCGGGCTCTGCATCGGTCTGTCGTGGTGAAAATGGAGCTGAGCTGTAAGGCAACGCTCTCAATTTACCGGTCGATCTATGTTCCTACCCTCACCTATGGCCATGAGCTGTGGGTAGTGACCGAAAGAACGAGATCGCGAATACAAGCAGCTGAAATGGGTTTCCTCCGCAGGGTGTCTGGGCTTTCCCTTAAAGATAGGGTGAGAAGCTCAGTCATCCGGGAGGGGCTCAGAGTAGAGCCGCTACTCCTCCGCATCGAGAGGAGTCAGATGAGGTGGCTCGGGCATCTGATCAGGATGCCTCCTGGACGCCTCCCTGGTGAGGTGTTCCGGGCACGTCTAACCGGGAGGAGGCCCCGGGGAAGACCCAGGACACGCTGGAGGGACTATGTCTCCCGGCTGGCCTGGGAACGCCTCGGGATTCTCCCGGAAGAACTAGAAGAAGTGGCCGGGGAGAGGGAAGTCTGGGCATCTCTGCTGAAGCTGGTTCCCCCGCGACCCGACCTCGGATAAGCGGAAGAGGATGGATGGATGGATGGATGATAATGTATAGCCTACATTTTAAAAATAGTTTGGAAATAATTTTATAATATATATTTTTGTCTTTTTGGTATGGGTACGTTGGTGTGTTACAGGTAATGCTAAATAATTTCCAGTGCATGATCTCTCTTTGCTTGCAAAGATTCTCTTTATATTTTTTTCTGAAGACTAAAGACTTGTCAAATAAATGCATGGTGTAATGAAACAGAACCTCATTCAGAGGCAATACTTGACCCAGTTCTGTTGCGGCCAAGAATAAGTCCAACAAGCCAGGAATACTGTTAAGATGAAACATTATTAGTTAAATAAATTCTAAGGGTCACTAGTCTACAGAAATTGTAGATTTATAAAGGTTTTTAGAACAATGGAACTAAATTATTATTCCTGAGCTGAAACAGACAGACTGAGTGGAAAAATATGTTTCTAGCTGCGGCATGTGGTGTAGATTATACAGAAGCACCACTGGAGTTTACTTTGGCTTCCCAAAGCACTAGATATTAAAAACTAAATAAACAAATATAATGATTGCCACTGTTTATTGTGTTTATGGTGTAAAAACTGATATCACTATATTTGTCTTACTAAGCACTCAAGGCAGATGCAGTTTGCTAATTTTCGATGCGAAGCAGTAGCAGTTTGAAACCTTATGCAGTAATCCCACATGCTTTAAGCAATAATCAGATTCAAAAGAAATGAATAAATATTTATCTTTTTTGAGGCCTGGATTTTGTGACTGGAGAACTGAGGGTTCATAGTTTTGAATATTCTTTCATGATTTAACAAATAATTCCTTAAGAAATATAGATCTCATGTGCAGTTAAAACTATTCCATACAAGTGTCATTAATTGAGGCACAGTAACTGTGTTTACTAAAATAAGCCTTGATGTAAATATAACAAGATTTAGAAAAAAATAAGAAATGCAGATAACATGAATAACATTTGTTTTGTCAGCTGCATGGCATCACATTTTACAGGATTATTTTTCCAGCTGTTATTAAAAATTGTATGAATAATAAATTCATTTATATGCATACCCTGCATTTTAGATTCCAACAACAGATTTCTGCATAACAGTTTGCAACAACTGCAGACGTTATTTGGAACTGACAATTGCTCTTTTATAATGAACTTGAAATCAGTGTTTTAAAGAAAAGGACATTTATCTCCTTTTCAGTTTGCCTGCTCGATAAAGGTCGCTGTGACTGTAGTGGCCGCTCTTAAGCCCTGTCGCTATGCTTTTGTTGGCTGCTCGTTCGGGGGCTTTCGCACCTTACTTACAAAGCACCGCTTTCGCTGTTGCTAGTCCACTGAAGCCTTTGGCTCCCGGAGTTGCTATTCAAGCCAAAAAGGTGTTACAGGATGTAAAGAAACCGTTCCTCTGCCGTGAGTCCTTGAATGGGCAGTGCGCAAAGACTGGGCCTGTTGTCACAGTTAGCCTGAATGGTTTCTCCAAGGTCCGATATGCACACAGTGACATCACAGTCCCAGATCTCTCTGACTACAGAAGATCTAATGTCCAGGATGTGAGGAAGTTATCACGTGAGAGCAGTGACAACAGGAAAGCATTCTCTTACCTGGTCACTGGAGCATTTTCTGTAGTTACTGCCTATACCAGGGGTAGGCAACGTCGGTCCTGGTGAGCCGCAGTGGCTACAGGTTTTCATTCCAACCCAATTGCTTAATTAGAAACCAATCATTGCCAATCTCAGACCTTATTTAATTTTATGGCTTGTTAGTCTGTGCAATGTAAGGCTCTTATATCGTAGATTTTTTTCCTTTCCAAGGATATCATCCAAATGATTTGAAGCCTAAAACAGATCATTTTCAGTCTGTCACATTTTTCTATTAAGTGTTTTATTAAATCAAACCGTGCATGATGAACACACACAGGTGTAATTGGAAAAAAGCTAGCTGGAGAACTGCTGGCTGCTTTGTCTTTTACATCTTATTGCTAATAAGGAGCAATTAAAACACTGAATGCAGCAGTTTAAGATTGAAATAAGCAATTACGGTTGGAGAACCTTAACAAGTGAGACCACTAAAATGAAGCATCAAAATGTCACTTAAGCAATATGTGCTTCATCAGCAATAATTGAGTTCTCGTTAAGGAACTGGGTTGGAACAAAAACCTGTACATACTGCGGCTCACCAGGACCGACGTTGCCTACCCCTGGCCTATACTGCTAAGACAGTAGTCACTCATTTTATTTCCACTATGAGTGCTTCTGCTGATGTATTAGCTTTGTCCAAAATAGAGGTCAAGCTTTCTGATATTCCAGAAGGAAAAAATATGACCTTCTAATGGAGAGGAAAACCACTGTTTGTACGTCACAGGACTCAAAAAGAAATTGAGCAGGAAGCTGCTGTAAATCTGGCGGAGCTGAGAGACCCCCAGCATGACCTGGATAGGGTGAAAAAGCCTAAGTGGATGATTTTGATTGGTGTGTGTACTCACCTTGGTTGTGTACCAATTGCTAATGCTGGAGATTTCAGTGGTTATTACTGTCCCTGTCATGGCTCTCATTATGATTCGTCTGGTAGAATAAGGAAAAGCCCAGCACCTCTCAATCTGGAGGTGCCATTTTATGATTTTCTTGAAGATGACCTTGTAGTAGTTGGCTAGTTTGAATCCCCATCCTCAATCACAGCAGTTTATGTGTATAATTAAAATGTTTTATGTAAAGCTGAATTGATTTTTAAGATCTGATCAGAAAAAATGTTTTGGGGGTTATTTGTTTGTTTAATAAATCATTTTACCTCAAAAAAAATAAAAAAATAAAAAAAAAATAAAGAAAAGGACATTTCTGTGTGTTGCTGCCTGGGAAAAAACATGTAAACAGCAAACGTAAAAGCCAATAGATGAAGGGGAGTAGGCACCCTTTGTGTGAAACTGGGATGATAAGTGAAAAGGCAAATTTCCTGATTAATTCTGTTACAGGTTATGGTTAATGGCTGTCTTACAGGACACAGATATTTACCTGTATCACTAAAGAGTCACCTGCTTTGAAGATCAAACTGCTTTGATTGGTATCTCATCAACACACAGCAGTGTGTTCTGTGATAACAGAACTGCCTTCTTCCTTAGAAAATGTTTGTATTTACTTGGTTTGAAAATTAACATGTTCGGGAGACTTTGGTCTCTGATCAGCATACTGTGGTATACTGTATGTACTTCTTGATAGTTTGCAACAGTACTATTGTTTAACCAATGAATACGTGTGAACAGTAGTGGGCAAATGTTTTGGAAGTGGCACAAATGTTGCTTTTTGCAAACTTTGCTGATTCGTCATTTTCAGATTATTTTTTTTACATTTCTATGGTGTACTGTAGAACAATTATAAACATTTCATAAAATTCAAAGGCTTTCAAAACATTACATTTATATAAAGAGTGAATATTTACAGTGTTTACCCTTCTTCTTCATAACTTCAACAATTCCCTCTGACATGCTCAATATCAGCTTCTGGGACAAATCCTGACTGATGGTGATCCATTCTTGTCTATTTAGGCTTGCAGTTGATCACAATTTGTGGGCTTCTGCTTATCCACCCACATTTTGAGAATTTACCACATGTTCTCAGTGGGATTAAGATCTGGGAAGTTTCCTGGCCACGGATCCAGACTTTCGATATTATGATCTTCGAGCCACTTCGTTATCACTTTTGCCTTGTGACATGGTGCTCCAGCATGCTAGCAAATACACAGGTCATCACCAAATTACACCTGGAATGTTGGGAGAAGTTGTCCTTGGAGGACATTTTGATATCACTCTTTATTTATGGCAGTGTTTTTGGGCAGAATTGTGAGTGGGCCCTTGGATGACAAGCAACCCCACACATGTATTGTCTCAAGATGCTTCACTGTTGGCACAGTGACACAGGACTCATGGTAGCATTCACCTTTTCCTTCTGCAGACAATCGATTTTCCAGATGTCCCAAACAGCTGAAAGGATGATTCATCCAAAAAAATAACTGCACCAGTCTTCTGCCGCCCAATCCTTGTACTTCCTGCAGAATTTCAGTCTGTCCTTGATGTTTTTCTTGGAACGAAGTAGCTTCTTTGCTGCCCTTCTTGACACAAGGCATCTGTGCAAACGTCTTCACCTTACTGTGCGTGCAGAAGCACTCACAACCTCCAGCTGCCAATACTCAGCCAGCTCTGCACTAGTGGCTACACGCTTCTGTAGCTGACTCCTCAGGAGGAGATGGTCCTTGTGCTTTCTGGACACTTTTAGCTGATCATTTTGTGCCAGGGCCAAAATAAGTGAAAATAAGTTTTTGTGATAAAGTTAACTTTTTATGCTAATAAAGCTCTTTTGCAACAAATTAATATGAATCTGATCACTCTGCACAATAATATAAAAACAAAGTGAATTGCCACCACCAAAACTGAAGCTGCAAATTTTGTAAAACACAACATTTGGATCACTGCCAAAACTTCTGTCCACTACTGGTACACTATTGTTAAGCGTCATGTTGATCTTGGCAGAGACTGAAGCAGTTATATACATCTGGGAAAATCAGAATAAAATGAGGTATGTTGGGAGATTTCTAACTGCTGCCTGCTTCTTTTAAGCTTTTGGAAGCTACACCCTGTAACAACAGTGGCTTGTACCTGGTACAGGTTACCCGAGACCCAAAGCTGGTAACACTTGCCACAGGATTTCAGTTCTCATCATTTAACTAATCGGACACACAAGATATTTTTAACCCCGAGTTCACAAACTGATAGTTTTCATGGGAAGCAACTCCCTCTCACATGACTTTCATATAAAAGGAAGTATGGAGATAGTGGCAAGTGCTCAGAGTCCTGAAAGTCCCAGGCCAGACTATTAGCAGTCAGAAGCAGACACATAATGGTGTTCTTTGTCTTTTAAAAAATTAGCAACTATGGCCACACTCTATAATCACTGTAACACATGAATTTAGATACTTATATATGAATAAATACATAGGAAAGAATGAGACAGAGAGTGTCATAGATCACTATACTTTGTCTGATGAAACATGTTGTGTCACCTGAGATATGTACAAAGGGTGTCTGGATACTCATGGGGATCATCCATACCCAAAAGGGCTTGAGAAGACATGAGAGGTCCATCCCATCCAGTCAAACAAATGCATGAGGATATAAAAGAATCAGTTAAACAGGGTTGGAAATAATTACACCAGCATAAGTAAATTCTGTAGTCAAGAGCTGCTTTTTCCAACTTCGTCTGTTAGGTAAGATCAAGCCTTTTTATCTTGTAGGGATCTTGAGAAAGCTACTCATGCTTTTATTTTTTCTTGCCTCAATTACTGCAATTCGCTGTATACTGGGATTAACAAATCTTTGATACACAGGTTACAGCTGGTCCAAAATGCTGCTGCTCGCTTTCTGGTTGGGGCAAGAAAGTATGACTCTGTTTCTCCTATTTTAGCTTCTTTACACTGGCTGCCTGTCAGTTTTCGAATTGATTTTAAAATCTTGCTGCTAGTTTTTAAATCTTTACATGGGCTTGCTCCTGACTGTTTATCTGAAGTGTGTGTTTTACATCAGCCATCTACAATTGTTAGATCTTCTGCTCAGCTGTCTCTGGTTGTCCCTCGTACCAAGTGTAAAACCAAGGGGGACAGGGCGTTAGCAGCTGCTGCTCCTCGCCTGTGGAACTCTTTACCTCATCATATAAAGGAGTCGTCTACAATTAAACTGTTCAAAACAAGATTAAAAACTCCTTTCTATTCTATTCACTTGCACTCCGTGACCTTCAGTAAAACTGATGGTTTCCTCTTTGTGATTATATAACATTACTTCTGTTTATTATGAATCTTTTTTATGTTCATATATTTTCATATATTTTATTTCTATTTATGTTTTTATGTTGTTTTATTTTTCCTTCATTCTATTATTGTAAAGCACTTTGGCCACAGCATTACTATCCATCCATCCATCCATTTTCCAACCCGCTGAATCCGAACACAGGGTCACGGGGGTCTGCTGGAGCCAATCCCAGCCAACACAGGGCACAAGGCAGGAACCAATCCTGGGCAGGGTGCCAACCCACCGCAGGACACACACAAACACACCCACACACCAAGCACACACTAGGGCCAATTTAGAATCACCAATCCACCTAACCTGCATGTCTTTGGACTGTGGGAGGAAACCGGAGCGCCCGGAGGAAACCCACGCAGACACGGGGAGAACATGCAAACTCCACGCAGGGAGGGCCCGGGACGCGAACCCGGGTCCCCAGGTCTTCCAACTGCGAGGCAGCAGCGCTACCCACTGCGCCACCGTGCCGCCCACCAGCATTACTATGTTGTTTTAAATGTGCTATATAAATAAATTGACATGTATGCATTGAAATATTAACATACAGTATGCTACTGAGTCTTGGTTGAACAAGAGCTCCCTAGCAGTCATAATATCCTTACCTACAATTTAATTGTCTAATGATAGATGGAGACTTTTGAGAGGGCTCTCCTGAAAATGAAGGGTGAAATCACAGACTCTAATTGCACTCTGATTGGATCCTGCTCATTACATTTTCTCATTCATTTTGCTCAATCATGTAAAGCTCTCAATAGCAACTCCACCTCATCATCAGTCCAAACAAAACAATCTGTTGTTTTTCATAATTGCCACGCTGTTCCCTTTATGTAAATGCAAACTGCAAATGAATGACAAGTATGGAGGACACTTCCTCTTCCTGTTTTCACTGATGCGTAAATCCCCAGTGTAGACAAACAGCTATGTCATGTTTGATTTTAGTAATTTTAGTGTGGTATAGTTTCATAAATGATGGGAAAATGTTACTGTGGGTGAGATCACTTTCATTTAAAAACACCATTTTTAAATGAAAAGGTAGTAGTGTGAACATCACCTTATAATGCTCATCTACTATCTAGCAAGACTTTTCTCCTTTTTTGTATTTCCCCTTTATTAGATGTTTCTATCTGTCCTTAATTTTCTTAACGAACTCACTGTATGGTAGGATTGCAGAAATCCAAACTCCACTCTGGCGTCAAGAATTACAAGACAGTTACCAGGACTAGAGAGGGTGCATGTGTCAAGGCACACTTAATGCATGCATCCACTGTTCCATTTATAGGGGCAGTTTAGAGTTGCCTCTAAAACTAACATGTGTGGCTTTTGAATTTAGGAAGGAAGATGAGTATCTGTAGAAATCTCTCACGCATATGCAAGAAGGCCCATGCAATCATTTTGGCTCAAACCCCAGAGCTCTTGCACAGCACTTCCCTCTGCTCCCCTGGGCAACCTCTCAGTATTTAAAGTTGAGTTGAAATCTTGCAAAGACCACCTTAGCATAGCAAACATATTTATGAAACCATTTAGAAAAATTCCTTGATGAAAAACAAAAATACAAAAAAAAAATACAAAGTTACACAAATGTTGCTAAAGTGGAAATTCTGTGGTCAGTCTGCTCAGTTCCATAAACCACACATGTACTTCTATTTTTCTATGAAATGCTACAATGGCTCATTAAATGTATTCTGATTCAGCTTTGACTACCACAGATAACTTAATGCTAAATCCTTCATTTATAAAATGTATGGTTACTGACCTAATTCAGCAAATTTTATAACATGGGTTAGTTATACAGATCTCATAATCTACAGTAAATTCTTTCTAAACATTCACTTAATTTCTTCTATCAGTTTAGCTTCCAGCCTTGCCTTTTTTAAAGACAAGAAGCATCCATTTCTATGAAGTCATTGTATACAGGAGTTATGTTTTCTTCTCCCCATGCACCCCCACAAACTATCTTAATAGGGGCAAATGGACCACCACAATCCAAAACAAAACCTTCAGTGTGTCTTAGAACAGATTTTAAAAGTGCCAATAAATGGATTAAAGGGATATGATCAATTTCATTTCTATTTAGCTTATAAATCACAATACAATAAATTGAATATATTTCAGTCAAAAGTACACTTAGCGCCACACTATGAGCAATTTATTTTGAAAATTAAAGTACATTAAGTCAAACTGAGCACCACTCCTCTACCCAGTCTAGAGAGCTAAGCAAACAGAGTGCCCGATATGAGGTAGTTCCTCATTTATAGAGACGTTGGCTTGATGGGTTAAGCAGAGGTCATGCATGTTTATTTTAGAAGACCATTAATAAATTCCTGCCATATTCTTAAAAATCTTTGGACAATTTCTGGTTGTGAAAACCTGTTTTTTTCTAATTTCAGGAAATATAAAAAATCAGTTTCCCAAGTGAGTAATGCAGATTAGATTAGCATTAATACAGTTTAATATGATAAATCACATGCAGTTGTACTGGATGAATTTTCATAGAATTGTATAGAATATAATTTTCATTGCATAATATTGTTTCGTCTGGCGTTCTTCCAAATAATTCACTTCAGTTCAGTTTATTTTTGTATATCACCCTTCACTGAGTGCAGACTCATCGCTGTAACAAATTCACAGGTAAAATTCAATTACAAACTTTACAAATTACTGATTACATAATGCATGTGCATACAGCCACTGATTTGTTGAAACACACAGTAAGACAAAGCAGTTCCAAATTAAATAACATAAATGGAACCTAACAATACCTATCCATAAACATAGCCATTGAACTATGGCCAGTTCATAACAGATGAGAGGAAAATAAAAGCTATGGTTACCAGCATCCCTGGAGAAAATAAACCTCTGAGGGGTCTATTGACAGTTATTACAGACAAAGTCAAAGACACAGTCTTTTACAGAAAATCTATGCTGGACCGGGCTGGTTAGGCAAATAATGACACTAAATGATTAGGAGTAATTGTAAATCCAAAACTATCCAAAACAAACAAAACAAAATTATAAAGTACCTGGGGATTGTCTTTTCTATATAAATTATGGATTGTTTGTATATAAAAATAAAATTGAATGGAATTTTCCTTGCATCTCTTTACTACAGAAAACTTTATCTTTACTTTTCAAACATAATGCCATAGATAGATAGATAGATAGATAGATAGATAGATAGATAGATAGATAGATAGATAGATAGATAGATAGATAGATAGATAGATAGATAGATAGATAGATAGTGCCGGCCCGTACAGACAGGCGGACACCGATGGTTCACCCACAACACGTTTATTGTTCATATTTACAGTGCACCTCAAACCCCCCAAAAGTCCCCAAAGTCCAGGCCAACTCGAATGCCTCTCTTCTTCAGGCTGCCTCCTTGCCTCTCCTCCCGAGCTCCATCCTTCTCCACTCCCGACTCAAGCCAACGAACGGAGGGAGGCGGCCCCTTTTATAATCACCCGGTTGTGCTCCAGGTGCTTCCCAGCAATCTTCCACCGGCACTCCCCAGTGTGGCGGAAGTGCTGAGGTCCAGGGCTCCAAAGGCATTGGGGCACCCCCTGGTGGTGACCACGGGCCCCTACAAGGTTGAGCTTCAAAGCTCTGTACCCGTGGTACCCATAGGTACCAGGGTGGTCAACCCCCACGTGGTCTGGGGAAGGCGCAAGCCCTTTTCTGGTACTCCGGGGCGTCCCGGCTGGGTCGCCCCTCCCCAGCCACCTGCGACAATAGATTATTAATCCCCAAGGGGAAATTCACATTAAGTTTTCCGACATAGAGCAAATACTCCACTCTCTTTAATTTCAGTGGGTAGTTACTTTGACAACTGTAAATGGCTAAGGCATTGAAAGGCTATGATACTTTTCCCCTATCTAATCATTTTTGTGTTCATATGCCTTCTATGCTGTAGACCGTCTGTAAATTCTTGGGAATGCCATCTGCAGTGCTGCTTTCAACATGTTATAGAGTGACAACACAACAATAGTTTATGATTGCTACAATTGCTGAATTGTTTGTTAATTAATACACTGATATACATCTGCACTCCAAATATCACTGAAAATCTGTTTGTATAACTGTAAGCAATTTCTTTACATTAATGATAAAATGCGAGATGAAAATTGTATTCATCTTTCAGGTGACATTCTGTGTGAAAGGACATCATAACGTCTAATCTTATACTTCTGCTAACTTCATCTGATTCTTTTGCTATATAAAGAAACTTCCTGTTGTTGCCAAATTATCACCATGCGTCTTTGCAAAAACAAGACCAGTGCTAGAGATAAATGTGCTGATAAATTTCTAAAGAACTTTTAATAATTAACATATGATTTATCTCAGTCACGTCAGGAGGAATAGTTTTTTTTTTTTTTGGTGGATTTCAGTTATTTTCTCTTCATAGGAGGCAGTCCCATAGCATCCTCCTAGCAATCTATAAACTCTTGAAATGACCATTTTCTTCTTCAGCATTTTACCAGCCATATCTGATTTTTGAAGGTAGTCTCTAAAACATTTGTACATGCTACAGGATTCCTGCCAAGAAATCTGCCATCACAGAAATTACTGGCAAACGTCTTCTAATTATCCATACATTTCCACCACAAAATACAGTATGTAAGATTTATACCTAATTCTGACAGCACTGGAAAAAAAGGCAAACTTCAGCCTGAGACAAGGATGCATGAACACATACACACTGACTTCTACTTTATGATTTTAAAGAGGCTAGTCCACATAACATGTATGTCTTTGGGTTTTTACTTGAAACTAGAATACCTTGATAAAATTCATACAGGCATGAGTAGAAACTTCAATCCTGCAAAGGCTGGGCTATTTCAACACACCTTGTTAGCTACTTCTGTCGTGCCAAAATTCTCTCCACCAGGATGTAAAAAAATTAAAAAACTACAAGAAACCCTAAAAGGTAACTCACTGTAAAGACACATTTTTCATGAGTATGGGCAATCAAATATTTCTTAAAGTCCTCTTCCAAAACCATTAAATAATATGTATTTTGTCTACTTGTAGATATTGAATATTACTTTAGTCATTTTGTTTATAGTCGGTTTATACACTTATTAAACAAGTTATTTAGAACACCAAACCTGTTTATCCATGCAATTATCTAATCATCTAATGACGTTGCAGCAGCATAATGCATACAATCATGCAGATACAGATCAGGAGCTTCAGCTAATGTTTTAATTAAACAGTGGAATGTGGAAAAAATGTGATCTTAAGGATTCTGGCTGTGGCATGATTGTTGGTGCTGGACAGAATGGATGGAAAATATTTGTTGTTAAGAGAATGACCTGACTGGTTTGAGGTGACAGAAAGGCTACAGTAACTCAGATAAACACTCTGTACAGCTGTGGTGAGTGCATAGCACTTCCAACCCTAAGGTGGAAGACCACGTTGGGTTCCATTCCTGTCAACCAATAACAGAAAGTTAAAGCAGCAGTGGACATAGTCTCATAACACATGGTCAGTTGAAGACTGATCTGATGAATCCTGATTTCTGTTGAGGTGCACAGATGAGAAGGGCAAGAATTTGGTGCCAGCAGCATGAATTAATTCACCCAAACTGCCTTGTGGTAACAATCCAGGCTGGTGGTAGTGGTGTTATTGTGTGAGGAATTTTTCTTGACATCCTTTGGACCTTTTAAAACCAATCAATCATCAATTGAATGCAACAGCCTATTTACGCATTGTAGCTCACCATGTGCATCCCCTCATTGCCACAATTTACCCATTTTCTAAGGCCTACTTCCAGCATGATAATGTACCCTGTCTCAAAGCAAAACTCATCTCAGAATGGTTTCATGAACATGACAATGAGTTCAGTTTTCTTCACGTGCCTTCCCAGTTACCAGATCTGAATCCAACAGAACACCTTTGCGATGTGCAGCTGGCAAATCTTCAAAAACTATGTGAAGCAATCATGACAACCAGGATCTTAAAGGAATGCTTCCAACAACTTGTGGAATTTATGCCATGAAGAACTGAGGCTGTTTTCAGAGCAGATTGAGGCCCTACACAGTATTAGTATAGTGTTGATAATAATTTGCTCAGTAAGTGTAGATAATTCTCTTGATTTACTGTCTTTAAAAGCTGATGCTAGAACAGCAGATCATTTAGAATTTTCACTTGTTCTATAACTATCCTATTTCAGAATGTGGTTCTTCTTTAAACATCATCTACAGGTAATTATGTCAAAACCTGTTTGTGCTATCCTTTCACATTTAGTTAATTTTCACACTGGTCTTATTAGCTTTAAGAAATGTGACAAATGTTACTTTGGGAATCTCCTGCAAACACAATTTCAAAAAGGTTAAGACACCATGGAAGATGCCAATAAAAAAGGAGCGATCTGTAAATTCTTTTCAACCTGTATCATATCTCCGTACAAGACAGTGTCTGGATGATATCTTACGTTTCTCTAAAATTTGTATTTATCTTGCGCTAAACTTTGCACGTATCTTTCTGCATTACTGGTTCTTTCACAGATGTGCAAGTTACCCGTGCATGGCTTCTGAGAAATCCCCATGTCATAACAGATGATGACATTTGGACTTGAAGCTGATAACAGTTGGATGGTCTTTTTCCTCTTTGGCATTTAGAAAAAAAATATTTGAAATGTTTATTTGTCAGACCATAAAACACAATTCCACTGTGCTACTTGATGAGACTGATCCTGAGAGGTTTCTGGACAGTGTTGATTTTATATAGTAAAGCCTTAAGCTGCATCTGTGAATGCAGCTGTGAATTGTGTTGACAGATAAGCAATTTACTGAAGTATTCCCAATCTCACGTCATGATATTCATTATAGATGTATGACAATTAAGGCAGTGATGTTTCAGGAGTCAGAGATCATGCACTTTTAGAAGTGGTTTTCGGCCTTGCCCTTTACACACTGAGATTTGACTGGATTTCTAAAGTAGATTAGGCCAAATGACCAGCTCAGCAGTGTAGAAATCGCTCTCAGAGCTCCAGAAAGTGCTTCAAGGCAGTTATTGTCTTCAATACTGTATGTGTACTGATGCCTTTGTCCATGCTATTTAAATTTGTTTTATTATATTAACTAATAGTTCAGTTATATATCCAAATAAAAGTTCTGTTCTATTAAATGTGATATTGAGAAATGTACATAACAAAATACTATCATTTTCAGCTTAGTTCAGAGAAAATTCAGAGTTTTTTAAAGTAAAAGAGTACTGATATTTTCAGTCATGTCTGTATGTCTAGAATATGATTTCCTGTTGATTTTGCAATCCTTCTTGTGTTATAGCATTTACAGATCATTTCTGTAGTTACAAGCATGTGTCAATTTTTTTTTACAACAGTGACATATTTTAAAGCCTTTTCTAATTAATGTTGAAGCACTCTATAATTTTTCCCAGCATTCAAACATTTTATCTTGCAGTTGTTTTTTTTTTTTTTTGACTAATCTGGCTTCTCAGCAGTATTTAAACTAGGGCCTCAACTATCCACTGAGGTCCTTGATTTGGTTGTAAATCATGTCTCACAGTTGAAAGAAACAATATTTCTACCAATACTTCCATTTTTTGCATTTAGTTTCTGGAACACATCCATATTTTGGAGATTTTTTCATCAATGAGTCTGCTATGTTGTCTTTTTTGTTACATTTTACTTTGTCACCATTTGTACACAGACTTGTGTAGAAAGCAAGCCTTGGTGAAAATAACTACGATTAAATATAATGAGGTGCATTTGGTGGCACTTTATTAGGCCCATCTGCATTAATAACTAAAAAAAATTAATTATTGATGATTTCAGATGGGGTCATCAAATTGTCTCATATTTGTGGTAAAAATGATGTAGTTGCACATTTACCACTATGAACTCACTCCCTGGAAACAATCTTAGATAATACTGACAAACCCGCAGTCAATTGTCATCTTAAACTTAATTTGTGCTTCTATGTTTCTGGAATAAATTAAAGATTTTGGTGGAGTTGTACAGGAATACTTTTTAGAGTTTTTCCTTCTAAATCTTGTTTCTTAAATGAGTTGTTGGTTCAAATGTATAATTCCTTCTGTTTATCCAGTTTCTTCTGTAGTGCCCTGAGGTAATGATGCAGAAGTCTGTTTCAGTGTGTTATATATGGCCGGCCGTTCATCCCGGCCAATACCCCCAGGCCGCCAGGTGGAGATCTCCCTGCAGCATGGAGGTGTCCTGAATACCAGCAGGGAATCATGGACAGTGGAGTTTCCTTTACAGCCCTGCTGGATACCTTGGGGGCCAACACAGGATGCTGCAGGGAGGCCCAGAGACTCTTACGTGCCCTAAAACCTGGAAGTACGCCTTAGTCATAGCGACAGGAGGAATGACGTACTTCCGGGATGAAGAAGAGGACTTTTAATCTGACCCACAAGTGATAGGAGGTCACGTGGACTGAAGGATTGGAAACACTTCGGGGTCAGGAACTATAAAAGGAGTGTGGGAGATCCCAGACGTTGAGCTGAGCTGGGTGGAAGGGTGGCAATGCGTCTGGAAGAGTGGAGGATTGTTTATTATTGTTTAGAGTATTGATTTATTGAAGTATTGTGGAGTGTAGGTGCTTTGTGCACATTGAATTATTATAATAAACCATTATTTGGACTTTTACCTGGTGTCTGGCATTTGATCGGAGGGTTCAAGGGAGCGATAGCGCCCCCTATCTGTCACAAGTGTTACAGCCATAATACAACTATACCAGCATCAGACCACAATTAATATCATTAAAACATTACACACAACAAAAAGGACAATTTAACATGCAATATGCAATACATACATACTGTAAGTAATGCCACAGTTTAGAATAACACAGTTACAGTACGATTCCTACTTTAATCACTTCATAAAAAATAGTATAAAGTTAATGTGTTTAGGGTAATGGGACTATGGGAGGGAATCGATCTTTTTAATTATTCAGGATGACTGATTAAGTGAAGAGAATATTGTGATTACAAGTGGACATTACTTACAGTGATCTATAATTTTTTCCTCATAAAAACAATTGGAACTCATGGTTATCGGAGTGGGAAATGTCCT
Organism: Erpetoichthys calabaricus; assembly: GCF_900747795.2. Taxonomy (NCBI): domain Eukaryota; kingdom Metazoa; phylum Chordata; class Cladistia; order Polypteriformes; family Polypteridae; genus Erpetoichthys; species Erpetoichthys calabaricus. Next base: position 66,643,111 of record NC_041411.2, on the reverse strand, counting down.
GAACAGATTACAATATCCTACATAGCTGTATAATTATTATTTGTTTGACTGAACAGCTGCTTCTGTGTTTTAAGTGCAAAAGCTGTTTTCCACAACATTAATGTATTGTGCCTTGCTGAGGTATTCACTCAAGCTGTGACTGTCAAGCATAATAAAAAAATAATAATAATGTACATTTTATTTTTATAATGCCTTCCCCATGCCTGAAGCATTTCACAGAAATTCAGAAAGAACAGCAGGGCATACAAAATGCCCTGTTGCTACATAAGAGTTGCATCCCCCATGTCTTTTGGGTTCTAAATTACCTTTGATATAGGAAAGTGACAAATAGATAATTTTTGAAATTTGATCTTTCAAATTAAAACACCTGGAAACAAATATCAACTCAAGAATACTATTTGAAACCACTAATTTCATTCTCAGATTTTGTCCTTTTGCTTAGTCTTTACTTAAATTCTTCTTACCTGTTATTGGTGAGTAAAGATAATACAATCACTATTCTGTCTCTTTGGGGTTTCTTTCATTCTAAATAATTGTGTGCTTAAGAAACCAATAGTTTGAAGGCAGAGACTTCAGATTCAAGTGCACCTCTATCCTGTTTATTAGAAAACCATAAAGATTAAATCATTTTGCTTACATGGAATGTAAAATAGAAAATGTAAATATTACCTATAAAGAAAAATAAAAGATAAAATGATACTGTTCAAGCATTCTTTTTTAGAATCTGTTTCAGAAGTAGCCTCCACACTGGGTGCCTCGATTGGGGCATTACGTGGATTTTCTTATGGCTGTGACTAATAATTCATACATTATTTAGATAAACTACATTATCAAAAGAAGCTAGGAATAGAACAAGAAAACAGACTTCTAAAAGGGGATGTTTAAATCTTTTCCAAATATAACATTATAAATTATGTTTAGCAAAATGCTTTGGGAGAATGCTTATGATGATACGGGCTAAAAAAAGAATTACACTGTAGGTTTACTAATTTATTTAAATGAAAGGATGTAATAATAAAAGATGTACATAAAAAAGATACTTGTCATGCCTACAGCTCTCCTTAAATCATCTTTCCTAAACTGTGAAAATTTAAAAAAACGCAGTCATTTTAATTTTATTTAGAGGTGAACATTATATTAATTAGCCAACATAAACCAGCTCTTTCTGAGTGTGAGGGTGGGTTTGTGTGCGAATGATAGACAGGCACCCTAACCAGGGCTGGGTCCTGTCATGCTTTTGATGCTGCTACAACAGGCTTTATTGCCCGCTTTCATCATTTGAAATGTTATGTTTTGTTATGGGAGGGGCCAAGGAGGTCGGGTGCAGTGTGAGTTGGGTGGTGGCCGAAGGCGGGGACCTTGGCTACAGAAGCTGGCTCTTGGGACGTGGAATGTCACCTCTCTGAAGGGGAAGGAGCCTGAGCTAGTGCGCGAGGTTGAGAGGTTCCGGCTAGATATAGTCAGGCTCACCTCGACGCACAGCTTGGACTCTGGAACCAATCTCCTTAAGAGGGGCTGGACTCTCTACCACTCTGGAGTTGCCCCCGGTGAGAGGCGCCGAGCGGGTGTGGGCATACTTATTGCCCCTCGACTTGGAGCCTGTACATTGGGGTTTACCCCGGTGGACGAGAGGGTAGCCTCCCTTCGCCTTCGGGTGGGGGGACGGGTCCTAACTGTTGTTTGTGCGTATGCACCGAACAGCAGTTCAGAGTACCCACCCTTTTTGGAGTCCCTGGAGGGGGTACTGGAGGGCATACCTTCTGGGGACTCCCTCGTACTGCTGGGAGACTTCAATGCTCACGTAGGCACTGACAGTGAGACCTGGAAGGGCGTGATTGGGAGGAATGGCTCCCCCGATCTGAACCCGAGTGGTGTTTTGTTATTGGACTTCTGTGCTCATCACGGATTGTCCATAACAAACACCATGTTCAAGCATAGGGGTGTTCATATGTGCACTTGGCACCAGGACACCCTAGGCCTCAATTCGATGATCGAATTTGTGGTTGTGTCGTCGGACTTGCGGCCACATGTCTTGGACACTCGGGTGAAGAGAGGGGCGGAGCTGTCAACTGATTAACACCTGGTGGTGAGTTGGCTCTGATGGTGGGGGAGGATGCCGGTCAGGCCTGGTAGGCCCAAACGTGTTTTGAGGGTCTGCTGGGAACGTCTGGCAGAGCCCCCTGTCAGAAGTAGCTTCAACTCCCACCTCCGGCAGAACTTCGACCATGTCCCAAGGGAGGTGGGGGACATTGAGGCCAAATGGGCCATGTTCCGTGCCTCTATTGTTGAGGCGGCTGACCGGAGCTGTGACCGTAAGGTAGTCGGTGCCAGTCGTGGCGGCAATCCCCGAACCCGTTGGTGGACACCAGCGGTGAGGGATGCTGTCAAGCTGAAGAAGGAGTCCTACCGGTCCCTTTTGTCCTGTGGCACTCTGGAGGCAGCTGATAGGTACCGGGAGGCCAAGCCTAATGCGGCTTCGGTGGTTGCTGAGGCAAAAACTCGTGCATGGGAGGAGTTTGGGGAGGCCATGGAGAATGACTTTCGGATGGCTTCGAGGAGATTCTGGTCCACCGTCTGGCGTCTCAGGAGGGGGAAGCAGTGCAGTGTCAACACTGTGTATGGTGGGGATGGTGCGCTGCTGACCTCGACTCGGGACGTTGTGGGTCGGTGGGGGGAGTACTTCGAAGACCTCCTCAATCCCATTAACATGCCTTCCAATGAGGAAGCAGAGCCTGGGGACTCAGAGGTGGGCTCCCCCATCTCTGGGACTGAGGTCACTGAGGTGGTTAAAAAACTCCTTGGTGGCAGGGCCCCGGGGGTGGATGAGATACGCCCGGAGTTCCTCAAGGCTCTGGATGTTGTAGGACTGTCTTGGTTGACACGTCTCTGCAACATCGCATGGACATCAGAGACAGTGCCTCTGGATTGGCAGACCGGGGTGGTGGTCCCCCTCTTTAAGAAGGGGGACCGGAGGGTGTGTTCCAACTACAGAGGAATCACACTCCTCAGCATCCCTGGAAAAGTCTATTCGGGGGTTCTGGAGAGGAGGGTCCGTCGGATAGTTGAACCTCGGATTCAGGAGGAACAGTGTGGTTTTCGTCCTGGTTGCGGAACAGTGGACCACCTCTACACCCTTAGCAGGGTCCTGGAGGGTGCATGGGAGTTCGCCCAACCAGTCTACATGTGTTTTGTGGACTTGGAAAAGGCGTTCGACCGTGTCCCTCAGGGAATCCTGTGGGGGGTGCTCCGAGAGTATGGGGTACCAGAGCCCCTGATAAGAGCTGTTCGGTCCCTGTATGATCGGTGTCAGAGCAGTAAGTCGAACCCGTTTCCAGTGAGAGTTGGACTCCGCCAGGGCTGCCCTTTGTCACCGATTCTGCTCATAACTTTTATGGACAGAATTTCTAGGCACAGCCAGGGTGTTGAGGGGGTCCGGCTTGGTGGACTCAGGATTGAGTCACTGCTTTTTGCAGATGATGTTGTCCTGTTTGCTTTATCAGGCCGTGATCTTCAGCTCTCTCTGGATCAGATTGCTGCTGAGTGTGAAGCAGCTGGGATGGGAATCAGCACCTCCAAATCCGAGACCATGGTCCTCAGCCGGAAAAGGGTGGAGTGCCCTCTCAGGGTTGGGAGCAAGATCCTGCCCCAAGTGGCGGAGTTCAAGTATCCCGGGGTCTTGTTCACGAGTGAGGGGAGAATGGAGCGTGAGATCAACTGGCGGATCGGAGCGGCGTCCGCAGTGATTGCGGGCTCTGTATCGGTCTGTCGTGGTGAAAAAGGAGCTGAGCCATAAGGCAAAGCTCTCAATTTACCAGTCGATCTATGTTCCTACCCTCACCTATGGTCATGAGCTATGGGTAGTGACCGAAAGAACGAGATCGCGAATACAAGCGGCTGAAATGAGTTTTCTCCGCAGGGTGTCTGGGCTCTTCCTTAAAGATAGGGTGAGAAGCTCAGTCATCCGGGAGGGGCTCAGAGTAGAGCCGCTGCTCCTCCGCATCGAGAAGAGTCAGATGAGGTGGCTCGGGCATCTGATCAGGACGCCTCCCTGGTGAAGTGTTCTGGGCACGTCTAACCGGGAGGAGGCCCCGGGGAAGACCCAGGACACGCTGGAGGGACTATGTCTCCCAGCTGGCCTGGGAACGCCTTGGGATTCTCCCGGAAGAGCTAGAAGAAGTGGCCGGGGAGAGGGAAGTCTGGGCATCTCTGCTTAAGCTGCTGCTCCCGCGACCCGACCTCGGATAAGCGGAAGAGGATGGATGGATGTTTTGTTACAGTGTGTTATATTGTATACATTTTGGTTTCTCCCACACTTAAAAAAATAGTGTTACTGTATGTTAATTAAGGACTTTGACATACCTTAGTTGGTATATCACAATTTTCTTTTCAAAGATTTTACAAAATATATAAAAGTATTACAGCATTCTCCTGCTTGACTCAAAACAAAAAATCTGTCACCACATCACTCCTACTTTTGCTCATCTTCACTTGCTTCATGTTTGTTTACTACAATTCTTCATGGTACTTCTCTACTGTACTTGTTTTCCATCATATTATTCTAAAACAGCTATTTGTCTGAGGGCTCTTGATATCAGTGGTCAGTGCTGCATTTTTGTTTTAACTTGGATTTATAAGTTTAATTTGTATTGTAGTGGTGAGTTTGTATATTTGATAGTGTATTATAATGTTGTTTGTTCTAAAAAGCAGCTGAGAAAAGTGCATGCTGTTCATAGTCCTAAATAAATATTTGATTTACTTTGCTTTGGCACTGTGCAAATGTGGATGTGTACATGATACTGTATATGACTTTACTTTGTAATAAACTGGCTTGTACTTTCCATATAGGCCTTGAAAAATGCATGATTTCAAAGACCTTTATAATATTCTCCATTTATAATTGTTGTGATGTGAAATTATGCAAACAAGTTGATAAATATTTTGTATATCTTTATTTGTAACTTAGACAAAGCAATGTAATATTAGCGTTACAATTATTGATAATAACAGCAATGGTTTGATGGTTTAAGAACCCCTCCCCCCCCCTTTAGGTTAATTTTATGACAGGGTTGGGGGGAAGTGCCTCAAACAAGTTTGATAATTGTTTCTCTGCTAAAGTCTCTCTCAATTAATGATGAGTTAACACGGCATTATTTCTAGACACCTTTGCTTTTATTCAGATTGCTGGTATCTGCATAATTTTAGGGAAAATCAGAAACATAAAAAATTAATATAGCTTCATATGTGACTACTCATACAGTGTACAGTATGTTTATATCTTATAAACAATACCTGGAATTACATGAAGGATCATCGATATGCTGTAAGAAAGGTGCTATATTGCGCCCGACCTGACACAGATTGACACGGGAGGCATGTGTAAAATAAAACAGATATTTATTTTCTTCACCTGTGGGACACGTCTTCCCCATGAACCCCACATGCATAACACAGTCCCAAGTATAAGCACTAAACACCAAATAAATCACACTCTGCTCTTCTGGCACCACCACTCCTCCCAGGCAAACTTATCCTCCTCCACTCGACTCTGGCTGCTGAGTAGTGGTCACTGGCTCCCTTTATTGGGTACCCAGAAGTATTCCAAGTGCTTGATTGCCGACATCCGGCTGCACGTCCAGGTGTGGCGAAACCAATGCCCAAAAGGGGCCAGCAACTCCTGCTGCAATACCCCCTGGCAGCGCCTGCGGAACCCAACAGGGCTGCACAGAACTCCAACCCCCATGAAGCCCTAGGGGAGTCTGAGGCACCGCTGCAATCCAGGGAGGCTGCCATCTAGGGTCCAGGGGGAGATACTGGGTTTCTTGGGCAAGATACCTTGCCCCCCTGGTATACAGTATATGGTGCAGGGGCGTCCCGGCCAGGCATGGGCCCCGATTGTAAATCCTGGCAATATTTAAGCACATCAGACAAGGAACAAAAATACTCCAAGGCTGGATTACTGCCTAACTGCTGAACTGCACACAGTTTATAGCATTGACATTTCTAGAGTTGCATATTTAATACTATGTGGTATCAAAACACAAAGGGAGAAGAGAAAAAAGATTTGGGGATCAACCCCATATAGTGTACAGCACAATACAGAAAATAATGGCTCTAGAGCACTCTCTGGTTCTGTGTCCAAACAGGGACAAACTAAGGAGGGAAGGTGCTGGGTTCTTATAGAGGCAGGGAATGAAGAGGTGGGTCTAGGATCAAAGAGCTGGAAGTGACTTCGATGGAAGGTGTGGCTAGGAAATGAGTAAAGGAATGGGAGGAAGTTTTTTAGGCTGGTTTCTCTTTGGGTGATCTGCAAAAGAGGGAGAAGAAAGGTTTCTGCACTTTGTCAAAGCTTGCTCTCGTATTCTGCCCCCAGTTAAGCCCTTAGCCTGCCTCCCAAGCACACGTGTGTGACAGTAGGTTTAATGTTACTATAATAATCATAATCATTCTATATTAGTATTAAGGTGAATAATTTGTGAAAATTCTAGAGAAACCTGATCATACATCTTGGCAGTCATGTGTGTCATTTATAATGTATACAAGTGAAGACTGAACTAACATAATGGATTTAAAAGATACTGATTTTAAGTTTATCAACTTAAAGGCAATAACAAGAAGTTTTAAATTTAAGTAATTTGTGTTTTTATAAGTGTAAAGAACTTTAATTAGACAATTATTATTATTAATTTTTAAACTGGCATTCTGTTTGGAAAATACAACTACTATCATGCATTTAACCTATAAATTATTATTTTGTTATATTTATGCATTTGTGTTTACAGATTTTTTAAAGAAAATATACTCAGTTCTAAAATACTAAGTCAAAATTGCAAAGTTCTTTACCATCATTTACCAAAAATAGTGTAATTCATTAAAACAAACACATACCTATAGTTCACATAAAATGCGTACGGTGTGTGGATATAAATATACAAATCCATTTATAATCCCTTTAAACTACAAGGTTTCATGCAAAATTAATATAGGTACAGTAATACTATATCAAAAGGTAAAATAACAATAATCCTACATTCCATGACATAATAAAGGAAGTGCAACATTGATAGCTTTGTCTAAGGCAGCCAAAATGCTTGAATTGTTTTCTAGTGCTAATGTCTCTGTGCTCATTTCAGGCCTATGGCTGCTGGTAGATTTCCTAACCTGCTGCAATGTCCAAGAAAAGAAATGCTGATCAAGGAAGAAGAAAGTTACAAAAGGGATGTGAGGCAGAATATAAGATTGTGATAAGAAGAAAAGTACTTGTGTGTCATATTTGCAATTATATTCCAGCCCACACTGAGTATATAAAGTGTTATTTCTGTTATAAAGTTATAAAGTGATCCAGCAATAGTGAAGAAAGTGAGAGATTGTGCATAAGTATGCCCTTGATTTGGCTAGGAGAGGATTCTGTTCCCTGTACACCCACTCTTGGAGCATGCAAATTAAAAGAAAAAGACAATAACATAGGACTGCAAAATTAAACTCATAAAATATTGATTCAATTGTGAATTGCTATTTTATTTGCATTCATGAATACAATAAAAATATAATTAAAATGCACAAATGTGAAAAGAAAATTAATTAAAATTTAATGAATTACACAATGTATTCATGTATACAATATTGTTCTAAATCAACTTAACATGAAAATATTTAGTCAATCTAGTATGTTTAAACATCTACAGTGTGCAAAAAAAAAAAAATACATATTCATCGACATACATAACTGTTCTCCAGCTTTTGTTAATACTTAGTTTTTTTGATCCAAGAATTTTGCTGACATCCCAATATCTCTGGTACCTTATTTCCATGTCCTTGATATCTTGCTGCAGTCATTCACCCAGCTGTTCACTCATTGCTCCAAGGTTTTCAGCGAAGACAAAAAGTGAAATTTGAGACTCATGTTGCAACCCAATTTCTTAAACTTAACTAATAAATGTTAAATATACTGTATATGTGAAAAGTTCACTGACTCATCAAGAAAAAACACTATTTCCCATTTAGTTATAATGCTGAAATTGGGTGGGATGATACATGGAGGTCAGTAAGGGTCCACTAAGAAAGGACATTTTGATACATCAGTATTTAGGGGTAAACCCAATAGAAAAAACTAAATGCAAAAAATCTCAAAAATGCCTTGATGGACTTAAAATATGGTGACATTATGGAAAAAAAAAGAAAATTAGCCAACACATGCTTTTTAATTTATAGGTATTACTTACTACTATGATAACTTACATGTGCGGTACTGACGGTGTGCTTTATAGAAATAAAGGAGAAGTGATTAACAGGCCACGTAAAGAGCACCACTAACCAATAGGGAAAATGGATGACTGAAGATGGGGTGGTATCCTGGACATGAAAAAAGAGATGTGATCATGTTATGAAATTAAAACAGAAAGTTCAAAAAAGCTCAAAAGAAGATGCAAAGCTCAGTGCTTACTATAAACTGTTTTTAGATGTTCACTGCCACTTTTACAGTACATGTGTACTGACTCTCATTTTGGTTATTTATTCCAAAAAACAGTGAAAGGTGTGATAACAGCTTTGCGGCTGTTGCAAACTGCTGTGCAGAAGGGAGAATGAGCAGAACGATAATAGCTGCGTGGCAGTTCAAAAAAGCTACAAGGCACCCAAAAAAAAAAGGTGCAAATCTGTAGCTTAGAGGGAAAATTGCTGACTACATGTTTCAATTTAAGTGAATTTACTTTCCTACCAAATTGTTTTTTGCAATGACAATCAACAAAAACCATGTCACTAGGAAAAGCAGAAAAAAAGCAGGAATTGATCTAATGCAGGAATGCCTTACTCATGGACAACTGCATATAGCATGTTCAAAAGTAAGTGACCTAAAAAGATATTACTTTTTATTTGACTGATGAATTTACACAAGGCGACTTACAACATTTGAGATGTAATTGGTTACATTTCTTTTACTTTTCCAGTTGGACCACAGGTATGTGAAGTGACTGGCTCATGGTCACATAGTGTCAGCAGCAATATTTGATCCCACAACCTCAAAGTTTAGAGTTCTTGGTTCAAAGCTTTAACAGCTACAACACACTGCCTGCCAATAATATTAGTTCTTGACTAAAAAAAAATCCTACAGATATTGCACATGGAAAAGCACTTAGATACATAGTACTTCTGATAAACCTGATTAACCAATGGCACTATAACTGACACCCATTATCTTTTGTTGGAAGGTAGGTAACACAACTAGTTTATTAATAATCTGCATCTTTATTGTTACCTAAAAACTTCTTTGAATGATACACATGCCTCTTGTTCTAGGTTGTTTATTGCCCCATCAAATTCTGCATCAGAAATCAGTTTTCTTGTATCATGTCCAGCAAAAATGCCCTCCTCAAACCCGGAAAAACCATTGGCACAAATATACAAAAAAGGCTTCATCTTTTGATAGAGCTTTGACAAACTGCTTCATTAAACCAAGCTTAATATAAAGCGGTGGTGGCAGCACTTTATCAGGATCCACCAAGCTAAGTCTGATGATGTTTCTGGCACCAAGCGGCAGCTTTTTTTCTCAAGCTGGCCACTCTTTCTGAACCCAGTATAAATTCTTGGCTCTGCTGTTCCACTCACAGAAAAAACATGGGAATTTTATTTGCCCCGATTACTGCTATGACTCATCACCATGTTCAATGCCAGCTATACTGTATACTGACCTTATTATTTATTAAAATAGCTGTTTTGATTTCTACATAGAGTTTACAATCATAAAAAAATACATTCATACAAATATCACTAAAATAAAATGTTCATATTTAATTTAGTACAAAACCAATAAAAAGTATACAGTAAGTTATTGCTAAAAATGTTATTTGTGAAATATGTTATTGATGGAGAAATATTGTTTTCATTTTTTAATTCAGTGCCCACAAATATAATAAAATCACAAAGTAATCAAAACAGTTTTTTCAATGTATTCTTGAGTAATTTTAAAAGACTGTGCGGTTGGTGGGCATCTGAGATAGGCTGCAGTTATTTTGAACCCTGCGGCTAAGAAAATCACGTTCAGTAAAAAAGAAGCGACTCACACTTTCGTATTCAGTTTTGTTGTTAAACTTGTTTATATATGTCGATCAAAGGAAACATTCAAAACACTTAAAATACCCACGGGTTATGTAGTTTTTAAAAGCCATGCATACACAAATTGCTTATTTTCATTCACCCCTCACGTCTATTAACCCAGTGGCCCCTCAGTTTGCATGTTGTCTTCGGAAAGACCGTCCGCCTTTTTCACAGTCAGCCTAGTAAACGCATAAACGCGATTAAATTGGCAGGTTAATCAAACATGTGGATACACGACACTTTGGTTCTCAGGAAAACTGCGTGACCTCACCCCAAACAAGACAGATCTTCACATGGCCTGCTGCAAGAAAGCCTGCTCGGCTAACGAAGCACATGATTTATTAAAAATCTGAAGCCACCCTGGCAAGTCTGTCTCGACGTTGCACTGCAGGGTGTAAAGCGGAACGGAGGAGGAGGAAGGGAAAGTGTGGCGCTTCTGCGTTTGCAATTCCTCAATGCCTGATATATTAGGAAAACTGTCTGATAGTTCTACTTTAAGGAAATAAAAATGCTACCTATAATTAAGAAGAAGAAATAATCCAACGCCAAATCCAGTGCCTCGAACTAAATCGGAATGCGCGCGTGGAGCTCACCCGGAGCGCGCACGCGTGCCACTTCCTGAGGCGAGCGGCTCGCTCACCTTTTGGCTCGCTCACTCTCACACACACAGACTGGCGCCGCACCGCTCGGAGGTTCGAGCAGAGCTACGGAGCATGGAGTTTACAAGCGGCTGACGCGCTCAAGTATACGTCTCGGAAAATTCATGTTTTTCCACGTATATTGCTATTGATCAGTTAAAGGGACGTTAACAACACAGCCATTCAGAACCTTGTAAGGTTCCCCCCAAAACTTCGCATGGTTTACCTCCAGGGACCTGAATTCCGCAAGGGAGGGCCAGCATGAGGAAAGCTAAAATCTTTCAGATGGTTTTGGCTACGTGTTTTGGGTCTTTCTTGCTTGTCATTTACTTATTTCAAAGCAATCTGAACGAAGGTAAGAATCTAAGCAATTTTATTTTTACTTAATGTGGGGTGTCCCCGACACCGGTGCCCGCGTCGACGCTATTCCAGAGAGAAAACAAAAGAGTCCTAAACCGATTTTGCGGTCGAATAATTCTGGGGAAGATGTGATTTTTGTCTTTAGGAATATTTACAAATAGAGATTGTAGATTCCCGTCTTTGAACGTACTTGAAAGTGTGTACGTAGCAATTCTTAAGAGTTTTTTTTCACTGTTTCGGGTTATTTTCTTAAATGTGTTTAGTCGGAAACTATAATTTGAAATGTCATTGTATTTTTTGTGCTGTTAATACTTTGCTTTGTTATTCGTTATTGTAATTTAGTTAGGAAAGACAAATCCCCGCATTCCTTTATTACATACAGATCCGTGTATTCGTCTATGAGAAAGTTTATACTTCAAGTACCTCCCCCTTTTTTTATTTATGTCAACTTTCAAAGTTGATTCGCCAGTTATTTCCATTAATAAATGGAATTGTACAAAGCATGGCCATGGAAAACGAAATTAATTAATCCGAATTAGATTAAATATAGTTATTATCGTTTTGCCAAATTAACACAGAATACAATTTAAAGAAAAAACAACTGATTTTCTTCAGTGTTATCTTTTAGGCAACACGCTCTTGCTGTTAACATTGGCCTTGTGTATAGATGGCAGCAATATCTATGGTCTTGGAACAGCTTTACCTAAACGTATTATGTAGCAGTGGTTCCCAGTGTCAGTCAGGGTGGAATTTTGATGCTGCATCTTTTCCTTCTAATGAATTCCAGGAAACAGCTCTGGACATCGTTGCCAGTTCATCACTGGGCCTTTTCAAGCACCAACCCAGTTTATGGCCAATCTGGAAACACCAGTAAGCCTAACCTGCATGTCTTTGGTGCCATGAAAGGAAAATATGAATTCTCAGAGTAAAACAACTATGGGGAAACTTGCAAACTCCACACTGACAATGACCCGGATTCAAACATGGAATGCCAGATATGTGATGTGGCAGCACTAACTGCTGTGCCACCATGTTGCCTGTTGAACAGTCAGTTCAGTAGTACCCATCAGAGTTGCTCAGGGTTTTTTTTTTTTAATAAAAGGTTTTAAAAATGCATTCATGTACCTTGCGCACAGGATGTCTGTTCCAGCTCTTGCTCATTAATATTTTTACACTTGTTTATTTACTTTTTAAATTTTAGTTGACACATTTTAATGAGTGCTGAGTTTGAAGGGGCACTGCATTAGTTGATGCTGCGTAGTATTCAATGCTTCCATCTAAGTGCTTGCTTATGACATAGTACTGTATATAGTTTGCTTAAAGAAGAGTGCATTTAGAAAGAAGAAAAGGCAATATAGCCTAATGGCTACACTTGGAGTATTAGACTCCAAAACAAAAGGCTTCTGGTTCTGCCCCCTTGCCTAACTTGCTTTGTGACCCTGTGCAAATCATTTAACTTGTGCTTCAACTGTCTAGAAATGCAGAATATTTAATGCTTTTGTACTTAAATGCCTGGAGTATGGGAATGACACCCTGTAATTAAAATGTATTATTTTGATATTGTTATTATTTATTAAAAATGTTGAGAAACACACTTTTTGTAAATGTATTAATATATGTCAGTCACTCATTTCTGTATGCCTTTCTGTAAACTGAATATGTGATACAGTATTTCTCTGGTGGAAGATATAAATTGCTAATTATGGTATTGATTGCAGAAAGACTTACAAACCTATCTTGGGAAACACAGATTTAGGCGTATAATGTTTCTTTTAGTGTTTATCATTGAAAACTTTCTCAGTCAAGCAAACTATTAATGACCTTAGTCAAGAGTATACTAAGTCTTGAGGAAGTGTATTTTCTGCCGTACCACAAGCTAGAAGTTGTTAAATGAGATAATTATGACATATTTTGCTAGAGGAACTGAACCTCTTAATAACTGTCTTTTCTCTGACACTATCAATTAAAGTTCTGTCTAGATGCTAACTGTTGCTTGAACACTAAGAATGTTGTTTTTTTGTAGTTCTTCTTTAGTTGCATCCTTTTTTAATTAGACCTTCTTTAGTATTTTAAATTCAGAAACAACCAAAAGGCAGTGTTTTATTTAGTGAAGATGTACATTTTCTGTGTGCAGTAATTCTTATTCTGTCATACATATTTTTGAAGATAAAGTTGAAAAATACACAGTCACAAAGTAACTGAATTAGTTTTGGTATTTACAACCATGTTAAGCACTGTTTACTGGTAAACTGTGAGAAGTAAGCAAGATTTTCAGAAAGTCTTTACCTTCAACAATCATCAGATCCCCACCATCTGATTCACGATTGTGTGACTGGGTTCGAAGCCTATCCTGGCAGCTTCAGACATAAGGAAGAAACCAGGGCTGGGGAGGATGCCCGTCAATTGCTGGGAACACTTACTCCTATTTTGCCAGTTCAGAAGTTAACATGCAGATCTGGAAAATAAGAGAACTGAGATTAAAAAAGTAAACTGTTAAAATTTATGTACAGTATAATACAGTATCAATGTCAAAAAAGTGATAGCAATATAGTTTTTTCAAAGTTATTACTTAAAATTTATTATTGGGGGTTTCTAAAAAAAAAAAAAAAAAAAAAAAAAAAAACATTCTTTATGTTGTAGCCCAGATGTGAGTGTTGGTCATCATGAGATGGCAATACTGCATGCCTAGTAAGCCTGGTGAAAGGAGAAGAGCACTTGCATAACATTCTGAAACCTGAATAATCCAACTGAGAATCACAAGGGGTGTAAGGCTACCTATAGTGATAGAGGCTTGTCAGGAAGCATTTTTAGACAGTGGGTCATTCCATTGCAGTGTTTATTTATGAATACACTCGCACTTGAGCTATTTTAGACTTAGTTGCCAGTGAACTTAACATGCATGTCTTCAGGGATGTTGGAGGAAACCCTAATCAGACAAGGGGAGAACTTTCAGAATCCACATGTCTATTTAGCAAGCATGGGATTGAAACCAAGGGCTCTGGAAACAGCAGAAACAGCTGCATCAACACTACTGTACTTATAGTAATTTAAAATTCTTACTGTAATAGCAAACTCAAAGCATATTTAGATTTAAGAGTTCAATAATTATGTAGCAAGTGTGAATGGGTAGAATCTTGTTCCTTCTAGTTGAGAAGGATATTGGCATGTTTTTACTGCTGCTTCCAAGACCACTGTCAATGTTGCTTTGAGGGCATCATTGAATCTTGGTTAACAGCAAGATATTTTTTTCTTGAACTCAATATCAATTTAGTATCACTGAATTAACCAGAATGAATTAAGCAATACTGTTTTTCACATGTATCCACAGGACTAGATTTGGAAAAAAGCTGTTACTTATTGCTTAAGATGCCCTGAGGTGCTAGGTATGATTTGCTTTCTTTTAGATATCAACATTCTGTTGATCATTTACACATGTTCAAATGAATTAATTTTGGAATTTTACTTAAATATAAGTTTGGTATTTCTCAGGTTGAAGTTATTTCTTCACAATCATGGTATATGTTGATTTGCCAAATGAAATTATGTTCTAAAGTGAATCAATTTTTTTTTTTTAACAATATATAGAAAAACAAAGTTCCTAGCCTGTTTTTGTGTTTAAACTGAAAGTCGTGGCATCAGGGTCCAAGTGTGAAAATAAAGGTCCTAAAACTTATTGATATATGTTCGTTTTTGAAGCTAAAAGTGTTCTGGAGTGTTAATCCACATCCTGAGGTTGCATACATACTGCAAAACAGCCTGTCCATGTCATTTTAGGAAGTTAAAAAGCAGAAAACAAAACATTTCTCTTTGATTCAGCTATTTTAAAAAGAGATGGACTGTGTGCTTCACCTTGCTGATCATCTACCTCCACTGCAACCTTTCAGCCTCTGGGCTGTGATAAAAAATGTTATACAATCATCGACAGTCTTTCACTATTTTAACAATTTAAACAATGTTTAACAATAATTAAGTGCAAATTTAAAATTGCTGTGAATCACAACTCAGAATTATTTTGTATTATTATGGGCTTGAGTAAATGTCTATCAGAGGAAAGCTTATTAATTACATTTACTCACACAAAATTGTTGGCATCAGTTCTTTATTGCTGTGTCCTCAGCAAGAGTGACTCAGCATGGGCTATAAAATTTGAAAACTGGTTTGTGATGCATCGATTTGTTTCATTGCAGTTTTACTGTATTGCATAATCTGCCCTTTTTATGTTCTTAGTGTTTTTTTTTATTGTGTGTGTACACACGACAGTGTGTTATGCTGAGTGTTGATTGGCACTGTGTCAACATGCAGGTGGCCTTAGCTCTTTCAAAAATATAAGGCTATTATAAAAAAGATAGATAGATAGATAGATACTTTATTAATCCCAATGGGAAATTCACATAAAGTAATAGGAGTGATCAATAAATAAAAATAGAAAAATAAAAGTAGAAAAGTACACATACATATACAGTCATACACGGAGCTGCTGAAAAGGCTGCCACTCAATGCAATACATTATAATTGGTTCAATTCAGATTTATTTTTATGTTTAAAAAGTACAGTTAAAACTAATGTGAATACTTAAACAATATTCACTGTACACAAGTTGGCATTGACCTCATTTTGTTGGCTACGTAAAATAAAACACAGAATTAAATAGACAAAAAGTAGGGACCATTTAGGGAAAAAGAATCTTACAAGTTAAGTGTGCACTTGTTATTAAACCACTGTGTATGTGTGTGTGTTTTCAAATATGTACATTCCCTGTAAAAAAAAAAAAAAAATATATATATATATATATATATATATATATATATATATATGGCATAAGAAAAAAATATGAAATAAATATGCAAGTGCTACAGACGTTATGAATCATGGCATATGTGTACTCTAATTAGACGATATTGGGGCACACTGACCTACTCCAATATCTGCATTATTTGTTAAAACCAATGGCAGAATATAACCCCTGAAGAAACAGAACTGCAGAGACAAAAGTGGTATAATATGTAGTCTGAAGCTGTGGAAAGTTTGTGAATTGGAAGTGTACCTGTGGAAAATGTCAAAACTTTACTGCCAATGACTACTCCAAGCAAGTGAACAGGAAATGTAGCTTTACCTCAACAAAAATAGTACCAAGAATCTGTGATAAAATGCATTATTTTCTTTTTAATTTTGTTGTTGCAAGCATGTCTCAGAAATGTGGAAGACAGAATTTCTTAAATCAAAATCTTTGCAACTTTGAATTGGATGTATTCAGTGTGTTTTGAAGGTTTTTATTATCCCCTTTGGATCCTGGTTCATTCAATTTCATTTTAAACAGAAAAACAGGTTGGATATTTTTTTTAATTTATAAAGAATTTTCACTTTAGAACCTAATTTTATGTGACAAATTAATATATACTATGATTATGAAGGTGATTATCTTTCTTTCTGAAATGTGAACAGTCTCAGTCATTCATTTCCATATGGTAGGATACTCTTTTGAACAATGCATTTTTCAATGCCTTGACAGTAATTCTTGGAACTTTATGATTTGGTTGTGGATGGAAACCTTGGGCCAGCATATTTGTGGGGTAGCCAATGCTGCTGCCTAAAAGTTTCAACATCCCAGATTTTGATCTTATTTCCAATCAAGGTCTATGTGAAGTCCTTATGTTCTGTCCATGTCAGTAAGGCTTTTCTCTGGGTGCTCCAGCTTTCCTGCCAGATATTCTTAAAGATATGTGCTAGATTGATTGACAAAATTGGGTCAGTGTGAGAGTGGACCCTGTTGATAGACTGGTACTCTCTATGGACCTGGTTCCTGCTTTACATCCAATAGCAAGAAAGAGAGACTTTATTTGAGTAAGGCCTGGTGTGTTTGCAGAAATTATTATTATTTTTTATATTATATGTGATTTAGAAGAATCAGTTTAGGTTATAGGAAGTTCATCTAGAATCTATTACTGCCTCTGAATCCAATCAGGTCTTTAAGGGCCAGTACCAATCACCGATTTTGTGCTACTGAATTGTCTGATTTTGATTTTTTTTCTCTTTAATAAAACTTTCAAAACTAAGCTCCCATTTAACCAGACACATAGAAGCCTTATGTTCTGTATTAAAGTGTTACCTTAGATATTTTGTTAATTAAACTATAGACCACAAGTGTCACTTGTTCATTTTTTATTGACAAAATTCTGTAGGCTTGTTGTTCACTGACCATAAAAATACTAAAATCAACAAAATTACTTTAAAATACATGCTTTTTATGATTGAGGTATGAATGTGGATATTATCTCAACTTAAGCGGTAAGAGAAGTCTGCAAAATGATAAAGATGGGTGGATCTTTTAGACATCCTCTAACAGTCTTAAATTTTATCCATTTCTAGAGCACTTGTATCTTTATATATAATATGCTACCGTGGCTATCCATTTGTCTGTCCAGGATTTTAAATCACCTGTATCTTGCAAACCGTTTGAACTATTGACCTGAAATTTGGTAAACATATACTACGTGACCTCTACTGTCTGCTTTCGGGCTGATGATTGACCTCCAAGGTTATTCCTTTTTATTTTTATTTTATTTTATTGTAGAATCAATTCTCAGCAACAGGCAGCAGGGCGGCCATGAGGCACATGCGTACGGGTGCCGTTCTCATCCCTACCACCTTCGCTGTCACTTCCCCTACCTCTTCATATCTTAAATCGTTCTTGAGCCAGATTGAAGGCTTAAGTGCCAGTTTAAGTGAAAAGTTAAAGAAAACATACTAAGTAATTGCAACACAAACACTGACTTAATCAGTTTTAACGTGAAAAGATGCCGACGAAAGAAGAGAAGTGGGTGGCTAGGGTGGAGAAGAGAAGACCTGCTCAGGAAGCAGCAAGCGCATCAACCTCTGAGCAAATGAATGCTAAACATACAGAGAAAAAGTAGGAACACTAGGAATGCTCAAGTCAAGTGTATAATGTGCAATGTGCCGTTACTGGTTATATATGATTACATTGCATCATAAGTTATTAGATTAAAAAAATCTAACTAGTTTGATATGCTTCTTTTAACAATTAACAAGCTGATGAACACTTAAAACATTTAATGAAGTTGTCCAAGGATCTCTTTAGACTGAAACATGGTGTTTTTTCATTATCTTGTGTCCCTAAGACCAAAGTGGTTTCTTATCCTTAACAAAATGGAAGACTTCTTAGACATTGCTCTGGTGATCTAGTTTGTGGTTAATTTAGTTTATACTGTTATTTTATCACCGGAGTATATTTACATAATTGACCGAAGCTCTCAATTTACCAGTCGATCTATGTTCCTACCCTCACCTATGGTCATGAGCTATGGGTAGTGACCGAAAGAACGAGATCGCGAATACAAGCGGCTGAAATGAGTTTCCTCCGCAGGGTGTCTGGGCTTTCCCTTAAAGATAGGGTGAGAAGCTCAGTCATCTGGGAGGGGCTCAGAGTAGAGCCGCTGCTCCTCCGCATCGAGAGGAGTCAGATGAGGTGGCTCGGGCATCTGATCAGGATGCCTCCTGGACGCCTCCCTGGTGAGGTGTTCCGGGCACGTCCAACCGGGAGGAGGCCCCGGGGAAGACCCAGGACACGCTGGAGGGACTGTCTCTCGACTGGCCTGGGAACGCCTTGGGATTCTCCCGGAAGAGCTAGAAGAAGTGGCCGGGGAGAGGGAAGTCTGGGCATCTCTGCTCAAGCTGCTGCCCCCGCGACCCGACCTCGGATAAGCGGGAGACAATGGATGGATGGATGGATGGATGGACTTGTTTACTGGACTGACTTACTTTTGCAAGCTAATTTCTTTTTTTGTACATACATGAATTCCTCTACACACAAATGATAATTTGTTGGTTAAATCATTTCCTTTGAAAAGTGAAAAGCAGTTTTGACTTCTCATTAAAAATGCAGTTTTTAAGGAATTACAGTCCAGCTTCACAATCATTTTTTGTTTGCCTTTTCAAAACTGATGGATGTCAGTACTTGCCCTTCTTGATTATTGTGGTCCTAGTGCTTTTGAGGATTGAGTTTTCATCTTTTGCGTTGCCAGTTTCTCCTTCCATTACTCAGTTGGTAAATTCATTAATAACTTTCACTGTCTTAGCACAGAGTCAGCAAGTGGTTTATTAATATTTACTGACTCGGGATCCTAGTTTTAGTGTTCTATTATTTGACACTATGAGTCATATTTTTTTCATAGTACAGTGGAACCTCGGGTCAGGAACGTCTCAGACCACGTACAAATCGGGTTATGACCAAAAAGTTCACCAGACTTTTGTATCTGTTCACGACCACACACTCGAGTGACGAACAAGCCAGTTTCCCTTCCGGTTCGAACGCGCTGATGATTTCCGCACATGTTCAGTCATTCCCTGTGCAGTGAGCGAGCGAGAGAGAGGTTCCATTGTAGGTGCATTTATACTTTGTTCTTGCATTCATATTCATATTTCTAGTTGTATTGCTTGTTGCTACAATTTTATACAATTATTAATAGAATAATTTGAACTGCCTGTCAGGAAATCATTAAAGTTAGTTGTCAATTCTGCTTGATGTTAATGTGGAGTTTGCATTGACATATGCACATGGATTTACTCATTCACTAACTCATCATCAAGAACTATTTCCCATTTAGAAGCAGGATGGTACATCTAAGGTAGTAGGCATCGACTAAGAAAGGACATTTCAATATTTCATTGTTTAAGAGTATAAAAACAATCACTATAGAAAAAACAGTTACTTCAGAATCTCAGAAATGCCTTGACATAGTTTAGTGAACTTGGTGACATTTGAACAAAATTACTTGGTAAACATTATTCAGATCCACTGTATACTGACATAGAACTAATTTTAGGCTTTGATGCTAATGGAGATTTGAGATTTTTAGCAGTTTTTAGCTTTGAATGAATTAATTTTAAATCACATTTGTAACATTACTGAATACCACTTTAATACAGAGTTTTGCTGTAGTCTTTTTCATACCAGCTCCACAAAAGATTGTATGTTGCTTTTCCAACAGTAAACTGCTCAAGTGAAATAATAATAAAACCCCTGGAAAAAAAATGACAAATATTATATACAGAAGAGTACGTAGTTACACAGTACTTTGGATACATCTGATTAGCCAACATCACTATAATTAAGGCCCATTGATATAGAAAATTTCATGGGCGAAACTGAGTAACACAGTTTACAAAATTCTTCAACATGTCAAATAATCCTAGGCTTTTCTTCTTTGCATAAGCATAATACTCTCATTCATTGCCAAAAGGGAGACATTATTATTTAATGGAACAAACATGTTTTAAGAAATACTTTGAAAAAAAATACTCTTGGTAGCCACTTTACGTCAAATGGCCCGAATAATGTACTTCCAGCTTGTTTTTCCGATTTTACTGATATTTTTAAATAAATAAAACACATAAGCATATCTTCTCTCTCACTTGTTCAGATGTATTGCATAAGGTCGTTTGAATCGTCAAATGAACAGGTACATTTCAGAAAATAAAGACAATAGCATTAAACTGTGAAGCAATCTCACTTTGAAGGACATCTGCAGTTTGGAATTGCCTGTGGTTTGAATTTAACATCTGAAAACAGACAGAAATAAAGAGGACTGCTATGTGGCCTTAATAATTATGTTCGCATGTCAGCACATCACACATACGATGGATCTCAGGTAGATGAGAAACAAACCTCTGAATTGTGTCTGATACAATGGTCTGATCATGGAAAGATTGCCTGTTTTGCAGTATAACAGTTGGTCCAGTATGACTGGATAGAGTGGAGTTATAAAGTGTCTTGAACCATTCTGAGTACATCCATCCAAGGATGAAACAGATTGTATTGCAGCATAGAGGCATGATTGTAGTGGTGTCTGGGACAGTTCTTTCAGCTTTATCATTGAACAGACATCCTTGAAAACTATTGCAGTATTTTACAAGATGGCAGATATTTTTGACATGTAGAGCAAGTGTACTCAGTTCTGGTTCTGCTGCCTCTCTCTTTAATATTTTGGAAAGCAGCCCGGACGCAGACAGGCAGACATCATTATAAGTCACCCAACACACGCTTTATTTATAAATACTATATACAGTGAAGCACACAACCCCAAATCTCCCCCAGAGTTCAGGCCTCTCACAATGATGCCTCTCTCCCTTTGGCCGCCTCCTTTCCTCACCTCCCGAGCTCTGTCCTTCTCCACTCCCGACTCAAGCCATTGAACGAAGGGAGGCGGCCCCTTTTATAATCACCCAGATGTGCTCCAGGTGCCTCCCGATAATCTTCCGCCGGCACTCCCCAGTGTGGCGGAAGTACCGGCTGCGCACCTGGAAGTACTCCGGGTGTCCCTGGTTGTCTTCCCCTCAGCACTTCCAGGTGTGGCGGAAGTGCTGAGGACCAGGGTTCTCCAGGCATCTGGGCGCCCCCTGGTGGTGACCAAAGGCCCCTATAGGGTTGAGCTTCCAAGCTCAGTTCCCATTGACCCCAAAGCCACCAGGGTGGTCGCCCCCTCGTGGTCTGGAGGAGGCGTAATCCCTCCTCCGGTCCTTCTGGGGTGCCACCCCCTGCTGCATGCCACAAATATATAAAAATATATATATACACACACACACCGAGAGTAGACCCCCTCGAAGTCACGGTTCAGAGTTCGTGGCCCCAGTCATTTGTGGATTTTTCCATAGAACCTATTTAATAATTGTTTGCTGAAACCACAAATATCCTCTGCAATTTGTATGGCTTTTTTTCGTGGCAATGCTGTACTGTAGAGAAGGAACTGTAGAGGAAAACGCGGCTTGGGATGGTGAAAGTAGCCAATAGAATTTGAAACTGCAACTCCCAGCAGTCCCTGCAGTGGCTCTGATTGGTCTTCTGCTGAGGGTGCTGGGGCTGTTGGGGTCAAAGGATGTCAGTGCGGCTTTTAAAAAGGGGGCTGGTGACCAAAAGTGTCTGTCTGCCATCTGTTGGGTTACCTGTACTTATTCGTTTTGTCCTGGATTGTTTTATGGTTGGCGTCTGGATTGTCTGCCTGTGTACATGACTGTAAGTGGATTCATGGCCATCCTGCAAAGAAAGGAGCACTCTTGAACCCATCTTCACCATTTCAGGAACTACCGGTAGAACTATCTTTACATTTCCATTCAACATGCGGATCTCTGGACTATCTATTTTCATCATTACATTTCATCCATTGCCGTTTTTCATGAACGTTTTTCATGATTTACTGTGTGTGTTTTGTTTGTGCATTGTTGTATTTAATGTGTAATCGCCGTAAGGGGAACAGTGGTCGTACCGTTGTTTCATTTATTTAATTTGTTTTCATTACATTCTTTATTTGCTGTTTGATTACCAGTTTGCTTTGTTTTTGTCTCTGTGTGTGAGTGCGTGCGGGTCGGGCCAAGGCTGGGTGCATCCGAATAATCTGGGACAGACGTTCCAATGTCAGGCCCTGCTCCTCCTCCTCTTGCATTGCATTTGTCTCTTCCTCCTCCTCTTTACTGAGAGACTTAGTTAACTCCAACAAATCCTCGTCCGTCAGGGGTTCAGAGTGGGCATTGATAAGGTTGTTCACCTCATCTTGAGTAATGTCATCAAAACCTTCGCCACCCAGTATCTTTGGCAGTTCCATGGCCTTGTCGACAGTGTTGTGCTGAATTTTTTCGGGTGATAAGCCCTTGTTGTCATGGACACACTCTGGCCACAGCTTCTTCCAGCAGGTGTTGAGGGTTTCCTTTTTCATCTCCTTAAGAGCAGCTTGGATGACTGACAGGCACGTCGCTATTGTAAAGTTATGCCAGTAACCCTTCAATGTGTATGTGTATGTGTATATATATATATATATATATATATATATATATATATATATATATATATATACACACACAGTTGGGTCCATAAATATTTGGAAAGAGACAACTTTTTTCTAATTTTGGTTCTGTACATTACCACAATGAATTTTAAATGAAACAACTCAGATGCAGTTGAAGTGCACACTTTCAGCTTTAATTCAGTGGGGTGAACAAAATGATTGCATAAAAATGTGAGGCAACTAAAGCATTTTTTTAACACAATCCCTTCATTTCAGGGGCTCATAAGTAATTGGACAAATTAAATAACTGGAAATAAAATGTTCATTTCTAATACTTGGTTGAAAACCCTTTGCTGGCAATGACAGCCTGAAGTCTTGAACTCCTGGACATCACCAGATGTTGGGTTTCCTCCTTTTTAATGCTCTGCCAGGCCTTTACTGCAGCAGCTTTCAGTTGCTGTTTGTTTGTGGGCCTTTCTGTCTGAAGTTTAGTCTTCAACAAGTGAAATGCATGCTCAATTGGGTTAAGATCAGGTGACTGATTTGGCCATTCAAGAATTTTCCACTTCTTTGCTTTAATAAACTCCTAGGTTGCTTTGGCTGTGTGTTTTGGGTCATTATCCATCTGTATCATGAAACGCCGCCCAATCAAATTGACTGCATTTAGCTGGATTTGAGCAGACAGTATGTCTCTGAACACCTCAGAATTCATTCGGCTACTTCTGTCCTGTGTCACATCATTAATAAACACTAGTGTCCCAGCGCCACTGGCAGCCATGCACGCCCAAGCCATCACACTGCCTCCACCATGTTTTACAGATGATGTGGTATGCTTTGGATAATGAGCTGTTCCACGCCTTCTCCATACTGTTTTCTTGCCATCATTCTGGTAGAGGTTGATCTTGGTTTCATCTGTCCAAAGAATGTTTTTCCAGAACTGTGCTGGCTTTTTTAGATGTTCTTTAGCAAAGTCCAATCTAGCCTTTCTATTCTTGAGACTTATGAGTGGCTTGCACCTTGCAGTGCACCCTCTGTATTTACTTTCATGCAGTCTTCTCTTTATGGTAGACTTGGATATCGATACGCTTACCCCCTGGAGAGTGTTGTTTACTTGGTTGGCTGTTGTGAAGGGGTTTCTCTTCACCATGGAAATGATTCTGTGATCATCCACCACTGTTGTCTTCCGTGGATGTCCAGGTCTTTTTGCGTTGCTGAGTTCACCAGTTCTTGCTTTCTTTCTCAGGATGTACCAAACTATAGATTTTGCCACTCGTAATATTGTAGCAATTTCTCGAATGGGGTTTTTTTCTGTTTTCGCAGCTTAAGAATGGCTTCTTTCACCTGCATGGAGAGCTCCTTTAACCGCATGTTGTCTGTTCACAGCAAAATCTTCCACATGCAAGCACCACACCTCAAATCAACTCCAGGCCTTTTATCTGCTTAATTGATAATGACATAACGACGGACTTGCCCACATCTGCCCATGAAATAGCCTTTGAGTCAATTGTCCAATTACTTTTGAGCCCCTGAAATGAAGGGATTGTGTTAAAAATGCTTTAGTTGCCTCACATTTTTATGCAATCATTTTGTTCACCCCACTGAATTAAAGCTGAAAGTCTGCATTTCAACTGCATCTGAGTTGTTTCATTTAAAATTCATTGTGGTAATGTACAGAACCAAAATTAGAAAAAAGTTGTCTCTGTCCAAATATTTATGGACCTAACTGTGTGTGTGTGTATATATATAAATATATATATATATATATATAAATATATATATATATATATATATATATAAATATATATATAAATATATATAATATATATATATATATATATATATATAATCTACACACACACACACACACACACATAGGTGTGTATATAAAAATAGAGAGAAAACATACTGAGGTTAAGAAGGAGATGAAGGAAGAATATAAGAATGTATGCAGCATATTTGAAACTGCAATTTACAAACATTAAACACCACCAAACAGCACCTGCATATTTTGCAAAATAATCACAGTTTTCGTTCTGCTGTATTCCATTCATGCATTTCATCTGGTGTGCTAATAAACAACAAATCTGCTCGACTTACCAGCTATAATGGATGTTAGATACTTCAGCATGTTAAGTTGGTGGCTTGCCTTTTCAGACAAATACATACTGTAACCTTGGCCTATTTTTAAGTTTTGGCCAACAAAGTATTTATGGATCTTTCAGCATACTCTGCAGCAGTGGTGCTAGATTTATTGTTTTCAGTTCCCATTAGGGTGCTACAGAAATTTTCAGTGATGACATAACACTCTGGAACATTTTGAAATTCTGATTGTTACCTGGGGGGCTGATCATGCGGCATTTCCAACTACAGGAGGGTAATGTAAAGAGAACACACAAACTTTGAAACAGTCCACATTTCAGGAAAATTTAAATACAGTTGAGAGCTAGTTTTTTTATGATAATGTCATATTTTGACCAAAAATAAAATAAAGCAACACTTGCTCTATTTTTTAAATTTAACTTTGAAGTGCAGAAATCAGTAAGTAAGAAATTAATTAAACCTTCAGGTACTATGGCAGTTTAAGATGAGAAAGGAAAATCCTTAATGTAAAGATAAGTTATTATTACAGATAAATTGTTACATTGTTTAAATTTAAAGACATGATAAAAAGAAGGGCACCCTTCAACTTATCAAGGAAGTTGTGTAAAGATAATAACAATGCTTAGGGCCACACCATAAGATGATGAAAGAAAACTTTGAGGAGAGCTATCTAAGTGTTATGCAGTGGATAGAATTTCAAATTAAAATGCCTCATAGAGACTATTGAGTTTCAAGTGGAATTTAGCTTGGTCACAAACAATATTTTTAAGAGGAAGTGCAGGATACACATTATATGCTGTCATTGGTGCTGTTCATTTTTGGGTGCTATTTTTGATAGTGAAAAGTTTAAGGGTTGATGTTTCAGATAAAGTGAATAAAACTGGATAAAGAGCAGGGAGGCAAACTTCATCAATGATGATTTTTTAAAATCATGGTCTGGAAAAATCTAGTTTTGCCAAATTGTGTAGAGAGGTTGGGAACATGCACTACAGATGTGCTTTTTTCAGTTTTTATTCCACACTCATATACAGACTAGTGTTATACAAAGCTGTTGATGTGATGTGATGTGATTGGTGTGAAGTTGGAGCAACAGCAGCACAAGGATTGCACACATATGCAAACAGCATATTTCCTTTTTCATCTTAAGGTTTTTTTATACATAAACATCACATTTAAAAATGAATTATAGTTTCAGCATTTTGGAATAAAAATCACAGAAAGCAAATTTTTAGTGCAGGGTTTGTTTTTCAATCAAATTAATGAATTGTCCAGTGGATTGCATAGTTTTGGAGCTATAGTTGGTAGTGGTTTTCTCAGATTTCTTTAAAAAATTATACATTACATGAATTAATAATCTCTTATATATATTTCTCTTCTGGTTCGTCCTGCTTCCATTTCAAAACCGGTCCCGCCCACACGCAGACGACATGGCATTTCTCGATTCCTAATCGTCCTCTTCCATGTCATGCACTATACTGGCCTGCTGAGCGTAATACATCCAACAAGTACTAGAGGTGCTGCCACAACGCTTTACCACCTTTGCGGGAGTCACCTGTGTCTTTACAACAGCTTCTGACACAGCAAACATCAGAAGCTAAAAATTATCGTGAACACATTCGAGAATACAACTCTTCTCTTGCGTTTGCTTCCATGGGTGCACAGATAACTCAACCTCCTGGCCACGGACCATACTGTTTTAAAATACAAGGGCAAATTTATCACCAAATCTCTCTACTATACGCTAACACTTCTACCTCTCCAGGATATGGACAGTTGTATGTTTTTGACACAGCGCAAGCTACTAAAGTACGCTTACAAAATAAAGCAAATTCTGCATGCAGCGAAAATGTACTTCTCCAGCTAGATTCCATGCTCAGAACCATCAACCACTTCGCTAAATCATACAAACACATGCATGAAATCGCTCAGTCCAATCGAACTGCATCTTTATGAATGGTTTTCAAGGAAAACCCTAGGCAGGATTTACGACGATACAATACCCCGACATGTCACACCGACGTTGCAGTGATTTTCGTCGGAAAAGATGGCGAACCGCCTGCCTAAAGGGACATTTGCATCTATCCCATAGGCAACTCCTGTAAACAGATTTCCATGCTTCAATATGAATTGCGATCCAATGGTTTACCCACTTTTATTCTCTTACGGAGACATTGGCTGGCACAAAGATTTACAACATGTTCCAGAATAAAAGAACCGCCAAGCAAATAAGGCTTACTCAATGCCAATTTTATGCGTACAGATTAGCAACGAGGAATACATTTCATATTTTGCACTGCAATGGCAATCTATTCCAACAGTTCGTCGTAGATGCGTATATTAAAACAGAGGGCGCGCGTCTCAACTATCTCAGATTACATCAACAAGATCTGGGCGTGGAACAAGCAAACGCTGAAAAAAACAACGTACGTGTAGGCAAAATGATCATATTACCGTCCACATTTCCAGGAAGTCCAAGATACATGCAACAAAACTATCAGGATTCCATGGCCATAGTATGTAAATTCGGAAAGCCTTATCACTTTCACATGTAATCCTGCTTGGCCGGAAATTCTATATGCACACTGCGTCTTTCAAGAACTATTTATTTCTTCTTGATTTCTGAATTCTTTTCTCACCATTTTCCGTTCCTATTCTTACACCGCCGTATGCTATGGTCGGCGTCGGCTAGTGAAGAATATTTGGATTCTGGGAGTATTTGTATTCAAAACAGTTCATACCTTTAATTAAATAAGGTCATATGTGACTGCCATATACTGTACGTAATATTGAGAATCAAACTGATTTCTTTTCTCAGAAATTATAAAAAAAAATCCTTGTCTTTTTAGACTGAAAATGTTCTGAATAAGATAATTAATTTTAACAAGTGCAATAAGAGACCAAAGATGTTTCTGCATTTAACACACATCATTAGAAAATTTTGTAGAGATTGAAATACACATTATCTATATATTACTGAACTGGATAGCTTAATATAATGCAACTTGTATACATTTATTAATCTAGGCTTTTAACAATTTAAAATTAATGTCAGTAGCTTTAAGCTGGTCATATAGCTTCATTTTAGATCATGATTGGGATTTCAATCATCTTTGCTCTCAAGCACTTATTGCATCCTTTTCTTGTCATCCACCACAACTAGTCTGAAATGTTATCTCTTTTTTAGTTTATTCTCTCTATTTACAAGAAAGGATACATTTTTTTATCCCGTCGTTTATCTGTGTTTTGCTGTACATACCCAAGTACTTGGTTAACTGCATATGGTAGAAATGATCTTTTTTATTATACCATTATCACTTTTGAGTATTCACTTTTTCATACTGGTAAAACAGAATTGTTCTACTGATGACAATGATGATCATTATTGTTACAATTATAATTTAAAAATTTGATCGAGCTTTTTGGAATAAGATTTGCATATAGCTATTTCATATGTTGTGTAATCAACCCCACTGCTTGTCAATTTAACTACTCCTAATTTTAATGTTTTCATATCTTTGGTGTTTTGATTGATGATACATTTTACCGGTAGATACGGTGCCCGTTTGGGTTGAAACCTTTCTGCTACATTGCTATATTATGTTTCATTGAGTTTAATTTTTCCTCTTGACTAATAATTTCTGGATGAGAAAGTTGGAAGTGAGGTAAACACCCTTGATATTAATCAGTTTTCTTCCCTGAACAGTTTGTTTGCAGCCTGATAACAATCTCTTTTAGTTCCTTTTATCTCTTAGTCCATATTTCTAACATATATAACCTTGATTACAGTTTCTGTACCAATTGGGTGTGTCATTTATGTACTGGAATTGACTCAATATCATAGTGGATTAATTCTCTCTGGAAATAGAAGAGTATGAGAAGATTTTAATTACCTTAATCATATAAAAAAGTTTGTATAACCGCTCTTTGTCTCATCCCTCACCTAGGACCAGTTTGCCTTGGGTGGCCCTACCAGGGGCATAAAGCCCCGGACAACAGAGCTCCTAGGATCATTGGGACATGCAAACCCCTCCACCACGATAAGGTGGCGGTTAAAGGTAGGGCCACCCAAGGCAAACTGGTCCTAGGTGAGGGATGAGACAAAGAGTGGTTATACAAACCTCCTATGATGGAAAAAAATTTTGGACGGCGTTTTCCCTTGCCCGGACGCGGGTCACCGGGGCCCCACTCTGGAGCCAGGCCTGGAGGTGGGGCTCGATGGCGAGCGCCTGGTGGCCGGGCCTGCACCCATGGGGCTCGGCCGGGCACAGCCCGAAGAGCCAACGTGGGTCCCCCTTCCCATGGGCTCACCACCTATGGGAGGGGCCAAGGAGGTCGGGTGCAGTGTGAGTTGGGTGGTGGCCGAAGGCGGGGACCTTGGCGGTCCGATCCTCGGCTACAGAAGCTGGCTCTTGGGACGTGGAATGTCACCTATCTGAAGGGGAAGGAGCCTGAGTTAGTGCGTGAAGTTGAGAGGTTCCGGCTAGATATAGTCGGACTCACCTCGACGCACAGGTTGGACTCTGGAACCAATCTCCTTGAGAGGGGCTGGACTCTCTATCACTCTGGAGTTGCCCCCTGTGAGAGGCGCCGAGCGGGTGTGGGTATACTTATTGCCCCCCAACTTGGAGCCTGTACATTGGGGTTTACCCCGGTGGACGAGAGGGTAGCCTCCCTTCGCCTTCGGGTGGGGGGACGGGTCCTAACTGTTATTTGTGCGTAAGCACCGAACAGCAGTTCGGAGTACCCACCCTTTTTGGAGTCCCTGGAGGGGGTGCTAGAGGGCATACCTTCTGGGGACTCCCTCGTTCTGCTGGGAGACTTCAATGCTCATGTGGGCAATGACAGTGAGACCTGGAAGGGCGTGATTGGGAGGAATGGCCCCCCCGATCTGAACCTGAGCGGTGTTTTGTTATTGGACTTCTGTGCTCGTCACGGATTGTCCATAACGAACACCATGTTCCAGCATAGGGGTGTTCATATGTGCACTTGGCAACAGGACACCCTAGGCCTCAGTTCGATGATCGACTTTGTGGTCGTGTCGTCGGACTTGCGGCCACATGTCTTGGACACTCGGGTGAAGAGAGGGGCGGAGCTGTCAACTGATCACCACCTGGTGGTGAGTTGGCTTCGATGGTGGGGGAGGATGCCGGTCAGGCGTGGTAGGCCCAAACGTGTTGTGAGGGTCTGCTGGGAACGTCTGGCAGAGCCCCCTGTCAGAAGTAGCTTCAACTCCCACCTCCGGCAGAACTTCGACCACATCCCGAGGGAGGTGGGGGACATTGAGTCCGAATGGGCCATGTTCCGTGCCTCTATTGTTGAGGCAGCTGACCGGAGCTGTGGCTGTAAGGTGGTCGGTGCCTGCCGTGGCGGCAATCCCCGAACCCGTTGGTGGACACCGGCGGTGAAGGATGCCGTCAAGCTGAAGAAGGAGTCCTACCGGTCCCTTTTGTCCTGTGGGACCCTGGAGGCAGCTGATAGGTACCGGCAGGCCAAGCGGAATGCGGCTTTGGTGGTTGCTGAGGCAAAAACTCGGGCGTGGGAGTAGTTTGGGGAGGCCATGGAGAACGACTTTCGGACGGCTTCGAGGAGATTCTGGTCCACCATCCGGCGTCTCAGGAAGGGGAAGCAGTGCAGTGTCAACACTGTATATGGTGGGGATGGTGCGCTGCTGACCTCGACTCGGGACGTTGTAGGTCGGTGGGGGGATTACTTCGAAGACCTCCTCAATCCCATTAACATGCCTTCCAATGAGGAAGCAGAGCCTGGGGACTCAGAGGTGGGCTCCCCCATCTCTGGGACTGAGGTCACCGAGGTGGTTAAAAAACTCCTTGGTGGCAGGGCCCCAGGGGTGGATGAGATACGCCCGGAGTTCCTCAAGGCTCTGGATGTTGTAGGACTGTCTTGGTTGACACGCCTCTGCAACATCGCATGGACATCAGGGACAGTGCCTCTGGATTGGCAGATCGGGGTGGTTGTCCCCCTCTTTAAGAAGGGGAATCGGAGGGTGTGTTCCAACTACAGAGGGATCACACTCCTCAGCCTCCCTGGAAAAGTCTATTCAGGGGTCCTGGAGAGGAGAGTCCGTTGGATAGTCGAGCCTCGGATTCAGGAGGAACAGTGTGGTTTTCGTCCTGGTCGCGGAACAGTGGACCAGCTCTACACCCTTAGCAGGGTCCTGGAGGGTGCATGGGAGTTTGCCCAACCAGTCTACATGTGTTTTGTGGACTTGGAAAAGGCATTCGACCGTGTCCCTCGGGGAATCCTGTGGGGGGTACTCCGAGAGTATGGGGTACCGGACCCCCTGATAAGGGCTGTTCGGTCCCTGTACGATCGGTGCCAGAGCTTGGTCCGCATTGCCGGCAGTAAGTCGAACCCGTTTCCAGTGAGAGTTGGACTCCGCCAGGGCTGCCCTTTGTCACCGATTCTGTTCATAACTTTTATGGACAGAATTTCTAGGCGCAGCCAGGGCGTTGTGGGGGTCCGGTTTGGTGGGCTCAGGATTGGGTCACTGCTTTTTGCAGATGATGTTGTCCTGTTTGCTTCATCAGGCCGTGATCTTCAGCTCTCTCTGGATCGGTTCGCAGCCGAGTGTGAAGCGGCTGGGATGAGAATCAGCACCTCCAAATCCGAGAGCATGGTCCTCAGCCGGATAAGGGTGGAGTGCCCTCTCAGGGTTGGTAGCGAGATCCTGCCCCAAGTGGAGGAGTTCAAGTATCTCGGGGTCTTGTTCACGAGTGAGGGAAGAATGGAACGTGAGATCGACAGGCAGATCGGTGCGGCATCCACAGTAATGTGGGCGTTGCATCGGTCTGTCGTGGTGAAAAAGGAGCTGAGCCGCAAGGCGAAGCTCTCAATTTACCAGTCGATCTATGTTCCTACCCTCACCTATGGTCATGAGCTATGGGTAGTGACCGAAAGAACGAGATCGCGAATACAAGCGGCTGAAATGAGTTTCCTCCGCAGGGTGTCTGGGCTTTCCCTTAAAGATAGGGTGAGAAGCTCAGTCATCCGGGAGGGGCTCAGAGTAGAGCCGCTACTCCTCCGCATCCAGAGGAGTCAGATGAGGTGGCTCGGGCATCTGATCAGGATGCCTCCTGGACGCCTCCCTGGTGAGTTGTTCCCGGGCACGTCTAACCGGGAGGAGGCCCCCGGGGAAGACCCAGGACACGCTGGAGGGACTATGTCTCTCGACTGGCCTGGGAACGCCTTGGGATTCTCCCGGAAGAGCTAGAAGAAGTGGCCGGGGAGAGGGAAGTCTGGGCATCTCTGCTCAAGCTCCTGCCCCCGCAACCTGACCTCGGATAAGCGGGAGACGATGGATGGATATAAAAAAGTTGAAAGAAAAAAAATAGAATTATTTTCTGTATGAGACTAAAGCAGGCAGCGATTCATTAGTTTGTGCCAGCTTGAATACTGGCACAATCTATATGCCTAGTAGTGCTCGTGGGTTTTAGGGATTTAACCATTATGCACTCTGCGTAAGTTCTCTAGGCATAGCATAGAATGAGTGAATCCCATGGGCATTTGGTATTTTGGTCTTTCAGTGCTGGACTCTCTCTCTCTCTCTCTCTCTCTCTCTCTATATATATATATATATATATATATATATATATATGTGTGTATATATATATATATATATATATATATATATATATATATGTGTGTATATATATATATATATATATATATATATATATATATATATAATATACAGTAATCCCTCCTACATCGCGGGGGTTGCGTTCCAGAGCCACCCGTGAAATAAGAAAATCCGCGAAGTAGAAACCATATGTTTATATGGTTATTTTTATATTGTCATGCTTGGGTCACAGATTTGCGCAGAAACACAGGAGGTTGTAGTGAGACAGGAACGTTATTCAAACACTGCAAACAAACATTTGTCTCTTTTTCAAAAGTTTAAACTGTGCTCCATGACAAGACAGAGATGACAGTTCCGTCTCACAATTAAAAGAATGCAAACATATTTTCCTCTTCAAAGGAAACAGAGAGTAAAGCAAACAAATCAATAGGGCTGTTTGCTTTTAAGTATGTGAAGCACCACGGCACAAAGCTGTCGAAGGCGGCAGCTCACACCCCCTCCGTCAGGAGCAGGGAGAGAGAGAGAGAGTTTGTTTTTCAAACAAAAATCAATACGTGCCCTTTGAGCTTTTAAGTATGCAAAGCACCGTGCAGCATGTCCTTCAGGAAGCAGCTGCACACGTACCATTCGTCTAGGTGTGCGAACAGCCCCCCTGCTCACACCCCCCTACGTCAGCGCAAGAGAGAGAGAGAGAAAGTAAGTTGGGTAGCTTCTCAGCCATCTGCAAATAGCGTCCCTTGTATGAAATCAACTGGGCAAACCAACTGAGGAAGCATGTACCAGAAATTAAAAGACCCATTGTCCGCAGAAAACCGCGAAGCAGCGAAAAATCCGCGATATATATTTAAATATGCTTACATATAAAATCCGCGATGGAGTGAAGCCGCGAAAGGCGAAGCGCGATATAGCGAGGGATCACTGTAGATAGATAGATAGATATAGATATATATAATTATTATTTTTTTTTTGGGCAATATCCAGTTTTAAAAAGGTGAATTAAGAAAATATCACAATTTTTAAAAAATAATTATTCTGTTTGGAAAATTATTTTTTTCATGTGAAACTCTTTTGCACAGTATTTAATACATTTTAATAAGCTTCTTAAAATTTGCAAAAGTTATGTATATATATAATTTTAAAATTCTTAGGAATCTTTATTAAAAGTACTGAAAAATACTTATTTTGACTGATTTAGGCTATTCTGAGAAGGATTGCAAAACTAAAATAAAGAAATGTTAATAGAATTTGTCAGTGCTTCTTGTGGTAAAGCGCAGTTTGTAGTCTGTGGTGGTGTGCCAGTTTTATTTAAAACCGCATTCTCCTGTGCAGAGGGGTGTAGGTGCATGTGGTAACATGGTGGAACAGCTCCTGGGTGTTGATGAGGGAATTGGTGAGCCTGCATTCATTCACATGCAGATGTGTCTGGATCAGCTCATTTCCTCATTAACTCTCTGGGGTGCGTATTTAGGTACCTGTACTGCCCTGATGTATGTAAAAGTAACTGAGGCGGTGGAATAAAAAAAAAATCCTAAAATGAAAAGGGAAAGAAAGAAAGGTGGAACTTGAAGAAAAAAATGAGAAAAGCAGACGTGAATGATGTCCCAAGAGGAGCGAGTGGACAGCTTTCATGGGGACAGAGTTGCTCCTGCTTGAGTGCTCTAGGAGCAAGAGCCATCAACTATTCTGAATGGGCTGCTGCAGAAGGCCGAA
Organism: Erpetoichthys calabaricus; assembly: GCF_900747795.2. Classification (NCBI taxonomy): domain Eukaryota; kingdom Metazoa; phylum Chordata; class Cladistia; order Polypteriformes; family Polypteridae; genus Erpetoichthys; species Erpetoichthys calabaricus. The sequence continues at coordinate 66,608,822 of NC_041411.2, read as the reverse complement.
GGATGGTTGCAGGAGACAGAAGCAGGACTTGTAGTGTCACCGCTGAAGGCAGAGGAGTGGATGCAAGGGATATGAGTCAGATATATAGGTTGACTGCGCTTGTCATGAGATACCTCCTGCTGTAAAGCAAACCTTGTCAAATGAGCAGCATTAACATGTTGTTTAGGCACTGAAGCCCATTGTTGGTTTTGAGCAATATCCTGACTGTGTTTTAGCATCCTGAATTTTAACCTTGTAGCAGTTGTATCACTGTTTTATAGAGTAGTTATTGAAGAAGAAAGCTCTTTTTTTTTTGGATACTGGATTATTAAATAAAAATACTTTGCACATTTACACCAAACTTTGCGTGTTTGAGTCCTCATTACACTGGCTTAAAATGTAGATAGTTTCCTCCGTCTGTTAATTTGCCGTTGTCAGCATTATCTGAAATGTATTCTTTTTCTAATTGCTAATTTTTGCATATGTATCTTATAAAGAATGTAGTAATAATAACATTTCTGTATGTTTGCACATCTAGGAAAGCTGTACTGTGTTGTTAAATTGAAGTGTTTAGCAGTAAAACTGACCCATGTCACTAAAGTTATTGTTGCTGCTGGGGTAAATATTGCTAAACAAAATGCAATAGATAAAGAGGCACTCCTTAAAGCAATACGTCAGACATTTATATCAGTATTTCTAGGAAAGAAAAAAATGCTTAAACAATGGATCTTGCATATCAGTTTCCTCCTTAAACATTGATAGTAAGATATTATCAAACGTTTGTATGAATACAATGTACTCCCTTGTTCTTACTGCTCAGATGGGTTCATTACTGGTAGAGGGTAATTTTTTAATCTATGGTGGTTTTTCAGCTTGATATCTGATCCATTCTACTTACACTTAACAAGGCCTATTTTAGGTGGAAACATAACTCTTATCATTATCTAAGTCAAACATTCTTTGGTGCATTTAGGATGGTTGCTGTTTGTTATATATTTTTTTTCCTTGAGGTTACTGCATGGATGAAATGAATACTATAGCCCTTATTCTTCACTTTGTGCATGTAGTATGCAGTACACTCTAATCCAGGGGTCACCAACTCCGGTCCTGGAGGACCACTGTGGCTGCAGGTTTTCATTTTACCACTTTTCTTAATGGGTGTCTTGTTTTTGCTGCTAATTAATTTCTTTTGAAGTAATTTTAACTGACTTGCTCTTGTAGACTCAAACCCTTAATTAGCAGCCAAACAATAATGAGATACAAAATGAGCCAAAACAACTGGTGTCCATCATACAATATCTGAAAATAAAGAAAGATGAAGGTCTCAGGAATGTCGATCTGCTCAGGTCCCCAAAACATTTCAACAGTGCTCTTAGAAAAAGAATATCAACAATTTTGGAAATGTCTGCTAATGCACCATGAGAGCAGCGACAAAGCCACGGAATAAAAGTACTGGTTTAATTAACGACAAGAATCGGCACCTCATTAAGCAGCTGGTTGGAGTGAAATTGGTTGGAGTTTGAGGCCCTGACTTAGTTGGTCTTCTGTTGGCTCCCTCGCTTCACATTTCATTTTTGTTTGGGTGCCATTTATGGAAAGAAGTGAAACAGTTCAGAAGAACGATGAAGAAATTCAGGGAAACAAATCTTAAAAAAAGCAATTCAATTAAAATGAATTCACAAGAAGTTAATTAGCAGCACAAACATGGCACTCATTAGAAAAGGGTTAGAATGTAAACCTGCAGCCACGGTGGTCCTTCAGGACCAGCATTGGTGACCCCTCCTCTAATCTGTTTATCCTAGAATATTTAATTCATGAAAACTTCCTTCTTTACTCTACTGTCTTACTATTACAGTAGTGGCACATCTCTTTTTTTCCATGTGCAAAAGAACCAGAAGTTTGGGGAATTCTAAAGAATGAATTGTAACAAAAGGCATTCCTTTAGGCTACCGATTCTCTACTCTGTATATGATTGTGACTCTTCTTTTTTACATTACATTATTAGCAGAAAAAATGCAAATTTTAAGTAATGTATAAATTCAGTTCTGTTTAGATTTTATTGAAAAAAATAATCAAAACATATGCATTAAGCAAAATATTGGGCCAGATTTGCTTTTCAGAGACTTAAGTCTCAGCAAATGATCCAAAGCAATCCCTATGCCATAAAGACAGTATTAACAGCAAGTCATGATTCTTATAGCACAGTACTTATATTTAGACTATGGTTAATGTGTACAGTAAGTAATGTGTTGAAACTATCCTTTTGTAAAAGATGGAGAAAAAAATATTAAAAAGTGTATAATGGGATGTACTGTTTGCTTTCCTGTGTGTGCTACTACAGTATATACAGTGCTTATAAAAATATTCACCCCTTTAAAGTTTTCACATTTTATTATTATACAACATTGAAACACAGTGGATTTAATTTGGCTTTTTTTGACATAGATGACAAACAGACAATAACATTTGATCTATCTATCTATCTATCTATCTATCTATCTATCTATCTATCTATCTATCTATCTATCTATCTATCTATCTATCTATCTATCTATCTATCTATCAACAAAATGTGCATTTTTACATCTAACTTGCTTGTTCATATTTGCATTTGTAATTCATCACTGCTAGTGAAAGCATTAAATCTTGTTCTACAAGATTTATTTTCCAAATAATTTTGCCTGTTTATAGTATGATCTAATTGTTTCCTTTTTATATTTTCTATTAATGCTAAAAGATAATTTTGTTACTGGAAATATTATATTGAAATAAGATATCAAATTGCGTCTAGCATCTATTATGTACTTTGCGTCATAGATTTAGTGATTAAAAATGTATATCACTAAAACAGAAGTTCAAGAACAATTAGAACATTAGAACAATCTAGGCAAGAACAGGCCATTCAGCCCAGAAAAGCTTGCCAGTCCTATCCACTTAATTCTTTCGAAACTAGATGATGATTTTTTTTTAAAGTCCCTAAAGTCTTTCTGTTTACCACTTTACTTGGTAGCTTATTCCAGTATCTATGGTGCTCTCTGTTAAGAAAAACTTCCTAATGTTTGTGTGAAATTTACACTTAACAAGTTTCCAACTGTGTCACTGTGTTCTTGATGAACTCATTTTAAAATAACAGGCTTGATCCACTGTACTAATTCCCTTAATAATTTTAAACACTTCAATCATGTCACTTCTTAATCTTAATCCTAGGTCCTGCACACAGTACTCCAGATGAGGCCTCACCAGTGCATTATAAAGCTTGAGCATAACCTCCTTGGACTTGTACTTCACGCATCATGCTATATAACCTAACGTTCTGTTTGTCTTCTTAATGGCTTCTGAACATTGTCGGGAAGTTGATATTATAGAGACCACTACAACTCCTGAATCCTTCTCATAAGGTGTACTCTCGATTTTCAAGACCTTGCATTGTGTATTCAAACCTAACATTTTTACTTCCTATGTGTAATACATTTACTAACATTAAATTTCATCTGCCACAAATCTGCCCATGCCTTATAATAATACATTTTATTTATACAAGGCGCCTTTCAGAGAACTCAAGGACACCGAACAAACAATAAATAAATAAATAAAACACACAATTATAAGCAACTTAAAACATCAGAAAATCTAAAAATTAAAACCAAACAAAACCACTGTAATCATAAAGAAAAAGCCGTTTTAAACAGATACGTTTTAAGTTTACATTTGAAGAATGAATATGAGTTGATGTTTTGGAGCTCGGTAGGTAATGAATTCCAGAGCTTGGGAGCAGAACGGCTGAATGCTCTGCTCCCCATGGTGGTTAGACGGGCGAGAGGGACGGTCAGATGGATGGAGGAAGAGGATCTAAGATTACGGGAGGGAATGGCAACATGAAAAAGGTCAGACAGATATGGAGGGGCGAGGTTATGAATGGCCTTAAATGTTAATAGCAGAATCTTAAAATCGGTTTGAAACTTAATTGGGAGCCAATGAAGCTGCTGCAAGACCGGCGTAATATAGTGAAATAGATGAGGTTTGAGTAATGATGAGATTTATTAGGGAGACCAAAGTGGAGTGAATTGCAGTAGTCCAGCCAAGAAGTAACAAGACTATGAACAAGAATGGCAGTGGTATGAGGAGTGAGGGAGGGGCGAATGGGATTAATATTACGTAGGTGGAAGTAAGCAGACCAGGTGATGTTATTAATGTGAGATTGGAAGGATAGATTACTTTCGAGGATGACACCCAGACTCTTGACCTGAGGTGATGGGGAAACAGCAGAGTTATCAATAATAAGAGAAAGATTATTGGTTTTGGATAATGATGATTTTGAACCAATGAGGAGAACCTCAGTTTTGTCACTGTTTAATGTATGCTATCCAAGTCCTTCTGTAATGATTTAATGGATTCCAAATTATCTGCTGATCCACCTATCTTGGTATCATCTACAACCGTATCTAGCTTGTTACTTATATTCCTATCTAAATCATTTATATATGTTAAAAATTGCAGCAGCCCTACCACTGACCCCTGCGGAACAACCTGTCATGTGGCACCTTATCATATGCTCCACTTTGATCATATCCTTTTGTTGCTTCCTCATAGAAATCCAGCATGTTAGTAAAACATGAGCTCCCTCTTATGAACCCATGCTAACTGTTCAGAAAAACTCCTGTACTTACCATGTACTGCACAATCTTATCCTTGATCCCTTCCATTAATTTTCCTGTGATGCATGTTAAGCTTGCTGGCCTATAGTTGTTTGGATCTGCCCGGTTAGCTTTTTTTATATATCAGGATAATATTTGCCATTTTCCAGTCCTTCAGAAGTGCACAGTGACTTCCTAAAATATTTGTCAAGGATTTATATATGTACTTAAGAACTTGAGGGTAAATATTATCTGGTCCTGGTGATTTGTTTGATTTCATCCTATTTATTCTGAGTGGTACTTCTCCCTCTATAATTTCCATATCCTTCAGTACCTTCTTTCTAGTCTCGTTTACAGCTGGAAGGTTATTCACTTCCTCACTTGTGAGGACCTCAGAAAAATCCAAGTTTCGAGTGTTCGCTATTTCACTGTATCTTTTAATTCCTCTTTACTATTTCTGATGCACTTCACCTCCTTCTTGACTGTTCTTTTACTACTAAAATACTGAAAGAATCACTCAAGGTCATCTTTCGCCTTATCTGCTATATTCCTCTCCAACTGTCTTTTAGCCTCCCTAATGTCCTTAATAGTTGCCTTCATGTTCTCATACTCCCTACGATTCACTTTGGAGTTATTAGTCTTATATGCCTTTATAAAGCTGTTTTTTTCTTTTGCAGTTTTTTTTAACTCTTTATTAACCCACTGTGGAGGTTTTTGAAAAATTTTCTATTAATTCCAAATTTAGGCATGTAACTGTCCTGCTTTGTATGTAAAACATTTTTAAACATGTTCCACTGGTCCTCTACTGTCTCCACACTTAAAAACTTATCCCAGTCTATCCTCCTTAGCAGCAGCTGTTTAAAATTTGCCCTACCAAAGTTAAACTTAACAAATTTAGTCTTTGCATCTTCACTCTTACAAAACACTGAGTACTGTATTGTGTTATGGTCACTTGACCCTAGTGGTTCAATCACCTCTTCATCCTCAATTATATCTTGATTATTACAAAATACTAAATGCAGACAACCTTCACTCCGTGTTGGTGCTTTAATATACTATGCTAAAAAACAGTCACTGGTTACTTCTAAAAACTCCTGCTGTTGTGTTCCTCCTTTTGCAAGGTTATCCCAGTCAATATTTGGACGAAGTCCCCTATGACTATAATATCCTAATGTAAACTTGCCTTTTTAATATTAATAAAAGATGTGTGCTGAAATTACTGTCTGCATTGTATGGTCTATAACACACTCCTAAAATAAGGCCTCTTTCCCTAATGCTTTCCTGGCGAAGCCACATGTCTTCACTAAGATGGGTCTCATTGTCCAACTAAAGAGGACTTGCATTTAAATTCTGTTTGATATTAACAGCAACTCCACCTCCTTTTCTGTTTGGTCTATCCTTCCTAAAAAATGTGTATCCCTGTATGTTATACTCATGCCCATCTTTGTTATTTAGCTAGATTTCCATTATTGCTATAATATCATAATTATGCTCTGCTACTTACAGCTCCAACTCACTTGCCTTATTTTTCATACTTCTAGCATTCAGGGAAGCTATTGTTAATGTGTCACTCCTTCTACATTTAAAGGTTGGGTTAGAATTTACATTACTACACTGTTGTTTGTTCCTCTATGTATAATTATAAACCAGGCCTGTCCTAAACTCCCACACTCCTCCTGAGTTTAACCAGCCTACTAGCCTACTCGTACGCCTCCTCAATACATTGGTGCCCCTCCGGTTCAGATGTAACCCATCACGGCGGAACTGGTCCCATCTGTTTTAAAAGTTGTCCCAATGCCCCATAAACCTATACCCTTCTACCCTGCACCAAGATTTGAGCCATACGTTAAGACTTCTAATCTTTTTAGTCTTACCTGGACTGGCGTGTTCCACGGGCAGAACTTCAGAGAGGTCTACCTTGTCAGTTCTGCTCCTCAGCCTAGCCCCTAACTCTTTGAATTTGGATCACAGAACTGACAGACTACTCTTATGTATGTCATTTGTTCCAACATGGACAATGACAACTGGATCCACCCACTACTCTTGCCAAGAGCTATCTACCCTTATAGGTTGGTCTCCTACCTGTGCACCTGGAAGGCAATACAGTAAACTCTCGCGAAGACGTGGTTCTGGGTTTGCGGCCGCAGTCATTCTTGGATTTTTCCTTAGAACCTAACTAATAATTGTTAGCGGAAACCGCAAATATCCTCTGCAATTTTATATGGCTTTTTTCGTGGCAATACTGAACTGTAGCGAGAGCAGGAAGCAACCGTAGAGGAAAACGTGGCTTAGGATGTTGAAAGTAGCCAATCCGAGAGTGTACTCTACTAGAATTTGAAACTGTAACTCCCAGCAGTCCCTGCAGTGGCTCTGATTGGTCTTCTGCTGCGGGTGCAGGGGCTGTTGGGGTCAAAGGATGTCAGCGTGACTTTTAAAAAGGGGGCTGGTGACCAAAAGAAAGAAAAAAGTGTTTGTAATTTGTATTTCAAGTTACTGTCTATCTGCCTGCCTTCTGTTGGGTTACCTGTACTTATTCGTTTTGTTCTGGATCGTTTCGTGGTTGGGGTCTGGATTGTCTGCCGTCTGCCTGTGTACATGAGGACTGTAAGTGGATTCATTGCTATCCTGCGAAGAAAGGAGCGCTCCTGAACCCGTCCACCCATCTTCAACATTTCAGAAACTATTGATAGGACTGTCTTTACCTATCCATTCAACATGCGGATCTCTGGACTACCTATCTTTATCATTACGTTTTATCCGTTGCCGTTTTTCATGGACTTTACTGTGTGTGTTTTGTTGGTGCTTTGTTGTATTTAATGTATAATTGCCGTAATGGGAACAGGGGTGGTTTGTTGTTTTCATTTGTTTTCATTATATTTTTTATTTGCTGTTTGATTACCGCTTTGCTTTGTTTTTGTCTCTGTTTGTGTGTGCGTGCGGGTCGGGTCAAAGCTGGAATCTCCACCATAAAAATAAATAAATCTCCGTCTTGTTGACGGTGTGAATCTTAGCGGTACTGGACGCTAAAGCTTTATTCATTTCTCCTTATTCCTGATTGACTGCTGCCCTGTGACGCATCTCCAGCTGAGCATTCTCGTGTTTTCCGTTTTGTTGTTCTTAATCCTTAAACTACCGCAACTGGCTATAGTTGTTTCCCAGTGCCATTTGCCAGCACGTAGGAGCCGATTATATTTGACGACGTACATTCATTGAACGCCGCAACCGGCTATTGTCGGTACCCAGTGCAATTTACCAGCACGCCGGAGCTGATCAGTCAGTGCCGTACATTTGTTGAGCAGCCAGCTCATGACCACTGCTGAGCCCTGCAGCCTCACTGTCTCTGGGATTGAGCCGCTGCACTAGATTAGCCTGCCAGCATCAAAGTTTACCTCGGTGTGTGCTTGCGTGTAGCCAGTTCAAGCGCAGTTGATTTACTGAATTTTATCAATGGTGTCAGTTGCACCTTGTACATATTGTTCTATTAGTTTTTTAAATAGTTTTTAAAGTTCATTGGCAGTGTGTAAAATGATCAGTGTTGCAGTAATTGTGATGCTCTTTGCATGAAAAAATGTGTTCCATTAAAATTTCACTTTTTCTTTGTGAATTGTGACGTTTACTTAAAAAGTGCAGCAAATAAGTATCCATCCAGGAATGCATTAACCCCCAAGTATGTGGCAGTTTAAGTGTTAAAGCCCCAAGATGCCGTCAAAACGCCCTGCACCTTCTAAGGCTTCTGGCAACGAAAACGCGCTTGCATGAATTACAGTACATATAGCGGTAACATTGGTATTTTACATTCTAGCACTGCAGGTCACATATCCGTACAGTACTGTACAGTATATGGGTTCACCTTTACATTCTTTTTTTTAGGTAATGTATTAGCTGAGGTTGAAGTGAAATTATAGTGTTTTGGGGGCATATTTAGGGTTTAAACTATAAAAATAGGCATTTTTTTAACCACATCCATAAGTCGCAGTTTTTCACAATTCGCGGGTGCTCTAGGAACGTAACCCCGAATTTGAAGGTGTACTGTACAATGTGTGAGACTCTCAGTCTCTGGAGCAAAGCTGTGCTTCAATCACCCTTCTGATTGAGTCCCCAACTATCACTACCTCTCTCTTTCTGGGAACTGAGGTACCCATTGAGGCTCCTTATCCCTGCCTACTGCTTCAGAATCATCAGACACACTGTCCGGCTCCGCAAGAACCTGAAAATGGTTTGACACTTCAAATTCTGGGGATGATGCCCCCTAGACTGTGTGCACCCTTTACCTTACACCTTGTGACAGTGACTCACCTATCTCTACCTGTCTGGTCTAGAGTCTCCTCCAGTGCAACCTTAGGGGTGTAAACTCTCTGTAATGGCCACCAGGGCCAGGTCCGCCAATTCTCTACTACAACGCAGGCCAGTCAACTCCTCCTCCAGTTCAGCAACACTGAGCTTGAGATGCGGGATCAGCAGGCATCTCCTGCAGATGTAGCCCTCATAGATGACTGGCTCCTCCAAGCCGTCATCTAAGAAGTCCAGCATCCAACAGGACTTGCATTGTACTGGCCTCATTATTAAAATGAGGAATACCGGTTTGTTAGTAAAACAGTGACAGATTGAGAAAAGAGAGTGATGTAAAAGAGCAGGCAAGAGGCAGGCATGCAGGCAGTTCGAAGGTGAATTTGTTTTATTGTTGTGGAGGTGTTCAGTTGGCAGTGGAAGGGTATCATTTATATCTTGGCATTCAGAATAAAATCCAGCTGGCACCTGTGGAGACTTAGCTGAAAAGGCGGGGTCACAGTATCAAGTCTGGGTCTACTTTTTTTTTCCATTACAGATGCAGCAATTCTTTTATAAAGGTGGCCTGAATATTTTAATATATCATTATTTTAGGTATTATGTGTCAAGCCATCAGCTGTGTAAAAGAGAGACTAATTGTGGAGCACGGTGTCTTTGCTGATGAGGCTTGTGAAACTTAGTATTTTAAAGCACTGTAGTAAAATGACAAACAGAATTATGACGGTTATTTTCCATTTGCTTTAATGAGAAGGTGTTAGCATTAAACAGGCAGGGCTCTCAAGTTTAAGAATGAATGGGACAGAATCAGTTGCAAAACAATACTTTTGGGACATGGAAGAGGCGATTAGAAAAACTGCTCTGAGCACACTTATAAATCAAAGTGTAGAGCAGTGCGACAGGAAAAAAAACACTACACTATAGAGGGGTCTGAATGTAAGTTTTACTATTGAAGGTAAGCTAATCATTCAAAATAACAAAAAGGATGATTGAGGAAGTGAAGCATAAAAACAGACAAGTAAAATACTACAGCATAGGGGGACTGGGGTAACATGATGGCAAAACAAAACCACCGTTTTTTGACAATCAAATGTCAGCTTTAACTTTGAAGAAGACATTTTTTATGTACATTTGAAATTTTATTTGAATAGTGACTTTTAATCTGATAGCCCTACACTGAACAGTATACGCATAAATTCACAACAAAAGATGTATTTACAATTAACTTTCTACTTTTGGTAAAAACAAGGAATACAACAAGAACAAGTCAATGTGCAGACTGAAAATTGCTCCATGGCTATACCCTTTAGGTTTTCCGTTCCGCTATTTATTTTTAAAAGATGATGAAAGCTCTTGAATGTTTAGTAAACACTAAAATGTCATGTTAGATATGTTTTGTTTTATTATTATTAATTAACATTCATCTTTGTTCCTCATTGTATATTCTTCTGCATTAGTCTGACAATTCCTACAAATATTATAAAAATGATGGTACACTAAAAATGGTACATTGGTTACTTCAGCCATTACATTACATAGGCTTGAGGAAGAATAGCATAGATGTTACTTTATTTGTCAATAGAAGTAAATACATCCTGTTTTTGCATGATAAGCTAATGAACAGTTAGTATGCTTCTATTTGTGTTTAATATTTGGACTAAGTTATACTAATTTAGAAAAAGGGGTACATGTATTTTCTTTCTGCCTTTTTTTTTAAATCTAATTGATCTGTCTGTCAATGTATAGATAAATCAGTAGTAAATTGCTTTCATTATTTTCATTTATTGACTACAAAAATACCAAAACACACACAAAGCAGTAGTACAGTAGTTATTTGACCTGTGGTATAATACAGGGTGGCCCACGAAAAAGTAGCCCACGTTACTATAGTATTACTGGCGGCCTTCCGTAAAGAAAGAAAGAACTTCTGTATTGCGCGCTTTGCTGGGACACCAGCGGCAGGAAACTTTGCAGCAAAAATGTCCCGCGTTTCCTTAATGGAACCCGTGAGAACGTACGCCTCCACTATCGCGATTCTTTGTGGAACGGGATACATGTCGCTCCGCTCGTACTCACGTTCGCACCTCTACTGTTCCTTCAACCCGGCAATATGATGCCTCCTTTGTCGCCGTTTCCCCAGACTAACAGGACCTGGGGGCGGGGAAGCGTGACGCAAGCCGCCAACGCGGCGTCCCCCAATAAACTCGGTGGAAGGGTTGGGTTGACAAGGTGCTACGGGGAAGGATTCACTCGGCGCGCCACTCTGGCAGGAAGGCGGGCTACTTTTTCGTGGGCCACCCTGTAGATACTTCTTTAAGTTTTTTTTTTTTATCACAAAAATAAGTTCTGTGCTTTATACTGTGAAATATTTTTTTGTTACACATTCTGTTGTATGTTGAAATGTTCATCCTACTCTGAAACATGTACAATTTATTTAACCCTTTCGGCCCTGGATTTTCTGTTTTTATGGGAAAAATCATTTTATGAGATATTTTACCTTTTGGGGTGTCTAGGAAACTCAAAAATGGAAGAAAAATCACTATTAATACACAATAGCTGCCAAATACTTCAATCTTCTTGAGGAAATAAAATTGAAAGTGGAGCTACTTACTATGTGATGCGCACAGTTCGGAAGCTTCCATTTTCACTTCTGTGTTTCACAGACTATACGCCAGTCTTGTCAGTCTGCGTTAATAGTAGCACGCCTGGTTCCAACGGCTGCAAACGTACCTGTGCTTTCAAAAACGGCTGCATATACAGTATTATATGTACTAATAATAAGATGTCAGGGCCGAACGTTTTTTTAAAATTCAACATCATTCAATTGTCCATCTGTCTGATTTCTAATATGTTTGATTAGGCCAGAGTTGATGTCTGCCCTGCCAATCAATCACTGGACACTCTTGTGCATATAACAACACTTAGTCATACCAAGCTCAATATGCTGGTGCTCTGTGCAGTAATTCCTGATATAAATTGTAGAATTGCTCTTGGGCCCATTTCTTTTATAAAGCAATGTGCTCAGTAGATTTAAAAATTTGGCAAAAAGATTGCAAGTTAGAAAATGCTGGGCAAAGAGGATAACTTTTTCCCCTACTGGCCTTTCCATATGGTTTGAAAGAGTCATATTTTTCCCCTGAATATAGTAACCCTATAAAAAACGACTGGAGCACACTGTACTGTTCTGACAGCAAACCTCATTCATGATGAATGTAACTTGTTAGCTGATTTGAATACAGTTAAAATGTCAGCTAAAGGAATACATTATATTACTGTTTTCTTGATATTACATTAGTGAACAACCTTACCAGATTAAACAAAACAGCAGTATTTCTCATCCCGTTCATTCCAAACTGCTCTCTATGAACTTTGCTCTAGTTTTTCTGATCTCTTATCTTTCACATATACTCCTATAATTGGTTGAGCACATTTCAGAAATTGTGGACCTCAGCCTGATCAAATTTTTCCACCTTCCAATTACATTGATCGCCAACAATTGCATGAATAAATACTTACAATATTATAATGCTTCATTGGTTCATGATTACTAAATCATGTGGAATAATAACCAGTAATGGGCAAGTGGTGTGAAAAAAACATATTGGCACTAAATAATTGTAAACTTTGTTAAAACTGGCAATTATAGCATAAGCACTTGCCAGCCTGTTTTAGAACATATCAAAATTAACCATTGACTCAGATTATGTGGTGCACTACTTTGTTTATCTGTGGTGGACTGGTGCCCTGCCCGGGGTTTGTTTCCTGCCTTGTGCCCCTTGTTGGCTGGGATTGGCTCCAGCAGACTCCCGTGACCCTGTAGTTAGGATATAGGGGGTTTGTATAATGGAAGGATGGACTACTTTGTTTATAAAGTGTATTTTTATTATCAGATTAGGGAGATAACATAAACAGCTATACTACTTTCTGACAGCAGAAGAACAAGTGGCCTGCTTTGAAATTTTTCCATTTTGTGGTTATAGTGTATGATGCAAAATATTTTCTTAACTGCAGGCAGTTTGCTCACTTTCTGTTTGCTGTCTACCCACTTCCGACTTTCATAACCAACGTCACTACATTTCTGTTAACCAAGACAATTTTTTCTGTTGGCTTTCAAGAAAGGAAAAATGACTTTAGTTAACCTAACCTAACAAATCTATTATTGTTCTCATTGGAAGACACAGTAAATTATTAAATTGTTAAACTATTATATAAAACCAACTTTGCTGGAATAATTATTTGATGCTTTTTGTCATGTTCAGAAATACAGAATCCCTGCCATGGAAGTTAAGTGTAAGGACTGTATTATTATAAATATATAGTGCTGTCAAAGAATTCTGGCATTTATAATATGTCATAATTTGAAATAGGGAAGAAAGTCCAATTTTAGATTAGTAATTATAGTATTGTAGTGAATCTCAAATGTAAATGCATGCATTAGTATATTTTAATATGAGCACTACTGGAGTGGTGGAGTGGTGGCTCTAAGGTTAGGGATCTGCACTGGCAATCGGAAGGTTGCCGGTTCAAATCCCGTAAATGCCAAAAGGGATTCTGCTCTGTTGGGCCCTTCAGCAAGGCCCTTAAGCTGCAATTGCTGAGCGCTTTGAGTAGTGAGAAAAGCGCTATATAAATGCAAACAATTATTATTAATTATTACTACAGTTACAGTCTTAGAATGTGCAGTATAATTTTATACCTTCAAGGCAATATGCGCATTTGTTCTACCAACATTAGATAGTATTTTGGTGTCTTCCAGAGATGTGTTAAAGATACATTCTGGGACTCATAGGTATTTCAGTTTTTATTTGTAATATGAGAATCGTTTGTAGGTGTCAAAACTGTCCTGTGTAAAACAATCTGCTTACTAACTGCTAATTTACTCCGTGTAACCTGCAATCTCCACGCGATTACAGTTTGGTAAATCTCAGAACTGTTTTTGGTGTCAGAAATGTCATGTTAAAGTTCTGACACCATATCCATAGAGCACCCTTCATACCTGATCCTCATTTCACAGTTGAAAGGCTAAAACTTGGTTTCCCCAACACAGCCTATTCTACATAACAGGCATTAGGGCTCCTTCACAATATGCTAGCCCAGTATTACCCATTCCCCCATGACCATTCAGTTTATGGCCCACAAAGTACAGTAGCTTATTTTGAGTATTCCATAAACTAATGAGGCAAGTATCCCTCTAATTGCTGCTTCTCCATACTGGCACTTGAAAAAGTTCTCATATTACCAAGATTATTATTATTTAGTACTTTAACTGAAACAACTAAAAAAGCATTTTGTTAAATACAATACAAATTGTACTAAAATCTGAGTGAAAATTGAAAAGCAAAACTGGAATTAAATCCACATACACTTAAACTAAAAGAAATTAAAATGATTGTAAGCTAAAATATGTTGTTTAAATTTTTTTAAAAATACTAATTTCTGGTAGCTCGCTATAGGCAGATGTTCTCTCTATAGTGCATGTTTGTGGACACACTCAAATTTAAAGGGATGTGTCACCAAAAAATTATTATTTTTTTAACTTGTTGCAGTCTCGTGTTTCTGCAGAGAATTACTGAACAAACAACAAGCAATATTAAAACAACCGATGAAAGTATCTCTGTTTACACGTTATTTAATACATATGGTAGTTATCCAGCTGTATGCTCACAATGCTCCAAACATGTAATTTTGCTAAAGTACTGCCAAATAAACCCTTTCTGGAAAGTCCATTTGGGAACAGCTTTGAATTGTAGAACCTCTTCCCTGTTCATTCATTGGTCAGGAGTTCTACCCAGGAATACGTTACTCATTTCTGATTCACGTCATATCAGCACATCAAAGCATTTTCTCTGAGAGGAGTACAATTAGAGATTAAAAGTAAAAAAAAAAAAAAAAAAAAAAAAAACTGAAAACTTTATGAAGTGGAAAGTATGTTTTATATTGTGTGCATATCTAATGTGCTTAACATGCACAAACTCAAATCAGTAGTGCAGTTTCATAAGTTGCCTTCAGAAAATCCAAAAGTATAGTGTTACAGATTAACAATGATCAAATGAAAAGAGGTGTTTCTTCAATTGAAAGCTTGATCCCATATGAACATAATCTCCATATATAAAAAGATTTTTGAATAAGCGATGGCTCAGAATTTATCTCCTCCATAAAGTTGACAAATTTTGTAACAATTAAAATATTCAGAAAATCATGCTTTTTTAATCACACTGGCTCAGGTATGTGATGTGTCGTTGGTTTGAAGACAACACTGCAGGAAATACCACTTTCTGTAAAATGTGCCAATGCAAGTACACATTGGTCTGCAAAGCTTGTTAAATAACATTAACTGTGGGGTTCACTGGATTATGATATAGAGGGGACAAGCAATTCTGTCTTTAACAACAAGCCCATTCCTTAGACTCTGATTATAGTCAGCGTACACATTTTATTACACTTGCTGTCTCTTAACTTCTTTAAAGGTGGCTAAGTGCTTTTGATCGATAGACAATTTTTGTTTTTTTGTTCCCTCCTCACATTTTTTTGTGTTATATTTGTCTTTACTTCAAAGTAGCATTCATTCAGTAAATTAAATAAACTTGATCTGTTCTATATGTTATCTTTGAACTTAGACTAGGAAAATATTGAAAAGTACATGCATGTGCCTCAGAGCAGTAAGCTGCTGCCCACTTGGGCTTGGAGACTCAGAACTGACCCAGTATGAATAAGTGTGAATATATACTTGAGTGTTCTGTCCTGAAAATGTTTACATAAATACTACTGAGAACTGGAGTAGTAGGTTAGAGAATAGATGGATGGACTTATCTTTGTAAAATCACTGGATCAAATTTCGTTCTTTGGTTATTCTTCTATAGCTATACTGTGCTCTAATTGAATTTTAAGAGACATATATGTTGAAATATGATTTCCATTTCTTCATTTTGATGATCTGCATTTCTGTTAAAAATAATATCAACTACTGATTAGGTGCAATGAATTAATCTGTTGTTGAAATGCAACTTTCACAGGAAAAAAATGTGTTTTTTTCTCTATGAGTGGATTAGCGATAACATCTGGCATATTATGTTACAAAAGTGACAAAAACAGGTAGTTTACAAAGAGAGCAGAGAAATGTGTTAATATCTTTATATTTTTTGTGATCTGCAACTTCTGTACATCAGCTCATGCACAGTCCACAAATTGTAATTTTACTTTTGCAAATATGTGATATTTGAGCAAACAGCTGCTTTCCGCTGAGTAAAATGGTTGTAAGTATGTTATAAAAAAAGAAATAAAACCAGCAATTGTCTTTGTGCCTCACAGCCTAAGTAAAAACCTACTGTATGCTTTATGTAGGGCTGAATTAATGCTCATACACAATCATTGCCACACCAGCCTTCCCAGGAAAGGCGATGAAGAAAAGTAAATGTTTTTTCATTCTATACTGAATTTAGCATTCAAATCACAGAATTTTAAAGTTAAATGTTGTTTTATACAATGATGTTCTGAGAAGACTGTTGTTAAAAGATGGAAGAATCCGTATGACACATATGTATATAATTTGCTATAAGAAATAGTTGGTTAGAAAATGTAAATAACTTCAGTTTTATCAATGTAAATGTATAATTATTTTGGAAGAGATAAAGAAAGAGTAAGATTCAGTCCCTAAACATGAAGACTGGAAAATAGTAAAGCTTTGTTTACCATCTGAGTTTTGCCTGTGGAACTGATTAACCTAAGTGCCACTAAAATAGTTTCTTCAAACCATGCTTACTGAAATAATTTATAATAATGAAAAAAGTAACGGAAAGAGTGATTTTATAGAATGAACATTTAAATTGCTAGTTTGCAGCGGCTTACTTTTCAGAGAAACCTTATTTCACTGAAAAAACCTTCATGGATCTTTTTTTCTCATTGAAAGAATACATTAGTATGTTTGTAGATACTTCATACGTAATAGCCTGTTGCATTTGTTCTCAGTAAGTAAGAGTCATTCAATAGTGTTTTCTAGGAAATTAAAATGCCAGAGTTATTTCATGGTGGGTGTGCTTTCCAAAAAGAGATCTCTTGAATTCTATAAAAAGAACCAGATCAGCAATCATTTTTTTGTATTTAATGTTGTATTAAAAGTAATCAATCTGTACGCAGTTTGAAAGGATGTTTTAAATTAATGACATTTTTATCAAAGTAACAAGAAAAGCTATATTTCTTTTTCCTTTGGATCTTTAGTTACTTACATTAAGTAAAAGCATGTCATGTTTCAGTGGAAAATTAGGTAACATAAATTTTCATGATTAGTATTTTGTAATTTGTAAATTGTTACCTGTTTTTTTTTTTTTAATTGTTCTATGAAGCTCTTGAGCCACACAACATTTTTTAGCATTATTTTTATATGTTATTTTTTATAAGAGGTAAGTTCAGGGGGTGAGTTTAGGAATTGATTTGTTGATGCAATGTTTACAGCACACAGTGTCCCATCACTGTACTAGGGTATTGGAATCCATATTTAGATCACAGGGTAAGTGCCCCCTGCTAATCTCACCAACACCTCTTCCAGCAGCAACCGAAGCATCCTGGATGATCTTCCATCCAAATACTGGCTGGGCTCAAATATGCTTAGCTTCAGGTGGATTACCTGTTCTGAAGTGCACGTAACATGGCTGTAGTATATAGATATCAAAATATATGCGTATATGTATATAATATAGTATAATATGTCTATGTTCGTAGATGTATAAAATATAGTATATATAGTTGCCAATTAATGTTAGACAATTCAGGCCAATACTGAGCATTATTTACTGAATAAGAGGCTGCAACAATAATTTGATGAACAAAAACAAAAGCAAAGATAGAAAAAAAACCAGATCTTGTGCCATGAATGCTTTACCCTGATCAGAGTGTGGTTGTGGATCACTTTTTGATAATCATCCACTGCACTAAAAGGAGGATAAGGAGAGCAACAGCCACTGAAGCTGCCATAGTGTGTTTCTTCTATAATGTGGAAACAGAGGACCATTTCTACCTAGAAAATTGCTTGGCTATGATACAACCTTTATTTATTTTTAAGTGGACTCCTAGTATTTTCAGAGAAAGGCTATGTAGGGAAACATTGTTTTAAAGTTTGCCTGTTTCATTTTTTCCAGAAACAAATCTGGCAGCATAGTGGTTAGTGCTGCCTCCTATTATTTCAGTTTTTGCTATCTTGTATTAAGATTAAAAGTGTGACTTAAAGCCAGTTAAGTAACTAGCGAGGAGAACATGTTTGGCATTATCACAAGGTCCATCTCTGTTTTTTCTTGGTAAGCTGGTTTTGTTCCTTTCTCTTCAGTTTATTACTTCATTTCCTTTAATGTAAGTTCTAATATTTTAGTCTTCTTCTTGGGTAAAGTCTACCTTGCTGCTTTCAGTTTACTGGCAGATCACAGCAAAACAAAAAGGACACTGCACAAGCTCAACTACTGTAATACCCTGTGTAAAGGAATGCTACAACTAAATTACCATAAACCTTAGAAAACAGATGATGAAAAAATTATTTTTTGTGATATGGCCAATTTATCAATCATAGATCAAGTCCTTTGTAGTGAAAATAGGCCGATTTAGATTGAAGTGTGTGCTCTGCAGTGTATTGGAGACCCCTCTAATGTTGTTTTCTGCTTTCCATACTACTGTACAATGCCAGGACAGTCTTCAATATTCCATTACTGTGAATTTTATTAATTGGTTTCTAATACAGTAATTGTAATTTGTGGCAGACATCCAGTGTGAGATTATTGTGAAAAGGCATACAAGATGGGAGCGAATGAGACAGAAAGCGAACCTGTAATTAACATCATATAATTTTTCTACATATTCTTTCCATCTTTCCTTCACTTGGTCTGGTTCTGTTAGTGGTTCTTGAGTCTTACTGTTTATGTTGTACTATTATATTGTGTCCTATTGCTAAAGGTTTTTGTGATGCCTGTCACTTTTGCATATATCAAATCACTTTCCCCATGTTCCTTCAGGGATTCAAGATCTTTGTACTGTTCATCTCAACATTTATTTCTTGTTTCATCTATGATTTTCCCTAGTTTATTTTTTGCTCACTTACGTTCCTCAAGCCTCTTCTGTTCACAGTTCTTCCATCATTTCCTTTGCCATCCTCACCAGTTGTGATTGGAGTTTTCCTTCACCTAGGTGGACTACCCACCCAGGTTAAGTGAGCTCCATCTGCCCCTGTTTGATATTAGAGTTTACTTCTAGATAAATTTATCCAAATAGACTAAGCAAGCTCCATCTATCCCTTTAAAATGACAGTTTCCCTTGTCCTAGGTATATGTCGGATCATGGCACCTTATTCAGTATTTTTCTGTGAAACTTCTCCTTAGAAGGGTCTCTCCCATCCACCACCTGGGGGATGTAGTTCATATGACACCAACCCCCAGCGCAGGGTGTTTTCAGATAGTGAATTCTCAGTAGCCAAATCTATGACTTTTAGTGTACAAATGTTTGAAGCATAGAGTACTCTGGATTAGAATCGGCAGCTCCATATGTGAGGTCATAGTTAACTAATAGGAACAAATAAATTGGTATATGCTGATGAAAGCTATTCCAGTAGGAGTAATTTCTCATTTTTTCATTTATACTGTATATCTGGCCAAAGGAACCATTGCATTAAAAAAAAACAAAAAAAAAAAACAGATTAGTGCAGGGATAGCAATATTGTGGGCAACATACCAGGTATTGTTAATTAAGTCCTTAAACAAAGGTTTCCATTTACTAATAAGTCTTCATCCCTGTCCTCACTCATGTTTGTATAGTGAAAGAAAGAATGAGATAGTAGGCAGAAGTAGACTGGTTGCTTGACAGGAATGCAGGAGTCATTCTTCATGACAGGAGAACTGTGGTGTAGAATCGATACTACTCCAGAAAAATAGTTTTTAGCTGTAGTTTGGGCATTTACCGAAAGTCCCCACCATGGATACTCAAACAAGTAGGAATTTAATATAAGGAATAGCCCCCGAGAAAGGTACTTAGTGCATGTTGGAGGGATTATTTTGTTTAGCTACACTGGAAAAACCTGGAAATTGCCATGAAGGAGCTATAAACTTTTTCCTGGGACCAGACTTTCCTTTCTTGCTCAGTCTGCTAATGCCTGGGCTCTCATACCACAGAACAATACTCTATTTAAACAACAGAAATAATGTTGCACTCTTATTTATTTCTAACAAACATAAGAGTGCTACTGGTATGAGTAAGGGTAAGATTTTTACAAAACAGAATGGCCTTATTTAGCAACTATTTCAAACTTCAGATCTTTTCTAATCGTATGAAGCAATAAAGATCTCCTGTGTGTACTCAGATGTAAGCAGTTTCATTGCAACAGATCATCTTTGGAAATGGAAGTTGTGATAAGTTTAACAGAAAAGCTAATAGTAAAATGTAACCTGTTCTTCTTCAATGAGAGGTATAATGTTTCTAAAGTTTTTTTTCATCTGCCTTTCTTATCATTGGGTATGCTTTATGAATCTAGTTTCAGAACTTTTTCAAGAATATGATGCTAACTAACTAGAGCTTAGTGTTTGCATTGAATGGCATTTATTATCAGAACCAGTTAAAAGCATTTACAAATACAAACAGACTATGCAGAGTTTGCATTTCAGTCAAAACTTGAAAGCTGCCATACTTTTCTACCCCCTTCACAGATTTCAGGTAAGGCAAATCGTAAGAGTGTGGCAGACTTTGACAGTTTATATGATTAATAATTCAAAATGAAATATGCAAGTTTCAGTGCAAGATTATATATTATAAAATTTGAATACCTGCATAATAAAATTGTGGAATTTAACAATTATTGTTTACATGGTCGTTTTAACAGCTAAATTTTTCCTTTTTAGGAACATGTTTTTGGTCTTATTGAAACCACTTGGTACTTTATAGTGTCCATTTATATGGAAAATTTACTGTTTAACAATTAAGTGACTTAAAAATACATTTTATTGTTATTATGAAAAGTTAAAAAAGACTGGCAGTGGTACTGCCTCTTGGTACTTTTAACTGTCTTAATGAACCCCTTGGTGAAAGTACTCAGGGACTCAAAATCATTGCATAGGCAAAACCTAGCAAGATCCCTGCATTTTTTGCTTCTGTGACCGTTTTATCCTGAAAAGGGCAATTGGCTGAGGCCAGTCTTCAAAAAGGGGCAAATACATACAGACCTTTTGTCCTCGAGGGAAGAATCCTGCAAGAAACAATATGTTTCTGTCATACATAACAAAAAATTGTGATTCTGTCCATGTTTTTATTAATTTCTATAAGATGTTTGTATTATACTTTGAACTGTACTATAACAGTCACTTTATTCACTGTATGCACTAATAATAACAATGTTTGTTGGTTCTACATCACACTTTTTAGAGTGAGCTTCCCACAGCTTTCCAAAGTTTCTGGTTTTCTGGTATTTAGGTACTTTTTCAATATACATATCTTTGCAAAGAATCCTAGGGACACTTAAGCATAATGCCAGTTTGCTCTTCTGAAGTGGTTTCAGCACAGCTACAGTAATAATCAAATATCAAGCAAAATTGGTGTTGCAGAGTGCAAGTTTTTCTGCACTGTACTTTATGGACCAACTGTAGTACACAGCTGCTTCTTCTCATAAATGAATTTGCCATGTAAAATAGTGTTCTAGAGTTAAGCATTTTCTACAAATTTAAAAAAAATACTTTACAGCAGTCCCTGAAAATAAAAGCATAAAAATGTTAATTTTTTTGAGCCAAGACAGTTGTTGAGTATTAATCAACATCTTGTGATTAAATACGCATTATAAATAATTCTTTGCATTTATATAGCGCTTTTCTCACTACTCAAAGCGCTCAGCAATTGCAGGTTAAGGGCCATGCTCAAGAGCCCAATGTCGCAGAATCCCTTTTGGCATTTACGGGATTCGAACTGGCAACCTTCCGATTGCCAGTGCAGATCCCTAGCTTCAGAGCCACCACTCCGCCGTATGTGTCATATTTGGGGGAAAAAAAAATTAATATTATGAGATTCAGCCATTTTAAAAGAAGACCAGCTGTGTGCTGAGCACTTGTCTTCTACAATAACCTTTTAACCTCCCAAACCAGGGCATGGTTTACTCTCGAAAGACAATATCATAGTTTGCTGCTTGTACAACATGGTTGGTTTTGTTTTGATTTACTTCCGTATTTATGAGAGGACTTGCACAAGCAAATAGATAACATCCTTACCTCGAGGGAAAATAGTATGGGGAATCTATCCCTATGTGCGTCCAGGTGTCCGTGTGTGGGTGTCTTCTGGTGAAGTGCGCATGCGCGGGGCACGGTGCTATGCACGATATTACTGTCAGAGAAAGTTAGAGGCGTTTTACGGGAATACAAACCAGTATTACTGCGAGAGGAAATTAAAGGTACACAATACAGTGACGCATGTTACAACCACATACAAGCCAGTATTACTGAGGAGGAGATTAAAGGCATATTACCGACGCGCACGCCTGTATTACCGCCAGAGAAAATTAAAGGTATATTACGGACGTATATTACGGACGTACAAGACGGTATCCTTCAATAAGGGCGCGCACAGGCATCCTTCAATAAGGGCGTGCACAAAAAGGCGAGCCTCAAAAGGACGACCTCAATTGGGCGCAGCGAATAAAGGCGCGCGTAAATAAAGATCTGCACCTGTTGCTCTTCACATATTCCAGAGCCATTTGAACTAAATTATCTACGCGCCCTTATTGAATAGAGCCGTACAAGACAGTATTACTGTCAAAAAATATTAAAGACACACAATACACGGCAGCAGCCCACGAAGAACGGTCAGCTCAGCAAGTAAACATCAACAAAAGAAAGGCTGAAAGAAAGAAACATACGACCAACAAAAAGAATGAGGTCAAAGTCCCTTGCCATTTAATATAGACTGTTCCTACTAATGTTTATGCACTCGTGTTCTAGCGCCCGTTATTGTAACGGGCTAAATGACTAGTATACAATAAAATGATTATTTCCAGATTCCTTTAGTTGTCACAGACATGCATCAGAAAGACGAAAAGGCATGTTTTCTTGTATTGAATCTCAAAGAGAATGTATTTGGTAAGTTCTTATTCTTTTATCTTCCTTTGGAGTCCAGTACCATACAGGGTTCAATGTAGGATGGGTTATGTATTTATTGTTTTACATTTATAGGATACACATAAATTTAAGGCACAGTTTCGTGTAACAAATACATGTACAGTAAAATACCAAAGTTATCCTTTAAAGCTTCACTACTTACAATAAGCAATATTTAAACCAAAAAAGAAAAATGAAAAACTGAAGTTTTGTCCACTTTTCTAAAATTATTTTATGTATTATAGTACATGAGATCATACTTGATTTGCAAATAATAAAATTCCGTTGATTTTATTTATGAGTTTGACTTTGTTTTGTTACAAGTTTCCTGTCTACTATTGGTAATGTAAGAGCTATTTTTAAGTGACATCCATTTCAAGCTGAGGTGTTTATGCAACATTAAATTATTGTACAGTATCTTGACTGGGAATAGCTAAAAGACACACAATATTATAATAAGCTCAGGCTGAACTTGTGATAGGAATTTGGAGCTTTCAGAGAAACAGATTAGATAAACATTAATCAACAGAAATAAAATGTGAAGATAGGAAAAAAAAATCTTTGGAAAAGAACAGATGTATATATCACACAAAATACATTATTCTGAATGCAAGACTGTTTAATACTATAATGTCATCTTTACATCTCTTCTGCCAGTTTGGAATAGTTCATACATTAGTAAACTAGATCATTAAAATTAGATGCTGTGACTTGAAAAAAGGAAAAAGAAGAAAAAGTACTGTCTTTTGCCAAGTTTTTTTAATCTTTAGAAATAGAATATTTTATTTCCAGATTTAATTGTAAAATGATCAGCTGCAATTAGTCTTTCTGTATTTTCTTTTTGCCATTATTTACTGAGAGAATAAAGAAAGTTAAGTTATGAATGTTACTTGTTTTTCATTTAGGGTTTTGATAAAATGTTATTTCTATAGCATATTAAAATGTTTAGGTCATATCATAAACAAATATAATTTGTTTTTTGAAACATCATGCAATGAGAATTTACATTGTTCACCTTAAATTCCACAAAAGAGATCAAATTCATCCACTAATTTAGGGTTTTACAAACTAGAAACAGTGACATTGCCTCATTTTATGTTTATGTTCCCTGATAAACTAAGCAGTTTAAAGTGTTTTCTTGTCCAGCTATTTCAGGGACAGTGTAATGCATTAAACCAGAAGTATTTTAAAACTAATAAAACTTGCTGTTATAGACATCTTGTAACAGATGAATCTATTTTTAGCTATCTATTAGTGTTTAATTTCAAACAACTGAAACATTGCCTGAAAATCTTCCACATATGACAAAGGTAATTGACTTATCAATCAAAAACTCAAAATATTGAAAGGAGGAACTCATACTAATTACCCGAAAAAGAATATTTAGAATATTGCCTAACACAGCAACACATTATTTTTTGTAAAGTTGCCTAAGAAAATAAGTAACTCAATCCATAAGGAATTTAAATGTCTGTGGGTAGCACAGGTTTGCATTTTATCCAGAATTCAACATCATCAGATTGAGCATAAAAAAAGCTTTCCCTTTTATTACAGGCAAAAGTAGTTGGAACGTTCCATATTAGTTGTCACTTTTTGCAAGGTTAGGGGAATTTCCATGACCAGTAAATTTCTGTAGTTTTATTTGTTGACCCACCAAACTTTATAATCTTTTTAAGTTGCTGTGTCAATTTTGTATAATTGTATAAATATATCGAGTGACTTCTATATTATGCACTAGTAAATTCATGGTAAATATTTAATAAAAAATCACTTCCCATGACCTTCTCAGTACATGAGTACATTTTTTGGTACAAACGTCAACTAAACAGGTACATCATACATCTTTTTATTTATATTTTTATTTTATTAATTTTCATTGTAATCATTCCATACAAACAGATCAATTTATAATCCAACAAAATTGAAGACAAATCAAACCCCACCCCTGAGAAGGAGAGCTTAGCTAAAGGAAAATTGCTTAAGGCTTTTTAATAAGGCAACGTTAAACAAAAGAAAGGGAGAAGTAAATATATATGTAAATAAGAGATGGAGAGAAGGGAGTTAAATGCGGTAATAGTTATTTCTCTTATTCTAAAATAATATTGATTAAATCCTGCCAGGTTTTGAAAAAATTTTGTACAGATCCTCTAACTGAGAATTAGATTTTTTCCAATTTCAAATAATATAAAACATCGGTTTCCCACTGACTTATAAGATGAGAATTAGGATTCTTCCAATTTAACAAAATAAGTCTGCGTGCCAAAAGTGTAGTAAATGCAATCACCGTTTGCTTGTCCTTCTTCAATTCAAGTCCATCTGGAAGATCACCGAAAACAGCTGTTAATGGGTTAGGGGGGATTGTGATACCAAGGCTGTCTGAAAGGCACTTAAAAATTTTTGTCCAAAATGATGTTAGTTTGGTGCAGGCCCAGAACATGTGACCCAGTGAGGCAGGAGCTTGGTTGCAGCGTTCGCAGGTTGGATCCTGCCCTGGAAACATTTTGGACAGTTTTAAGCGAGACAGATGAGTTCGATATATAATTTTTAGTTGAATAATTCTATGCTTTGCGCATATAGAACTCGAGTGAATTCTCTGTTTTGCTACCTTCCACTCCTTTTCTGATATATTGATTAAGAGATCTTCTTCCCAATGTCCTCTTGGATCTTTGAAAGGTAGGGACTCTAATAAGATTTTATATATTGCGGAAATAGTGTTTATTTCCTCGAAATTGAGCAGTATTTTTTCCAGCAATGTGGAGGGTGCAAGGTGGGGGAAATCGGGCAATTTCTGTTTAACAAAATTTCTAATTTGAAGATAGTAAAAGAAATGTGTAGCTGGGAGGTTGAATTTTGAACGTAATTGTTCAAAAGATGTAAATATGTTGTCTATATAAAGATCTCTGAGCATTTTAATCCCAAAACTTTTCCAGGTATTAAAAACTGGATATACTTGCGAAGGTTGAAAGAGGTTGTTCTCTTGCAGAGGTGCCACTGATAAAAGATTTTCCATCTTAAAATGCTTTCTAATTTGGTTCCATATTCTGAGTGAGTAAAGCACAATTGGGTTATTAGTATATTTGCGATAACTTTCATTTATTGGAGAGCAGAGCAGGGAATATAAAGAAGTACTACAGGATTTTACTTCTATTGCGGACCAAGCCTGTGTATGTTCATTTATTTGTGTCCAGGTTTTTATGGCTTGTATGTTTGCTGCCCAGTAATAAAACTGAAAATTAGGTAAAGCCATGCCACCTTCTGCCTGAGGTCTTTGTAGGGTCGCTCTTCGGATACGTGGGTGTTTTGAGTTCCAAATGAATGAGGTTATAGTTGAATCTAACTGTTTAAAAAATGATTTATTGATATATATTGGAATGTTTTGAAATAAAAAGAGAAGTTTAGGAAGGATATTCATCTTAACAATGTTAATTCTTCCAGCTAGAGTGAGATGAAGGGTTGACCATCTATGCAAGTCTTGCTTAATTTTTTCCATACAGAGGCCAAAATTTTGTTGATAAAGAGCTTTATGTTTACTTGTGATATTTACCCCTAGGTATTTAAACTGATCTGCCATGGTAAAAGGTAGGGTGTCTAATCTAATATTATATGCTTGTGAATTCACTGGAAAGCGTATACTTTTATTCAGATTAATTCTAAGACCAGATATCTTTTGAAATTCTGTTAGTGCTGTTAAAACAGCAGGGACAGTGTTTTCTGGGTCTGATATATATAAGACCATATCATCTGCATATAGAGAAATTTTCTGTTCCAGTCCTTCTCTGACAATCCCCTTTATCTGATAAGAATTTCGGCAGTGTACCGCCAGTGGTTCAATAGCGATTGAAAACAAGAGTGGAGACAAGGGACATCCTTGTCTGGTACCACGTTCTAGTTTAAAGTAGTCTGAGCAAATGTTATTAATTCAAACTGAAGCTTCTGGATTGGTGTACAGTAGTTTGATCCATGCACAAATATTTGGGCCAAACCCAAATTTCTCCAATGCAGTGAAAAGGTAATTCCATTCAATCATATCAAATGCTTTTTCTGCGTCTAATGATAGTAATATCTCTGGGGTGTTTGATTTTGCTGGTGAATATATAGCATTAAACAAGCGTCGGAGATTTGAAGATAGGTGTCGGCCTTTAATAAATCCAGTTTGATCTTGTAATATTACCGAGGGCAGCACTTTCTCCATCCTTCTAGCTAGGATTTTTGAGAGTATCTTAACATCATTATTCAGGAGTGAAATTGGTCTGTATGATGCACATTGTAACAAGTCCTTATTTTGTTTAGGAAAGACGGTGATTAATGCTTGTCGAAATGTTTGAGGTAGTATTTGGTTGTCTCTAGCTTCTGTAAATGTTGCCAATAAGAGGGGAGCTAGCTGAGTGGAGAATTTCTTATAAAATTCTACGGGGTAACCATCAGGGCCTGATGATTTCCCGCTTTATAGCGTCTAGTAATTCTGTTAGCGTTAGAGGTTAACAGGTACATCATACATAAGCAATTTTTGCTAGTACTTTTATTTGTGTGCATTAAAGTATTTTTATCAACTACCTTTGATAGAATAAAATTCATTCAGTTTTGTATATGTCTGCAAGTAATCTTGTCTATTTTATGTTTTTATTGTTGATTAATATCAATTACATGTTTTATGAATTCAGAACACATCTAATTTAATTGGTGTAACTTTAAAATATGTCCCCAAAATGTCTTGGATTTTACAATACATTGAGTGATTGAACTTTATAGACATGGATAAATTACAGAATTTTAAAGAATACTTGGAATCCTGAAATCCTATTTTAAATCCTTCACAGCTTTATGTCAGAAGTGAATCTTTATGCCATTTAATAGCAGAATTAATGTTTAGGGATTAGGTAAAGTGCCCAGATATTGCATTCTTTAGAGGTTCCAGGAATTAAAGCCAAAACATATTGCTTGCACCACAGATTAGGCCGTACCTCTCTCTTTGGAACATGTGGAAAATCATTTACTCCTCTTGTGTGTTTCAGGTGAAAATATATAGTAAAAACAGTGCATTTTAATACATAAGAAACATGTCTTCATGTCTTGAGAATCAATAATGTTTTCTTTTCTGGGCATTGCTTGATCACAGAGGTTGGTTGAGTTAAAAGCAACTACTGTATATGAGTATGTAGGACGAATAGGCAAAATTACACTCTGCTTTCAGTAGCATACAGTAATTAGGCACATATACACAATATGTCCTCTGTTTTTCTTATAATCTTTTTTTATGTAAAGCAATACATATTTGTTGGTTCCTACATGAACTGGGTTTCAGAAGAGTACTGTTTTTTGGCAAAATGCAGATGTTTCTTTAGGCATTAATTACATTTCTAGCACTAACTAATACTCATTATTCTGGAGTAGTTTTTTCCATTCTTGAGTAAGAATTCTTAAACCCATTCATCTAACTGTGCCACTGATGTGCATGTGCCATTATCAAGCTATCGCAGCCCCAAATAAGATTATGAGCAGAGATTATGGATTAGTCACCTCAATTCTAAATCTGATTTTCATTGACAGTAGCAAAACAAGAAGATACTGCTTATTAGAATACATATTTCTTCATGTGGGTAAAGGATAATAGTTTTGTTTGTTGTTTATATCATGTTCCATTAATATGAGATCTGCATTACAATACTAATGAGAATGTATAGTATCATATTGTTGGAAAGGCTTCAAGAACACCTGTAACCCTTTGTACAGATCTTCAGTGGGAGGGTCAAAAATGTCCAACCGTTTATATTTTGACAATTATGTTAATAATTTTGATTTAAAAGCAAGAATAACTTTAAGTACTGCATTTGTGTTGCTCTTTTAAAAATTAAAATTATTTTAGGTCATCTTTTAAGTATACATTTTTCTAGTTTAGTTTAACTGTAATCTTGCACTGTGTAGTATATACTGTAACTCTTAAGTTTGTGTTAGCATTTTCCTAATTTCATCTGTATTTTTTTAAACAGAACAAAGAATTTTAGGAAACATTTGGCAGGAAAAGTCTGGAAGAAATCCACTGCAGACTCTCTACAGCAATGATCAGGTTAGTTTATGAAATGTATGAAAATTTAACAGTGGTCATAACTGTCCACAATATTTTTCAAAGTAATCAGTTAGTGGTAAAATAAAAGAAGATTTTAATATTGTATTGGCTGTACAAAATGTTTATATAGAGGTGTGCATTTGTTCCAAAAGGCTATTAAAAATGAACTAAATTTAGGGAAACAGTTAAGTGTCGAAACTCAAAAGAACTCTTGTTTTTGCAATTGGTTTGCAAGCAGGTGTGATTTTAGTCATTTTGTGAATTTTGTAAGTGAAGATAGTTAACAGAAAGACACTGAAAATGGCTTCAAAAATAAATGCTACAAATCTGAAAGATGTATCTTGGAAGATACTTTGGAATAGTGAGGCTGTTATAGATATTGGACTAGTGATAACCCAGAAATTATTTATGGTTAGTATATTTACTGTATATTATATTAGAGGACAGGGTGGTTCACGCTCACAAGAGTACTAGGGAGAATAGCCATTTTGGCACTCCCTGTTTTCACTATACGGTATTGGGTTCTTGCAGGGAACTTGAGTAGTGGCCGGATACCCCAGAAATATTCCAAAATATTTCTGACTAGGCCTATAAGCCCCTTCAGCCATTATATCAGGGACCTTAAACTTGGAAGGTAGTTGGTGACAGGGGCTCATCTGGTTGGAGGAAGGAAGGAAGGCCAGATGATTGGAAAGAAGGATAATTTGTATTGTAAGCAATGGGAAGTTTTCAATAGTTGTTTAGTGGAGCATCCAAACCTCAGCATTGTCAAGTACCTTTGTTGCATAGGAAGGTCAGATGGGTTAGGTTTTATTGTTTTGCTGCTTTGAGTATTGCTCCTTTTTCCTTGTTACATACCATTTAATACATTTCCTCTGTAGTTTTATTATTTTATGCCTGGTTCACAATGTGCCGCCATTATTTTATGCTGCAATGGTTTGTGGCTTGACAGTTAAAACAACAAAAAGAGAGAGATTTCATTAGTTTGTATACTATATGGCCAAAACTTTGTGGACACATGACCATCATACCTATATGAGCTTGCTGGACATCTCATTACAAAATCAAGGGTATTTATATTAATTTTCCTTCCCCAAACTGTTGCCACAAAGTTGAAAGTGCATCATTTTCTGAAATGTTTTTTATTTGCTTTTGCATTAACAGCACCTTCACAGCAATCAAGGGGTCTAGACCAAACCCTGAAAATAGCTACAAACTATTTTTCCTCCTCCACCAAACTTTAAAGTATGAACTCTGCAGTTAGGAAGGTAATGTTGTCCTGGCATCTGCTAGATAGTGAAGTGTGACTTGTCACTCCAGAGAACACATTTCTACTGCTTGAGTGTCCAAAGGCAATATGCTTTATACAAGTCCAGCTGATGTTTAGCATTGCACAAAGTGACCTTAGGCTTGTGTGTAGCTGCTTGGTCAAGAAAACCCATTTTATGAAGCTCTCGATGCACAATAATTGTGCTAATGTAGCTTCCAGAGGCAGTTTGGAACTCTGTTGTGAATGAAGAAACAAAGCATAGGCAATTTGTATGTGTTATGCACTTCAGCACTCAGCGAGCCTGTTCTGAATCTGGGTGGTCTACCACTTTGTGGCTGAGCTATTGTTGCTCCTAGGCACTTCCACTTTACAATAATAGCACTTACAGTTGACTGGGACAGATCTAGCAGAGCAGAAATTTCACTTACTGACTTGTGGGAATGGTGTCAGTGCTATGTTTAACGTTCCTGAGCTCTTCAGTATGACCCATTCCATTGCCAATGGAAATTGAATGACTGCTGATTTTATGCACCTTTTAACTAGAGTGCAGCTGAAACACCTGAACTTGGTAATTTGGAGGGGTGTCCACATAATTTTGATCATATAGTGTATGCCGGTTAAACTATTGGTGGTTATGGCTATAACACCAATATTATAGATATTTTAATAATATTAGTAATTTTACTACTAATGTAATTATGGAGATTTCAGGATACAGTATATGTTAAATATTGTTAATGTTAAATGAAAAATGCTTATTGTACAGTGTACTTTATATGCATTCTATGTTAGCATTTATGTCACTAATTTCACAAATGTCCATTTATCGCTTGCAGATTGATCATAGAGACATATGCTAATAGTGTATTTAGAAATTAAAGTCCTGACTTTAAAATACCTGAATTGCAGAAAGTAGAACAAATTTAAGCAAACAAATGTACAGTTAGTAGTTTCCATCCCCGACTGTCTGATGGCTACATTCATCCAGACTGTCTTAAAACAGTTCTTTGCAAGTTTCATATACAGCTGCTTAACATACCAAGGTGTTGGATGTCAGGACACTGAAATATAAATGAAGATATTTTCTGTGAGCAAATCACATGCCAGAGATCACTTACAGGATCATCTAACAAGTTATATGCTTCTGATACTAAGGTACTCTGGTTACACTCCCTAGGATTATATTGTTTATATTAGTTACTACAATAATTTGTTTTAGAACATATCTTCTTTTTTTTTAAAGCAGATTTTTTCAGATTTTTGTCATCTACATTTGATGTGAAGTGATGTGATCTTCCTTGAAATTGTACTGATTTGTCTGATTTTTGTGGTGGTTCTTAACGTCAGATTTTGATAGTGAAAAGAAAAGCAGAAAAATACTAGACTTTATGAAGTCTAGTAAAGTAAACAGTAAATAGTTGCTGTGACAAAATTGTCGACAGTTAATCATTTTTGTTAATCTGCTCTATAATACTTTTGGGTTATTTACTTGGGCACTGGAAGAATCTCTGAAAGGTCAGTAAACAGGTGATTGGCAATGTGACATTGATCTCTTTTTTTTTTTCTTTAGCACATTTAATATTGGTATTCTTAAAAGTCTAGGTTGAAGTACCAAGAAATGGGCAGATCCACTACAGTTTTGACTGTGCTTTATTCTGATATTTTGGAACACCTTAACTCCAAGATTATTGGCATTGCATGGAGTTTAATGTTCTGCTGTTTTCCCTCATGGTTAGGCAGAATATATATATACATATATATATATATATATATATATATATATATATATATATATATATATATATATATATATATATACCCTAGGTTCTTGTCTATAAGCCGGACTCATGTATAAGCCGGAGACCAAAAATCATACGAATTTTTAAAATAAAATCGTATCATAGATAAGCCGGACTCATGGATAAGCCGAACGTACTATAACCTATAACTAATAGAAGGGGAGGGAGGTCAGTGGTCTCACTCGCACCCATTTAATTTCTTTAAGGGGGGAGAGAGTGTGAGATATTGGCGTCTCTCTCACTCCCCGCATGGCGTGGTTGGAGTGGCCGGAGCGCGTTCTTTCTGCTCTGGGCGTCGCCGAGTCAACACGCGCGCGTAGCGGTCATTTAAATTGTGATTTTATATGTAAGCATATTTAAATATATATTGCGGATTTTTTGCTGGTTCGCGGATTTCTGCAGACAATGGGTCTTTTAATTTCTGGTACATGCTTCCTCAGTTGGTTTGCCCAGTTGATTTCATACAAGGGACGCTATTGGCAGATGGCTGAGAAGCTAGATTGCTTACTTTTCTCTCACTCTTGCGCTGACTATCTGTGATCCTGACGTATGGGGATTGAGCAGGGGGGCTGTTTGCACACCTAGACGATACGGACGCTCGTCTAAAAATGCTAAAAGATTATCTTCACGTTGCTATCTTTTGTAAAGCTGATTCCTGAAAAGACATGCTGCACAGTGCTTCGCATACTTAAAAGCTCGAAGGGCACGTATTGATTTTTGACTGAAAAACAAACTCTGTCTCTGTCTCTCTCTCTTCCTGCTCCTGACGGAGGGGGTGTGAGCTGCCGCCTTCAACAGCTTTGTGCCGCGGTGCTTCGCATACTTAAAAGAAAAACAGCACCATTGATTTGTTTGCTAGAGATTGTTTTCTCTATCTATGTGACATTCTGTGCTCCTGACACACACACCTTTGAAGAGGAAGATATGTTTGCACTCTCTTAATTGTGAGACAGAACTGTCATCTCTGTCTTGTCATGGAGCACAGTTTAAACTTTTGAAAAAGAGACAAATGTTTGTTTGCAGTGTTTGAATAACTATCTGTCTCTCTACAACCTCCTGTGTTTCTGCGCAAATCTGTGACCCAAGCATGACAATATAAAAATAACCATATAAACATATGGTTTCTACTTCGCGGATTTTCTTATTTCGCGGGTGGCTCTGGAACGCAACCCCCGCGATGGAGGAGGGATTACTGTATAAGTCGGACTTATGTATAAGCCGATATTCTATTTTTTCATTTTCACAACTTTTTTCCTTAGATAAGCCGCGGCTTATAGACAAGAACTTATAATATATAATATATATACCCTATATATATATATATATATATAATATATATATAATATAGAGAGAGAGAGAGAGATAGATAAATATATTGTGACAGTTTAAGGGATCCCCGTGACCCCTTGAACCCTCAGACCAGACGTCAGACACCAGATAAAAGTCCAATGATAATATTTATTATTATAAATAAGTGCACAAAGCACCCTCCTCTCCACAATACTCAATAAATCAATAATCAAATAAACAATACTCAATCCTCCACTCCCAGACGCTTAGTCACCCTGCCTCCCAACTCGGCTCAACGTCTGGGATTTCCCACAATCCTTTTATAGTCCTTGACCTGGAAGTGGTTCTGTCCCTCAGTCCATGTGACTTTCTATCACTTCCGGGTCAGGTAAAAACTTCTCCTTTTCTTCAGCCTGGAAGTATATCATTTCTTCTGTTCCCGTGACTTGGAAATACTTCCGGGCAATACAGAAAGCATAAATCCCTTGGCCTCCTTGCAGGGACTCCTGGTGGCCCCCATGGTATCCAGCAAGGCTGTGAAGAAAAACTCCAAGGACCATGAGGCCCTGCTGGAATTCGGGGCACCTCCATGTTGCAGGGAGGGCTCCATCTGGTGGCCTGGGGGTATTGGCTGGACTCTATGGCCGGCAGTCCCTCACAATATCTATTTATATATCTTTCTAAATATCTATGTACAGAGGATTCAGAAATTTTCAGATTCCTTCACCATATGTACTGTACACTTTATTGTGTTGTAAATTTAATTTGAAATGGAAGTCTTATTTTTTTCCCAATTCATCAATGCTCAAAAACCCATAATGACAAAGTGATGTTTTCAGTAAGGTTTGTAAATGTATTAAATATTCTAAACTGAAACTCTTAATTTGATTCTTTGTTAGAAGCACCTTTGGTGGCAATTACAACCTCGATTCTCCTTGGGTAAGTCTTTATAAACTGTACAGAACCTGGATTTGGGCAGTTTATCCCATTCTTCCTGGCAGATCATCAAAAGGTCTAGTAAATTGGATGGGGAACATCTGTAAAATGTCATCTGCCTTGGGTGTATGCTTTGGTTAATTTTTTGCTGAAAGGTGACTGTTGCTCCTGTATGAGGTCACGTGAACAGTCCCCATTTGTCCGGACTGTCATCTCTAGGAAGAGACCACAATGCTCCTAGAAACACTCAAAAGCTTTAGAAATGGTTTTAAGGCCTCACCCTGATCTGATGTCTTACAACAATTTGATCACTGAGATCTACAGAGAGTTCCTTAGACGCTATGGCTTGCCTTTTGTCTTAACATACATACAGCATGGATTGTGGAAGCTTGTATGCACAGACGTGTGCCTTTCTAAAGAATTTCCAGTCAATTCAGTTTGCCTTAGTTGGATTCCAGTCAAGTTCTGGACACTTCTGAAGGGTATTTAAAACAAACAGGGTGCGCCTTACCACTGTGCGAAGTGCCACAGCAAAGGTTCTTAATACTTGTATAAATGAAAGATTTCTTTTTTGATTTTTAATGAATTTGCACACCTTTTTAAATAAATGAATTTGGATTGTCACGGGTTATTGATTGCAGACTGATGGGCAATAATGACAAAAATATCAATTTCTAACTAAATCTACGGCACAATAAAATGAGCAAAAAGTGAAGGCATCTGACTACGTTCTGAATCCACTGAATATATGCATATATAGATATGCAAACAAACACTAGTATACAGGGTGATTTTAAGGCTGACATCCAGCAGTCCTTGGTTAGCATATTTTAAAAAGGATACAGTGGAACTTTGGGTCACAAATGTCTCGGACCACGTACAAATCGGGTTACGACCAAAAAGTTTGCCAAAGTTTTGCATCTGTTCACGACCACACACTCGGGTGACAAACAAGCCAGTTTCCCTTCCGGTTCGTATGCACCGATGATTTCCGCACGTGTTCAGTCTCTCCCTGTGCATTCCCTGTGCAGCAAGCGAGCACGAGAGAGAGAGAGCGTGAGCGAGAGAGCCCAAGCAGAAGAAGTAAACATTACAGAAGAAGTAAGTAAAGATTTAGTTTACTATTACACAGTGCATTCGAGGTTTAATTATATTTGTGCTTAAAAATCTTTAAAAAAATATATATTTACATACAACTCGTACAGTCTGGAATGGATTAATTGTATTTACATACAGTCCTATGTGGGAAATTACTTCGGGTCACGACCAAATCGAGTTGTGACCAGACTTTTGGAACGAATTGTGGTCGTGACCCGAGGTTCCAGTGTAATTTCAAAAGTCTTTCTAAATCTGGTCTATCTAAGGTTTTCGAGTTTTAAATTTGGTGCTGAATGTCACAGTATAGACTCTTAAGCAAGACAAGCAGGACCACTTTAAACCTAGATAAACCCTTGCCTGTGACTCACTGTGTGACCTTGTAACAAACATTATTCTAGATCACAGTCCTTATGCCCTCTTTTTTGCAGTCAAACATGCCTCCACACAGTTTATCAAGACTAGAACAGTACATAGGCTTTTCCTCAACTTGTGTGTGACCAGAATATTCATTCTGCAGTAGGTCTCAGTATAAATAAATACTATTGAATTCAAAAAAATTCCTATTTATTGGGATTTCATGTTTAAATTAAACTTTTTTTTATATGAAATATATGCTCAATTGTATATATCATGAAATGATTCCTGTATAATGCATTGTACATACAGTATATATCTATTTTTTAATTGAATGTACAATGAGCCTGTTGAGAGTGATCTCCTGGTGTCAAAAGTTTCAATAGGTACATGCTGACAACAGCTGAATGTCTTAATGTTGAACGAATGACTGACCTTGAGAATTTGATTGTTAGGGAAGGGAAGACTGAAGAAGTGTACTTAGTCCAGTGTCAAAAAGACAAGGTAACCACTAAAGTTATATTTTTTCCAAGAAAAGATTGTGGCTAACTAGTGGAGAAAGAATTGGTGATTAGGTGAATGGAGAATTTCAGAGCATATACTAAAACAAGAATTGCTGGAAAGTGAATTCAAGGTGATGGTTTGAATGTACCCTAAAAAGATGGGATACACATAAAAGATGGATTGCAGCATGTGCAGAAAAGTGTTGCTGGGAAATTTCTTCAGTACATGTGCTTTAAAGTGCAGTATTGTGATAGATAGGCTGCAAGTGGCCAACACAAGCTTTTTGTGATAAAGTTTGGGAAGGGAAGGATGAGAGTGCAAGTCATAGTCATCTTATTCTCTGTCCACACAGTCTTTTTCAAACCTTTGCTAGTTTTATTATTGATGGCAGAACTTGTCAGTGAGAATTGTGGAATTTATTTTGTCAAAAAAATTTAAAAGTTTATTTTTTTCAGTTTCAAAAGATAAACTCTAAAATAAAAAAAAATCATAATACTGGTTAATCATTACATTGTTTTAAGTTGAAATGTTAAAGAGCTTAGTCATGAATGCAACAGGGAGAACATCTGTTTACATGTCAGCTGTTTGGGATGAAATAAATGTCTTAAGCAGGATACCCATTTAATACAAGCTAGTTTAAACTCTTAGTAAACAAAGCAGCTATACACTATTAAAAATGCTGTTACATTACACAACTTCTAGATGGAAGGGATGTCAAACTTGACTGCTATAGCTGCTGATGTCATTGCTGGAGAATGTCAGATTACATGATTAGATGTCACGTAGGATAACAAATTACATGACTCCATTATGACTTTCCTGCAGTTTCAGATTTCCAAAGTATTATGAACTCTCTGCATTCTGGCAGCTATTGTCTGACTGTACTAGTGAAGGCTTCTAGGTGTGGTGTGTTCTACCACAATCTCATCCTTTTTTTCCTTTTCCATTGTATTGTGGTATGACAAACACAAGACATTGGACAGACAAGCCTGTCTTCTGTTTGCAAAGTCCAAAACGCACTCATTCCTTATCCCTTGTACCTGCATTAAAGGCATTGTACTTCCAGGTGAGCCTATATTGGTTGTGAACTCAACTTAAGACAAAATCAAACCTGCCACTGCCCCTGACTAGCTGAGATTATGTAAATAAAGTTTTCAGCTAAAAATCACTGAGGAAGATTGTGCAGTGTGATGGAGTCTTAACACAAAAGGATCCTAACAGTATATGTCCATTTATATTTTTGTCAAGCTATGGCCAGTTGACAACAGATGACCTTGTTTCTCTAATTCTAGAACTGAAACCATCATGCTTCAGTAGTTCAACTAACGTTTGATATTAATACTTGCAGGCAAATTAATATTTGAATAGAGACTCAAACCTTGCAGGACACTCTAGGAAGCACACTTAGCATATTTGAGAGGACAAGTCATTAAAAATTAAATTGCACGTAAGAAACACAAGAAAACTAATTACTGAGATTTCTTAAAAACACATCAAGAATATGCAAGATTATCCAGTAACACACTCTACCAAAAAAGGTTAACAGGACAAACAGAGTTTAACCTTTTGGCCTCATAGAATGTCTCTTTAAATTCATTTTACTTTAAGAAGCAACAGTTAACCGAAGTGGTTTAAAAACATTGGTTGCACGATAATCTGGAACAAATTAATGAGGCGTATGGTTGAAGCTGAAACCTTGACAACCTTTAAGAAGAATATAGATGAGATATTGGGACAGTTTCACTATTACCTAAACTAACAGTCTTGATGGATTGAATGGTCTTCTCTTATTTCTCAAAGTTTTTGTGTTCTGATAATGTTTGCTTTTTTTCCCCAAGGAAGCTTTTTTTTTATTTTTTTAATAAGAGTCTTTTTGGTTGTGTTCAGTATAAATGGAGGTTCAGACTTTTTGTTGATACAAAGTAGCAGGCAATTGTGGAGTAAAAAGTAAAGACTGGTGAAGAGGCAATAAATTCATAAACTTGTATGATAAGGAGAAACAATTTGAGGTGTCTTTGGTGCAATACGGTATGTAGCAAACGGCAGAGAATGATGGATGGAAAGGTGACGAAAGTCAAAGTGTAAACCTAGATGGAAGTGGTTAGAGATGTGGTGGGTTAATAAACAACCAACCAATTGGGAGGAACCCACATTGCAGTGAAACTAGTTGAAATGAACTCACTTACATCAGTGCCTCATGACACTTGTTGCAAAATACTAAACCTTATGAGACATAAAGTACAATGTGTATAATGTCAAGTGAAACGAGACACTTAATATAGAGGGTCTTATTTCCATCTTAAAATTCTACCACTGCATTGTTTTAAGAAATAACAGCACAGTTTTGTTTACTTGAGCAACTGAAATTACACAAGCACTTAAAAGCTTTTTACACCTTGGCATTTTGCCAAAGATCAGATTGGAAGGAAAGAAATCCAAGGACTTTAGACAAGTGAAGTATACATACTGTACAGCATTTTTTGCAGTAAGATAGCTTTTACTTTATATTAAATGCAACTCTTTCTTACACAATATAAAGGAAGATTATTCTTCATTTCTTTAGAAACTCCTATGTTACAAATTAACCAACAAATGCATTTACTTGTATATACT
Source organism: Erpetoichthys calabaricus (assembly GCF_900747795.2). Lineage (NCBI taxonomy): Eukaryota > Metazoa > Chordata > Cladistia > Polypteriformes > Polypteridae > Erpetoichthys > Erpetoichthys calabaricus. The sequence continues at coordinate 66,569,898 of NC_041411.2, read as the reverse complement.
GGTGTTTTTATTTCTGGTCTGCTAAAATTACTGTATGCACTTTTAAGCATGTCCTTCTCGACTAGTTAACAATAACACTAACAAATTTTAATTAAGAGTTATTGTATATTTTCTGGACCCATAATTTAGTAAGCCCTTTGTATTGGTACATAAAAAAAGAAAAAGAAAAATTACATACGCAATACATACAGTATATATGCAATCTAAATAAACATGTGTTCATCAAAGTAAACAGCAAGCTGTTTAAGAATGTAAGTTATGAGATGCACTCATGTCCCACTGAAGGTAATAACAAAGGATTGAATTATGACAAAACAGATGGTCATATTGATTAATAATGCATATGTTATATATGATACACTTCTACATATGGCAGAGCACCTTGTGTGGAAATCTGAAAAACTTTCAGTATAAAGGCAAGGTCTTAATTACCACTTTCACTTTTGCACAGGATGGGTGACTGTCCGGCAAAAAGAAACTATAACACTTGGATACTTGGCATGTTCACATCTGAATGATTGCTCAGGATTTTTGACATGTTTCTTTAATTATTATAGAGTTTTCCTTATATTTTGAGCAATTTAGAAAAATCAATGTATTAACACGCTGCTTCATATAACCAACATGTCTTTTCATCTCCAGATAAGCTTTTTATTTCATTTGGTGTTGAGTGTAGCATTTTTGTGACTTGTTTGTCCTAATGTTAAAAAAAATCTCACATTGAAACTCATTTTTGTCTTTGCCTTTCATAGCAGGTTTTGAGAAGTCCTTTATAGAAACAAATTCAACACTTGCAAAACTTAATGGTAGTTCTAGCTCTGTCACTGGATGCAGTTGCATGCATTTTCTTAAAGTGCTGTTTCATGGACATACTAATTTTATTTATTTCCTTTTCTGTATGATGGCTGCCCCCATAAGCGTGGAAGATATAATCAAAATTATGTATCATGATATTTGCAAAATTTTGGATGGTAATGCTAAATATAATAGTCTAGACCTAAAAATATTTTAAATGAAATTCTCCTGGCTTAGTTTATATTAAAACAATTACTTGAGTAATTTCAGAATTTGAGATCAATCAAGATGGGTTTTTATTGTATTTGAATGGTCATGTAAATGACAATTAAACAAATCAAACTGCATCAAAGCATTTCAGTATAGCTGTACTCAAATCATATACATTTTTTGTAAAAGGCACCTCATTCATGGCCAAGTAGTACGTTGCACCATTCCTTCCATTTTCACAAAGAAAGCCTACTGTTCATTCTTTTCCTTCTTTTTCCATTGTAAAAAAGACACAAATAGTCAAAAAAGGTTTGGGGTTTTCCGGCCCCGTATACTGTGGGAAAAGTGCGATCAAATAATATTTTCAATACAATTGTCATACCACCGTTCGCCATCATGGCGGACGGGGGGAACATTTATGAGGGAGGGACCGGAAATGGATGAAGCGCTGCTGGGAAGGAACCGAGATGGATGATGGGACTGCTGACGTCATTGGGATGCGACAGAGGGAAGGCGGAAGTGGCGTGTTGAGATTCCATGTTCAGACGTTCATGGCGGTGTTGTGTCTTTCTTTCTGTTGGAAATAAATAGAGAAAGGTTAATACTCCGCCATTCCCGTCTGGTATATGTCTTCGTGCAACAGTTTAGGTCGTTCCGCGGCTCCCTAATCGCGCGTGCGTGACATGACCCCCCCCCCTCAGCCCAGACCCACCGGGTCGGGCGGACCGAACCGAGAGGTCGTGAACCCGGGAGAGGGCATCAGCATTGGCCTGAAGGGGACCCCGGCGATAAGTAACGGTAAACTTGTATGGCTGCAGGTCCAAAAACCACCTGGTGACACGAGGGTTCGACTCCTTGTGCAGGGCCATCCACTGCAGGGCGGCATGGTCCGTTACCAGAGTGAACTCACGACCCAGCAGGTAGTACCGCAGATGAGTCACCACCCACTTAATGGCCAAGGCCTCCCTCTCAACCGCCGCGTACCGGGTCTCTCGGTCCAACAGTTTCCGGCTCAGGTAAAACACGGGGTGTTCGGCACCGTCGACGCTCTGGCTCAACACTGCACCCAGGCCTGTGTCCGAAGCGTCGGTCTGGAGAAGAAAAGGTAAAGAGAAATCAGGGGTGTGTAATATAGGTGCCGATGTCAGGGCCTTTTTCAAGTCACTGAATGCCAGTTCTGCTTTCTGGTTCCATACCACATAGACAGGAGACCCTTTCTTTGTTAGATCAGTCAAGGGTGCTGCCTTTTCAGAGAAACGGGGAACAAACCGGCGGTAATACCCCGCCAACCCTAAGAAAGCCTGCACCTGTTTCTTGGTCATCGGACGGGGCCATTCCAAGATGTCTTTTATTTTGGAGCATTGGGGTTTCACCTGTCCCCGCCCAACTAGGTAGCCTAAATATTTGGCCTCCCTTAAGCCAAAGTAACACTTACGGGGGTTAATGCGGAGGCCGGCTTTCGCTAGTGTGGCAAGAACAGCATACACCTGCAGTATATGTTCCTCCCAGGTGCCGGAATAAATGACTAGGTCATCCAAGTAGGCGGCACAATAGGATTGATGGGGTCGTAGCACTCTGTCCACCAGACGCTGGAACGTAGCAGGTGCCCCGTGCAACCCGAATGGGAGGACCTTATACTGCCAATGTCCACTAGGGGTACTGAATGCTGTTTTCTCTCTGGCGGATGCCGTTAGGGGAATTTGCCAGTACCCTTTTGACATGTCCAAGGTAGTCAAGTATTGTGCCCTCCCTAGGCGCTCCAAGAGATCGTCCACTCGGGGCATAGGGTAGGCATCGAACTTAGAGACTTGGTTCAGACGCCTGAAGTCGTTGCAGAACCTCCAGGACCCGTCTGGCTTAGATACGAGGACGATAGGACTGGACCAGGGACTATAGCTTTCCTCAATAATATTCATGTCCAGCATCCTTTGGATTTCCAATTCCACTTCCGTCCTCTTTGCTTCCGGGAGGCGATAGGGTCTCTCCCTGACTATCACCCCCGGGTCAGTAACAATATCGTGCTCAATCAATGAAGTACGGCCAGGTACCTCGCTAACCACTTCGGGGACGGCATGGATAGCATGTTCCAGCTCCAGCCGTTGTGATGGGGTTAAGTCTGGTCCGAGGTTAAGTGTGAGTTTACTTGCGCAAAGGGAGAGGGCGGTACCGGAGGGTGGAGCCTCGTCCCTATCTCTCCACGGCTTTAACAAGTTCACGTGGTACACTCTCTCGGCAGGTCTACGATTCGGTTGTTTCACATCCACCAGCCCTTTCCGCTCCTTTACCTCATAGGGACCCTGCCAATGGGCCAGCAATTTAGAATGGGATGTGGGTACGAGCACCATTACGCGGTCTCCGGGGTGAAATTCCCGGAGGACAGCATTTTTATTATAGGACCGGGCTTGCGTTGCTTGAGCACGGGTCATGTGATCTTTTAGGATGGGTCGGATTTTGTTCATTCTATCGCGCATTTGCGCGATGTACTCCAAAACATTACAGCCAGGCAGAGCCTCCTCCTCCCAGCCTTCTTTTAATATATCTAAAAGCCCCCGGGGCTGACGTCCATATAAGAGTTCAAAGGGGGAGAAACCCGTGGAGGCCTGTGGGACTTCCCGGTAAGCAAAGAGCACGAAGGGCAAAAGCTCGTCCCAGTTCCGACCGTCCGCGCTGACTACCTTACGTAACATCTGTTTAAGTGTCTGATTAAACCGCTCCACTAAGCCATCGGTTTGCGGGTGATAAACCGACGTCCTCAGATGTTTGATTTTCAGTAACTTAGCAACCTCCCTGAACGTATCCGAAGTAAAGGGAGTACCTTGATCCTTGAGGACTTCTTTAGGTATTCCCACTCTGGCAAAGAGCCTGACTAATTCCCGTGTGATATTCTTGGAAGTAGCGGACCGTAAGGGTACCGCTTCTGGGTATCGAGTTGCGTAATCTACCATGACCAATATGTATTTTTGGCCACGGGTCGAAGGTTCTAGGGGACCTACCAGATCAATACCGATCCTCTCGAAGGGAACATCAATAAGGGGAATAGGAACTAAAGGAGCACGGTCCATCCTAGGAATCTGACGGATCTGACACTCCGGGCAGGACTGACAGAAACGTCGGACCTCCTCATTTATTCCTGGCCAATAAAACCGCTGTTTAATTCTCTCCAGCGTTTTTTCGGTTCCCAAATGGGCGCCCAGGAGGTGGGAGTGTGCCAGTTCGCAAACCTCCCGCCGGAAGGTTCGCGGCACTAACAATAACTTCCGCGCTCCACCTTCGTGACTCGCAACTCGATACAACAGATCATGTTCTAATACAAAGTAGGGCTCCGGTGGCAAGGAATCATCAGACAAATGGTCATTTATTGAAACAATTGCATTCCGGGCGTTTTTTAGGGAATCATCATTCCATTGCTCCCTTTTAAATGACGCGGGGGTAGACCGGAACTGATTGATCATAGAGTCTATTGGGTCCGCATGTACGGGAGCTCTGCAGACTCTTTGGCTCGTGCCCTCGCCCGGATCTTCTTCCGGGTCGGGGTCTGACGCTAGAGACTCTTCCCCCCGGTCACTGTTATTTACGGCGGTCGCCCGTGTGCACGGCCTGGGAGCCGCGGGGGTGGTGCTTCGCGTACCCATAACAAGACCCAACTTAGCCCTAGGAGTGGTTAATTGTTTCCCGCTGTTGCTATTGGACCAGTCGTGTCCCAAAATGACAGGAAAAGGTGGCTCGGGTAACACTGCGACCGTTAATCGAGACAAGCCACCATTCCATGACAGAAAACACTTTGCGGACTTATAAGACTTGGTCTCCCCATGTACACAAGTTACACTAACGTACTGGTATCGTCATTGTTGCGGTAAAACATAACGGCGAGCAACAATGGTAATGTTACTGCCGGAATCAAACAATGCAAGCACAGAATGACCATTTACTAAAACCACTCCCGTATTTGGAATAGCCAGAGGGTTTGACAGAGCACAGTACCTTTCGGTGGTGGCCCAAGTGCAGTCCATTGGCTCCTGGAGTGGCTGATACAACGGGCAGGCAGACAACAGGTGACCGAGGTCCCCGCACTTGAAACAGCGCGGTGGCCCGGGTCTGTCCTTGGCTTTCTGCGGTGCTTCCGCCGCGCGACGTGTGGGCTCGGAGTGACTGGACCGTCCCTGTCGGGCGCCACGAGCCGACTTTTCCGATCCCCCGGCTCGGTGAACCGCAAGTTGACGCTCCAGGACCTCCAAGAGTCCTTTCATGTCTTTGTAAGGGTGTCTACGGACCTGCTGGGCGAGATATCCCGGCATAGCGTTTACTAAGCCCTCACAAGCCACCTGCTCTACGACTTTACGTGCCTGGGGACCTTCTGGTCTTAACCAACGCCCCATCTTGCTCCAGAACTCGAAAGCCTGGGCTCGGGCAGGGTGGTCGGGGTTGAACTGCCAGGTTCGCCATTCACTCGCCTGCTGGTCCGTAGTGATGCCGTAGCGACTAAGGATCTCTGGCTTTAGGAGGTCGTAATCTGCGGCCTCCTCCTCGGGGAGATCATAATAGGCCCGCTGCGCAGCACCCTTCAGGTACGGAGCCAAAATGGACGCCCACTCCGCCCGCGGCCACTGGTTGCGAGAGGCGGTCCTCTCAAATATGCCGAGGTATGACTCTATATCGTCGGCATCGGACAACGGTACCATCGGAGGAGGCGGAGGTCTGGAGGGCTCCGGTCTTACCGCTTCTGCCGTTGTCAGCCTTGCCTTAGTTGCTTCAAGCTCCCTCGTTGTTTCTGCGTGTGCGATCCGAAGATTCTGAATTTGGGCAGCCATCCCGGTCAGCACTTCGTTTAGGTCCTGTCCTTCTGTCATGTTCGGACAACCTTTCTCTCCTGCCGACTACGCCACTGTAAAAAAGACACAAATAGTCAAAAAAGGTTTGGGGTTTTCCGGCCCCGTATACTGTGGGAAAAGTGCGATCAAATAATATTTTCAATACAATTGTCATAACACCGTTCGCCATCATGGCGGACGGGGGGAACATTTATGAGGGAGGGACCGGAAATGGATGAAGCGCTGCTGGGAAGGAACCGAGATGGATGATGGGACTGCTGACGTCATTGGGATGCGACAGAGGGAAGGCGGAAGTGGCGTGTTGAGATTCCATGTTCAGACGTTCATGGCGGTGTTGTGTCTTTCTTTCTGTTGGAAATAAATAGAGAAAGGTTAGTACTCCGCCATTCCCGTCTGGTATATGTCTTCGCGCAACAGTTTAGGTCGTTCCGCGGCTCCCTAATCGCGCGTGCGTGACACCATCTTTGCAGCTGTACCATCATATGCTGCATTCTGTCAGAAGGTAATGAAATGCCCACTCCTCCCATACCACTGCAACATGTACATCACTTTCGTGACAAGTAACAAAGGCAACTTCCTAATGTACTGAACAGAATTAAAAATGGTAGACGAAGACTTCTGCTGGTTGACAAATTTGTACCAGCATCTTGTTTTCACTAGTGTACTACACACTGCTGGCTGTCTGTATTATTCAAAAATTAGGAGTGGTCTCCCCTAGACTTTCTCGTATACACAGATATGGGGATGGATATTTGAGGAGTAAACTGCAAAACTGATTATATTTTTATATTATATGCATTAAAAAACAATCAACAAATCAAATAAATTGGACTGTGCAGCTGCATGAATAAAAGGCAAAGTACCACTTCTGGTTAAAGGAAATAACCCAAAAGTTGATAGAAATCTACATTTTGTACCTAACACTTGTATGCAAAATTTGGTTGACCTAACAGCCAGAAAAGGGTGGAGTGCCCTCTCAGGGTTGGGAGCGAGATCCTGCCTCAAGTGGAGGAGTTCAAGTATCTTGGAGTCTTGTTCACGAGTGAGGGAAGAATGGAGCGTGAGATCGACAGGCGGATCGGTGCGGCGTCCGCAGTGATGCGGGCTCTGCATCGGTCTGTCATGGTGAAAAAGGAGCTGAGCCATAAGGCAAAGCTCTCAATTTACCGGTAGATCTATGTTCCTACCCTCACCCATGGTCATGACCTATGGGTAGTGACCGAAAGAACGAGATCGCGAATACCATCCATCCATCCATCCATTGTCTCCTGCTTATCCGAGGTCGGGTCGCGGGGGCAGCAGCTTGAGCAGAGATGCCCAGACTTCCCTCTCCCCGGCCACTTCTTCTAGCTCTTCCGGGAGAATCCCAAGGCATTCCCAGGCCAGTCGAGAGACATAGTCCCTCCAACGTGTCCTGGGTCTTCCCCGGGGCCTCCTCCTGGTTAGACGTGCCCGGAACACCTCACCAGGGAGGCATCCAGGAGGCATCCTGATCAGATGCCCGAGCCACCTCATCTGACTGCTCTCGATGCGGAGGAGCAGCGGCTCTAGTCTGAGCCCCTCCCGGATGACTGAGCTTCTCACCCTATCTTTAAGGGAGAGCCCAGACACCCTGCGGAGGAAACTCATTTCAGCTGCTTGTATTCGCGATCTCGTTCTTTCGGTCACTACCCATAGCTCATGACCATAGGTGAGGGTAGGAACATAGATCGACTGGTAAATTGAGAGGTTCGCCTTGCGGCTCAGCTCCTTTTCCACCACGACAGACCGATGCAGCGCCCGCATTACTGCGGATGCCGCACCGATCCGCCTGTCGATCTCACGCTCCATTCTTCCCTCACTCGTGAACAAGACCCCGAGATACTTGAACTCCTCCACTTGGGGCAGGATCTCGCTACCAACCCTGAGAGGGCACTCCACCCTTTTCCGGCTGAGGACCATGGTCTCGGATTTGGAGGTGCTGATTCTCATCCCAGCCGCTTCACACTCGGCTGCGAACCGATCCAGAGAGAGCTGAAGATCACGGCCTGATGAAGCAAATAGGACATCATCATCTGCAAAAAGCAGTGACCCAATCCTGAGCCCACCAAACCGGACCCCCTCAACACCCTGGCTGCGCCTAGAAATTCTGTCCATAAAAGTTATGAACAGAATCGGTGACAAAGGGCAGCCCTGGCGGAGTCCAACTCTCACTGGAAACGGGTTCGACTTACTGCCGGCAATGCGGACCAGGTTCTGGCAACGATCGTACAGGGACTGAACAGCCCTTATCAGGCGGTCGGGTACCCCATACTCCCGGAGTACCCCCCACAGGATTCCCCGAGGGACACAGTCGAATGCCTTTTCCAAGTCCACAAAACACATGTAGACTGGTTGGGCAAACTCCCATGCACCCTCCAGGACCCTGCTAATGGTATAGAGCTGGTCCACTGTTCTGCGACCAGGACGAAAACCACACTATTCCTCCTGAATCCGAGGCTCGACTATCCGACGGACCCTCCTCTCCAGGACCCCTGAATAGACTTTTCCAGGGAGGCTGAGGAGTGTGATCCCTCTGTAGTTGGAACACACCCTCCGATCCCCCTTCTTAAAGAGGGGGACCACCACCCCGGTCTGCCAATCCAGAGGCACTGTCCCTGATGTCCATGCGATGTTGCAGAGGCGTGTCAACCAAGACAGTCCTACAACATCCAGAGCCTTGAGGAACTCCGGGCGTATCTCATCCACCCCCGGGGGCCTGCCATAAAGGAGTGTTTTGACCACCTCGGTGACCTCAGTCCCAGAGATGGGGGAGCCCACCTCTGAGTCCCCAGGCTCTGCTTCCACATTGGAAGGCATGTTAGTGGGATTGAGGAGGTCTTCGAAGTACTCCCCCCACCGACCCACAACGTCCCGAGTCGAGGTCAGCAGCGCACCATCCCCACCATATACAGTGTTGACACTGCACTGCTTCCCCTTCCTGAGACGCTGGATGGTGGACCAGAATCTCCTCGAAGCCGTCCGAAAGTCATTCTCCATGGCCTCCCCAAACTCCTCCCACGCCCGAGTTTTTGCCTCAGCAACCACCAAAGCCGCATTCCGCTTGGCCTGCCGGTACCTATCAGCTGCCTCCAGGGTCCCACAGGACAAAAGGGACCGGTAGGACTCCTTCTTCAGCTTGACGGCATCCTTCACCGCCGGTGTCCACCAACGGGTTCGGGGATTGCCGCCACGACGGGCACCGACCACCTTACGGCCACAGCTCCGGTCAGCTGCCTCAACAATAGAGGCACGGAACATGGCCCATTCGGACTCAATGTCCCCCACCTCCCTCGGGATGTGGTCGAAGTTCTGCCGGAGGTGGGAGTTGAAGCTACTTCTGACAGGGGGCTCTGCCAGACGTTCCCAGCAGACCCTCACAACACGTTTGGGCCTACCACGCCTGACCGGCATCCTCCCCCACCATCGAAGCCAACTCACCACCAGGTGGTGATCAGTTGACAGCTCCGCCCCTCTCTTCACCCGAGTGTCCAAGACATGTGGCCGCAAGTCCGACGACACGACCACAAAGTCGATCATCGAACTGAGGCCTAGGGTGTCCTGGTGCCAAGTGCACATATGAACACCACTATGCTTGAACATGGTGTTCGTTATGGACAATCCGTGACGAGCACAGAAGTCCAATAACAAAACACCGCTCGGGTTCAGATCGGGGGGGGCCATTCCTCCCAATCACGCCCTTCCAGGTGTCACTGTCATTGCCCACGTGAGCATTGAAGTCTCCCAGCAGAACGAGGGAGTCCCCAGAAGGTATGCCCTCTAGCACCCCCTCCAGGGACTCCAAAAAGGGTGGTTACTCCGAACTGCTGTTCGGTGCATACGCACAAACAACAGTTAGGACCCGTCCTCCCACCCGAAGGCGAAGGGAGGCTACCCTCTCGTCCACCGGGGTAAACCCCAATGTACAGGCTCCAAGTCGAGGGGCAATAAGTATACCCACACCCGAATCATGAATACAAACGGCTGAAATGAGTTTCCTCCGCAGGGTGTCTGGGCTCTCCCTTAAAGATAGGGTGAGAAGCTCAGTCATCCGGGAGGGGCTCAGAGTAGAGCCGCTGCTCCTCCGCATCGAGAGGAGTCAGATGAGGTGGCTTGGGCATCTGATCAGGATGCCTCCTGGATGCCTCCCTGGTGAGGTGTTCCGGGCACGTCCAACCGGGAGGAGGCCCCGGGGAAGACCCAGGACACGCTGGAGGGACTATGTCTCCCGGCTGGCCTGGGAACGCCTCGGGATTCTTCTGGAAGAGCTAGAAGAAGTGGCTGGGGAGAGGGAACTCTGGGCATCTCTGCTCAAGCTGCTGCCCCCCGCAACCCGAACTCGGATAAGCGGAAGAGGATGGAGGATGGATAAGTGAAAGTGTACTCAAGTTATCTTGTTTACACACACAACACACACACTTCCAAAAATGGTGTTTTCGGACTCAGGGAGGTCTATAAAGTCGAGATTCATTAAAATCTTGAAATGGAATTTAATGGATGATTACAATACTTTCCCTATGCTTTGTATACGAGAAAGTAAAAATTCAAGCAATGACGTAAATTGCTTCTGTAACTTCCAGCTTGGGGTTGCATTGAAAAGGTAGACTAAATTTAACCTTATTCAAAACTGACTCAAGGATGTTGTGAAAGGGATCTCTGGTCTCCTGAGGAAGCTTTTTCAAGCTGCAAGGAAAATGTTTCAAGGTGTGCATTGTGCAATTATATCTTTCATTGTGAACATTTGACACAAAGTGTTAAATTCTTAATTGATACTCACCTAATACGCATAAGTGAATCTAAGGTGCATGTGACACTGAATTTAGAAATGTATTACAGTAATCCCTCGCTATATCGCGCTTCGCCTTTCGCGGCTTCACTCCATCGCGGATTTTATATGTAAGCATATTTAAATATATATCGCAGATTTTTCGCTGCTTCGTGGGTTTCTGAGGACAATGGGTCTTTTAATTTCTGGTACATGCTTCCTCAGTTGGTTTGCCCAGTTGATTTCATACAAGGGACGCTATTGGCAGATGGCTGAGAAGCTACCCGGCTTACTTTTCTCTGTCTCTTGCGCTGACTTTCTCTGATCCTGACGTAGGGGGATTGAGCAGGGGGGCTGTTCACACACCTAGACGATATGGACGCTCGTCTAAAAATGCTGAAAGATTATCTTCACGTTGCTATCTTTTGTGCAGCTGCTTCCTGAAATGACATGCTGAACGGTGCTTCGCATACTTAAAAGCACGAAGGGCACGTATTGATTTTTTTATCTGTCTCTCTCTATCTCTCTCTCTCTCTCTCTCTCTCTCTCTCTCTCTCTCTCTCTCTCTCTCTCTCTGCTCCTGACGGAGGGGGTGTGAGCTGCCGCCTTCAACAGCTTTGTGCCGCGGTGCTTCGCATACTCAAAAGCCAAACAGCCCTATTGATTTATTTGTTCCTTTGAAGAGGAAGATATGTTTGCATTCTTTTAATTGTGAGACTGAACTGTCATCTCTGTCTTGTCATGGAGCACAGTTTAAACTTTTGAAAAAGAGACAAATGTTTGTTTGCAGTGTTTGAATAACGTTCCTGTCTCTCTACAACCTCCTGTGTTTCTGCGCAAATCTGTGACCCAAGCATGACAATATAAAAATAACCATATAAACATATGGTTTCTACTTCGCGGATTTTCTTATTTCGCGGGTGGCTCTGGAACGCAATCCCCGCGATGGAGGAGGGATTACTGTACCTCCATTATTACAGTTGTTTCTTAAAATGGGATATATTACAAAATTATTTGTTCCCCTGAAAATAGAGAATGTCACATATGTGACTGCCAACTATTTCAGTTTTAAACATATGAAGTAAGAAGTTAAAGTCCTGGATGAAGTTTGATGCTCTAAGGAGCTATGGTTATTTATGAACAATACATTCCATTGTACTGTATGCTTTAATGGTTTGTTTTAACAAGAAAGGCCAGTTAGTATTTCCAAGAAACAGTAAAGCAAATGTACATTCTTGAGCACATATTGAGGTCTGAGCCTGTCTCTGTTGACCTTGAATTGACATGTGCATAGCTTAATATTGCAGCGAAAACCCATTCCTTACAGAGCTAATGTATAGAAATCAAAAGACTTCTCTAGACATAATGATGAGATATTTCATTCCACTGAGGTGTTTAGTTATGGTTTATATGATGAGTATTCGATTCATTCACATGAACATGTCTGAAAAAGATTTTAATGCATGTTGCGCTGATTTGTTGGCAAGATGGGGAACAGGTACTTCTTTCATGTTAGTATGAACTCATGTCCCTTTGCCTGGTAAGAATGATGTGGATATCGATTAAATGTAAATCTTCTTTTATGTTTGAAAGAGGAAGAGGTTGTGTGTGTGTGTGTGTGTGTGTGTGTGACATAGAGGTCTCTATATTTATATGTGTCTAATGTGTATATATACTAAATATATATGGGCTATCAAAGTTAAAACATTAACGCATGTGATTCATTTCAACAGGTGTAATTTTTTTTTTCTTTAATTGCATTTAACACATATGGTGATCGACACTAGTCTAAGCCAGGGTTTCAAACTGGGGTCGCCAGGCTATGTGTGAGTAGCTGTGACAGACCTGGGGTCTCATGTATCAATGGTGCGTACACTTGTTTCCACTCTCACATCGCAATGTATAAAAACTAAACTTGCCGTAAAGCCACGCACATTCTCACGCCAGTTCAAACCATTGCATACGCAAGTTTTCGGCTCGGTTTTGCAGACTGCCGGCACCCAGCGTCAAAACAGTGCTACTGTTTCTGTGTGGTTCCCTTTATTTTTTAGATTCACATCCCTGACATGGCTTTATCAACCTACACTGAAATTAACCACATATTGTTTTTTAGTTTAAGGCATCTGATTGTAATCAACCTGTAACCATATAATGGTGCACGGAATGGCCAAACTATTCTAAATACCATAGCTGCTTTAGCATTGTTACTCTCAGTGCACCACTCAGAGTATTTTAACCTACTGTATCTGAGTGTGGCATCACAGCTCTACAGCAGCTGATTGTAAAGCTCTACGACAGTTTGTGTTTGTGGCAAACGCTTCAGAGCGTTTCCTGTACGGACCTCTCAGTTCAGAAGTTTCATCCCAAGAGCTATAAACGCACTCAATCAGTCCATCAGGTGCTCCCGGTAGAACTGTTTGTACTTATAAGTACAATTATCTCACTGTAAACTTGCATTACAGTTAATATTACACAACCTGAGCCATGATTATTATTGCTGTTGTTGTTATTTTACCATTTTATAGGAAAATTAGTTTATGGAGGATTTGCATATTAAATCTCACTGTACCATACAATAATAATAAATGAATTCAATTCAATAGAGGAAAGCGTGTATTTACAGATGATGACGACTGGCTTCTAAGTCGATTTAGATTTCAAGGCGCTGTCTTCTTAGAGCTCTTGGTATAATTTTTAAGATGAAATGCAGTAAAGTATATATATTACATTATACAGATACATTTTTAACTTCATTTAAATAAAGTACACCGTTAATAATTAAACGTGTGGACACAATGTATAGCGGTAGTGATGAACTGGCACCCTATGCCTCGCACTGAATGCTTGCTAGGACTGGCATGTCCCTGGATGAATAGATAGATGGAATAATTAAACACGAAGATATTTCAGTGTTCCTTAAAAGTTTTGAACAATTGGCGTTCTAAGCTTACAGATGGCTTGACATTTATTAAAGAGATGATTGTGTGGTGATTGGTTACTTGGAGAAAGAAGGGGAAGGATAGGAATTTGAGGTTAGTACATTTGAAAGAGACAGTACTGCTGCAATAAATTATTTTATCGAGGGTCACGCATGGCGCAACAAGCATCTTGCAGGAGGCAGGAACAATCTCTGGATAGGCTGCCAGCTCGTTGCTATCACTGCGCCACCGTGCCCCCATGTTTTATACATGGTTTAATTCCTATCATCATGAAAATACATCTTGGTATGTAAATTGTTCAGAGAGCTGTAATATCATGAATGCAATGTATTCGGTGTCCTGTCGGTGTAAGAGAAAGCCCGTTTTAAGAAGCACATAGTGATTCACACACAGAGTACATAGAAGAACACATAGAATACGAAGCATTTAACATGCTACTTTAGTTATGATGGGATTTGAGAAATTAGTAAATTAAATGATTTTAAGAAGTTTGACATTCTACTTTAATGAAAAAATAAACTATGTGATTAAAGTGGAAATTTCAACCTTTTTTTCTGCAGTGTTCCTGTTTTTTTTTCTTTTCTCTGTACCCAGATACGCTTCATATAACACTCGAGACGGTGGGCTACGACTTGCCTTTTCACAGCGACTTTGATAACTGACCACTTCTTTTTATTTCTTCCACTGTGCGACTTTCTGGACTTGAACTTTTGAGTTTCTTCACCACTCTATCTCACTCGATCAACTTTCTTTTGTAGCGGAAGAACGTGGAAGTTGGCATACACACAGATTTATTCATCTGGATTTTTTTGTGCGTATGCACATTTCTGTTCTTGTTCATACGCCATGTTCTAGTGTGAATTCTATGCATGGCGTTATGCATGAGGCCCCTGATGAGGTTGACATTCTTAAGCAATATTTAAAGCTATATTTTTTTATTTTCTAAATAAACATACAAATAACTGAAAATATTCTTCAGTTGTTATGGAAAAGTATTCATATATCAGTGTAGTTATACAGGACAGTAGCAGACCTCAAACTGAGGTAAAAAGTCAGATTTAAAAGGACTGTTAGCTACACTTCTATTATTATTTTATTGCTCAGGCTCATGGTGCTCCTTCCATGAGTTTTCACACCTGTTTCTCCCACCCCTGTTCTCTTTTTCTGTGTCCATCACCCGCACCCAATCAGAGCCTTTCAATGCTCACAATCGGTCCATAGTCACAGCTCCCTCTAGCTTCCACACCTCTTTGAGCCGATCTATGTCAGGATGGCTTGGAAACCATGTGCCAAAACTGAAGGATTTTAGTGAAAGATCATGTCTCTCTCAGGCTGCACAGTGCATCTATCTCTTTCAGGTCCTGCCCCTCCAATATTAAAAGATTTTTTGGAAACGGGGATTAAGAAAAAAAACTTCTATATGCCTTGATAAACTTTTTCTGGTATTTAAAAAGAATCTGTATGTACAAATAATAAAATCATAACAAGTGGTCAATTGTAATAACTCATTTATCAGTCTATTTTTAAGAAGCGTACATTGGGTATTTTTCTCTTTCAAGTCCAGGCACAATCCTGAAATGTGAATGAGGCTGGTCTGTGTGCATTTCAGTGACATACACAAGTAAGCGATGCTTCCTGCGTTAGTAGAGGACAATATTAAGACATTAATTTGTAAGTGCATATGGCATTGTTACAGAAACACCTCCCTCATACTCATATATAATTTTGATCCTTTTTTTATTTGCATTGTATTACTTAACATAAAAATCTTCCTTTTTGGGAAATGCATGGGTTTTAACTGTTGCTGATGGCTGGTTCTTGGTCTTCACATTTAATTTTATGCTGATTAAGTAGTCTTCCCTTAAAATGACTCAGCTGCTTTTGAACTTTGTCAAACTGCCAGTTCCTAATATCCTCCATATGTTCTTCATGTTCCTACTTGCCACCAGCATTTTAAAATTTCACCAGTATATGCTATCGCAGCTATGGGAAAGGAAAGTCGCATTTGTTTTTACCCTTTTTTGCTTAGATTTTCAGCAGACAGCTGTTGTCCAGATGTTCATTTTCAGTAATTGCTCATTTAAGATGCAGGCTAACTCCTAAACAGCACTGTGTAGATAATAAAACTGATTTAAAAATGAATAATTTAAAAATCAGATGGTAATTCAAACATATAGTATTGTTTTAATATCCAAAATGGGACTAGCCATGATTATCACGTTACAGCATTCATTAAATAAAACAAAATGGAATAGAGTTTTCTTAAACCTGTTTTTTAAAACTAGTGAGCTTTTCTGTGTGGCAGTCTTGTTTTATTTGTAAACTGTATTATACTGGTGCAGTCAGTTGACAGCATTATATAAAGTAAAGATTAATTAAATGATTGATTGTTTTATATAAAAATGTTCCATTTTGGAACTGGGCAGGTGGCCCAAAGAGATGTACTAGCTAAAGTTCAAAGCTGTGATATATTGATGAAATCTTAAACCAGTGGCTTAAAATGAAATACAAGATTAAAATTAAACAGTTTCAACATGCTTAATTTTTGTGTCTCTGCTCTACTGGTGTGATCTGATATCTGGCTGGTAGCGACACTTCAGAAGGGTTTAATTTAAAAACATTTTGTTGGCAGGAATTCCACTGTTTTTCTTGACTGTGACGTAGAGTCCATGTGTTTGCACTAGTTCCTGATATTATTAAACAGTAATTTCAACTACATTCACTGGCTTCCTTTATTTTTATGTAAAGCATTTTGCATTTATTAACTTAGAAGGCTCTACAAATTCAAATTCATAGTTTAAAACTAAACATAAAATGGCATCAAATACAAAGCAGTAATCATCTTGGAATGTAACACCATACACAACAGGTACATAAAAGTGTGTGTTTGTATATATGTGTATAGACTGTTTATGTAAGTTATGCTCATAATTTTGATAATAGTAAAATAAGTAAATGGATAAGTATATATCTAGTTAGGTTCCTGGAACCTTCGAGAAACACCAAAATGCGTACATTGTTTTGGCTATTGTAACATGAGATAGTATTCTTAAAATATTCTCATCTTATACCGTGTTTAACCTTTATCAGAAGTAAATTATAAAGACTTGCCACTGTTTCTTTTGCTAGTTTATAAATCTCATACATGACTCTTAAAGCTAAGACAGGCATTGCATGAAACATGTTAAACATGTGCTGTACAGCAGGCAGTACTGCTTTCTGAAACAACTTATGTCTAAAATAAAATTTTGACAAAATGTCAAATATGGATAGAGAAAGAAATTCCTGCTTCTCATGGATAATTTATAATGCAGTTGTTGAAAGTGGATCCATCCATCTGCATTTGGGCAAATTCACATCCAGACAGGTGTTATGCAAATATGAGTTAATGGTTGAAATGTAAAATACTCGATATCAATATGTTAAAATATTCTTTAGTCGGCCAATACTGATGGTGTCCATGGCCTATCTAACCCTATGAGCAAAGACCACAAACTGCCTACTGATTCATTGAGCTGTTGAAACCCGCTGCACAACAACAATGACTTAAAAGATTATAGTGGTGGACATGGTGAAAGGACTTACATGGCTTATCTTAAGCAAAGTGGCCCTAGACCATCAAAATGTACTGTGTTGGTTAAAGTGGGTCATAATTTAAAGGAATAATTGTGCCAGATTAATTCACTTTGATGCTGAATATATTGAAATACATTTCAAATACTTTATTTGTATATTTTAATAATAAATAATTACAAATTAAAATTATTTATCAAAGTTAGGACTTTGTTGTTTAAAAGCATAAGTTATTTCTATTTCAAATCAGACTGCATAGCATGAATTTGCTAAAGAATTAAATGAATGAATATGTGAATTCAGTGGCTGGATTTCATAGATTTAGACAACATAGAAAACACATTTGAATCACAAAGCTTCCTTTAAAATAATATTTACCAATTTAATTTTGTGCAAGTCTAATTAAATAATACTTTAAATAGATCCAAAGCATCTATTTAAAATTGTCTGAATTTAATTAATTGAATTAATGTTATAAAGGAAAGTAACCAGCTCTTAGTTTTTACTGCCATCTTGTGGGGTATAATTGAATACAGAAGTCAGTGGAAAAAAACACTATTACATAAATGTATGAAGTCTATGAATATGGGTACCTCTAGGATAGCAGAAGCAAGTCCTAACTTAAAGTTTGCAATGCGATTTTAGCCACCTTTATAGCATTTCATGGGCTGTCTGGATTCAGGAGGAGTTACTGGAGAATGCTTGAATGATGGAAGGAAAGAAAGGCCAAGGTTTAGAGAAAGAGAGAGAGAGTGGAGGTAAGAATTGGTGTGTGCTTTGGTTTGGCACTGTGGTTTGCCAAGTGAGAAAGCCATTCTTCTAGAACAGCAACCTGTGTAGTCAGGCCCAGAGAAGCAGTCATGTTGATTTTGATCATCTTTCCCTGTAATTTTATGTTTAATACAGGTAACATTTGATGTACTTTTGCCTCACTATTGTTCATTTGAGTGTGGAGGACTGCTATGTGGGCCACCTCAATATCACAATATATGGCATATACAGTATATGTATAGTATGTGCAATGTAGTCATCTTACTTATTATTTGGTTACTTACATTTAAGATGTAATTGGCTACATATTATTTTGTTTTTTCCAATTGGAGCAAAGGCAGATGAAGTGACACAAAGTGTCAGTAACATTATTTGAACCACTATGGCATTGCTGCTTACCTATCTCACTCATTTTACATCTGCTTTTTCAAAGGTTGTGGAGGAAAGATGAGGTGCATTATTAGATAACTGGTAGGCCTAAGTTCATTTAAAGGAATAGAATATCAAAATTGGAAAACAACTGATTATCAACAAGTAGAGAGAATGAATGGCCCTGGAACCATTTACTCTTTCCATACTTCTTACAAGTACGGTACTGCCCAGAAAGCAGAAGTTAAATTTTGAAATTGGAATCTGGAGACAGAAGTCAAGCCAAAGACATAACCAGGGAAGATGAGAATTACAATGAAAGTCATAGTCAAATGACGAAACTTTTCAAAACCAAAAAAATGTTACTTTATTCAAGCACAAAATAACAGTGTAAGGTTTTAGATTGAAGTCACTAACTTGGACAACCAGGAAGTGCACAGCGATGACTTTTATACCATCATGGTAATGATGCGATTGCCTTGCATATTCCCAGGTGTCCCGCATAGCAATGACATTGCCAACTAGAAACAATATGTCACCCATGAAAAACTAAATCAGACCACAGAAGAATGTGATTAATTTTCAACAATGTTAAAATTGCATCAAAGTAAAAATAAATATTACAATTAGATCATTGTTCTCTAAAAGCACCCTAAATGATGTTTCACAAATTTTTTTGAGAACAAGGAGCAGCTGTAAAAAATTTGAAACAAGATCCAGATCATGACACTTCCAGGCTCACAAAACAGATGTTGACAGGGTTTGGTGCAATCTCATATCCATGCAGGGACAACACACTTTTCTTTTCATAGCTAGGATAGCTCCTCCTGTAAGGAGTGTTTTACTCTCAGATGTGGTCAAATTCCTGGTACTCCAGCTAGGGTTTTTCTGGGTAGGTTGACTTGTGTTAAATGGAGGTCACTGTGGATTGAGATGTTCTGTCATTGCCTGAAGTGCTGCATTTAAGAGGCAGATTATCCAAGATACCCAGACAACATGCTCCACATAAACCTTATTCTCAACTACTGCAGTGACTTTAGATATAGAAGCAGAGATAATTCACCATATGCATCTAATACCTGTATCTCCTTCTGAGAAAGCAATTTTGGCAGGGTTTACAAGATCTTTGGAAAAAGTCTTCTATCTCCCTATGGTATTTCCAGTCATAATCCGCATTCCCCCATGCTTTCTGACAACAGTCCAGGTGAGATGACCTATCCTGTTTAAATTGTCTGGTAGGTTGTCTTGGAGACCAGATAAATGTCATTCTCCAAACTTCTCCCAAATAGGGTTTTCCGATTTGACCTGCCAAACATGTCAGTTTTTTGGGTCCTGTCACAACCTTTCTAGTCGATTCTGGATGTTGCCCTGCCAACTTGACTGTTACCATGCTGTTTTTGAGGGGCATGCCCTCATTAAATTTTTGGTTACCCAAGGTTTTTCCACCTGGAATCTTGATTGCTTGAACCCACCCTTACGGTTCAACATGTCTTTTATTATACCTATGACATATGCCATCTATCAGATGACAAAACTATGTTATCGTTTGTTGTCTTTTGGCCCAAAGAGCAGGGACGAACATCACCTGCAGGTCTGGATCTGCAGGCCTCTCCTTGCAGAAGCAGTTTATTCCCTACATGCCTTCGTCTATTCATACACACAAACACTTGTCGAAATACAAGTAGTGATTTTTCTGTCATAGCACAAATAAAAACCTAGTTAAGTTTTTATAGTATTTTGCTGTGAATGGTGTGTTTATTCCATATTTTTCACACTAAATGTTTACAAATTGACTTTTTAAAGTTTATGTTCATTGTGGGGAAGAAGTGAATAAAAAGCTATATTCATGAGCGCTAACACTGAACACGTAGTGTGTGTTTGTCAAGCTGTTTGGACAGTTCTTAAATCTTGTTCACTTTGACCCTTTAAAGTGCCACAGATCTCATTTTTGGTGGTTTATTTTTTTAGAGGTTTTCACTGGCTTTCAATCTTAATGATGGTGTCATGCATGAAAGTGCCATTAAAAAGGCAGTAATTACTAAGGTGAGCTAATTGGTCAAAGTATAATTGTTGCTGACCAGTAAGATCAAATGTTGTTTTTTTGAATCAAGTACATTTTTTAAATGCTTTTAACCTGGTAAGCCTTTTTGAGATTAGAGCAACCTTTGTAAATGCTTATGATGCAATTTTAAAATGAAAGAAAGCATAGATATAACACAAAATGTACATTCATTTACCTTATAAAATTTAAGATTTAAAAACAATAACTTCTAATGAATTATGTTTCAAATCAATGATAGTCACTTTGAATTTGTTTGAATTGGCTATCTCTTGGACACTTGATACAGATATTTTGTACTGTCTCTGTTGATTCTTCTAATTTTATTAGATTAAGAATAACCATCCACATATTCATTTGTCCATCCTTTTTCTGATCCTTTATAGAGTCATGGCAAACCATCAGCATTGGATGCAGGCAAAAATGAATACATCACTAATCTGTATTCTCAAATTAAGACAAAGACATGAGGTACATACAGAAAAGGTCATCAGTATAAATTTTAAAGGGCCTTAACATTATTACATCAGTTGCAAATCACTTACTACTGGTGTAAGTGAGGTGGTGAGCTATTGGTTGCCTTGTTATGTGTATGTAATTGTTGGTAAATAAAACAAGAAAAATGTGAATGCATCCATTTAAGATACCCTGATAGCTTCTGTAACTCTTAATCTTATCAAGTGAGTGAAATTAAGCCCAAAAATGTCTTTTACAGTAGCTGCAGCATTAGTTTCTAATTAAGAAACTAGCTCAAATGAAAACCTGTGGTCACTACAACCCTTTAGGACCAAGATTTGGATCCCTGTTGTACATGATTCCTGCATGAACCTACAACGTGCTTCTTGTCATGTCAATAAGCGTTAACTGTAGCTTATCTAGGCAAAGAAAACTAAAAGCTAACTGAAGCTATTTTTGATTCAGGTACTAGTTAATTTATCCATCAACCCTTACTAGTGCTTGTCTATTAAACTTGTTAGTGATTTTATTCATTTGTGAATTCAAATATTTGAACTAAGTAGTGTATTTGCCATGAAGGATAGACGTGGTTTCATTTAAAAATATTCAGCATGTTGCCAGACTGACTTTAAAAAGTATTAGAGCTAATGTGAATCATGTGGTATGAATGTGTGTGGAGGCAATGGTGAAGAAAACTGGGAGTCATCTCAACTAATGAAAGCCATCCATTATACTCAACCCTGACCTTTGGTAGATAGGGAAGAGTATCTCCCTGAAGACCAATTCAAACCTTTCTAGAAGTTTTTTTCCCCTGTTAGAGTACACATATTTATCATTAAAAAACACTACCCACCAGCAAAACACTTATTAATACAGTGTTTTGTGCACTTAGGTACAGATGTCTTGTTAGAAGCCATTATCAAAAGATTACATACAGTAAAAAGCTGTCTTTATATAATTGTTTCTGTTTTATTGTGAAGTTTTATCCCATTTTCTCTATGCATTTTTTTGTTTTTATTTCTTTGTCAATACAACTAAGATATAAAGTTTCATATGTTCTTACATAAACAAGAATAAATAAATCCCTTACAACCCTGGTGACTCCAGAATATTAAATCTGATACAGAGCTCACATTTGTCCATAAGAATATTCTTCCATGCCCCTTGATTAATTCTACAGCGACCTAAGGTTGGAATATTACCGCTTATCCACACCATTAACATCCCAGGCACAAAACATGACAGAGTTAAACTTGTGCTTTACAGAAATATCAGCTTCCTAACAGCTCCCGCTTTACACATGTTGGTATGACTGTGCTTTTCATTAATTTTTCTTCCATTTACCCAACCATTTGCATTTGATTTATTAGCCTTTCAGTAACTGTGAGGTGGTAGGTGACATCTGATTACCACATTTCTTTAACAGAACTCACATGGTCATAGTAACGTTAATGTTATTAAAGTGTTCTTCTGAGATAGTGTAGCTTTATGAAAAGGCTGAAATTACCCTAACTATTTGACATTTTGTTTTGTAGGACAATGTTTTTTTCTGTTTTTTTTACATCTGAAAAGTTAAGGAAGCTAAATGTTTATTTGTTCCTTGCTTAGATTTGGTCAGTTGTTTTTGTTTGTTTTTCTTATTCTTGTTAAGGAAAACATATTAAAAAAAATTGTTTACTTTCTTTGTTTTAGATTGAATCTGATGCACAAGTGATCCACCAAAATCGGAGAGAGCTGCTGGACAGCGTTTGCCAAGTGTATGCCAGAAAACGACGTGTATTAACTCCAGATGATCTCAAGCACCTCATTGTTGATGATCGCCATGGGCTGTTGTACTGCTACGTTCCTAAAGTGGCCTGCACCAACTGGAAGCGGGTCCTTATGGTGTTGACAGGGGATGGCAAATACCAGGACCCACTGAAAATCCCTGCCAATGAGGCCCACATCCCTTCTAATCTTCGCACGCTTTCTGAATACAGCACTCCAGAAATTAACCATCGCCTGAGGAACTACATGAAGTTCATCTTTGTTCGTGAACCCTTTGAGCGTTTGGTTTCTGCGTACCGTAATAAATTTACTCGTAAATACAATACAGCTTTCCATAAACGCTATGGCACCAAAATCATCCGCCGCCATAGACCACAGCCGAGTACTGACGCTTTGGAAAAGGGAGATGATGTTTCCTTTGATGAATTTGTTTATTATTTAGTGGATCCCCACACACAGAGAGAGGAACCTTTCAATGAACATTGGGAGCGGGTGCATTCACTTTGTCATCCCTGTATTCTACACTATGATGTGGTAGGCAAATATGAAACCTTAGATGACGATGCTCGCTACATTCTGCAACTGATTGGGGCTGATAAGGCTGTAAAGTTCCCCTCCTCCTCACAGACTGCAAGGACTACAGATGACATGACTGCCCAATTCTTTAAAAAAATAACCCCGTTCTACCAGAAGAAACTCTATAATTTATATAAAATGGACTTTTTGTTGTTTAACTACTCCAAACCTTC
The DNA here is from genome assembly GCF_900747795.2 of Erpetoichthys calabaricus. Classification (NCBI taxonomy): domain Eukaryota; kingdom Metazoa; phylum Chordata; class Cladistia; order Polypteriformes; family Polypteridae; genus Erpetoichthys; species Erpetoichthys calabaricus. The sequence goes on along the minus strand of NC_041411.2, from coordinate 66,546,598 downwards.
CTACCTGACCTTTCGATGAAAGATTTTTCTTTTGGTTGATAAGAGATGTTAAAAGGAACATCGACTATGTACAGACTTCTGTGCCCTAAATATCTACCTAGAGTTGAAATCAGTTGGCATCCATTACACTGTATTGTTCAGCACCAAAATACATGTGTGGAAATTGTTTAAACTAGGAAAACAGACTTGAATCCCATATTTTTTTCATGTGAATGTGCACAACTAATTTATTTGTGTGCTTTGTATGCATAGATGTGTGCCGGCTTGCTTGTGTGTGCTGATTTTCACCAGGATGAGTGTTAGTTGGCTATAGCATCTGACTCAAACCCAGATAGATTGTGACATGTGTGTTTTCTTCCACTTAAGTTAATACTGTTGCACAGGTGGCAAGAATTATATTTACTTACCTTTTTAATACATCATATCTCTGGATTTGATGGATATGAAAATAGAGGTGACATACAACAAGGTTAGTAACTGTTATGACAGATGGTATTGGTTGTAATGCAAAAATAAGGTTACAGTGGAAAATTAGTCCTTTCATTTTACATGAGTAGTCTGGCAAGGTGTGTGCAAATACATCTTGGTATACTCTAAAAACAAATACTACATTTATTTCATTTTACAGATTTTTAGATTGTATCCAGAAGTGTATTTAAAAAAAAAAAAACATGTTACAGGGAAAAATTGGACCATAGTTAGGTTATTGGAAAAGTACCGGTAGTTTACTTTTGAAAAACACTGGCATTCAGCACCAGATTGTGCATTTTATGTTATTTTAAAACGTTTAAATAATACAGTCATGAAACATACTGTAACATTTGATTTTTTTTGCTCTTTTCTACTAATAGAATAATTAAATAAAACAAAATTGAATTATTTAACTTTCAGAAAATCTGTAAAGGTCCTGCTTGTTTGTTTCCTCTCATTCCGTTCATCCTGGTTAGGGTTATAGCGGCAACATGTTGAGTGGACAGCACATTCCATCTTATTCCCATCCGGTTCTTCTAAAACCTCCTGAGTAATTTCTAAACATTTTAAGGCCCGTCTACAGGTATAATCACTTCAGTTTGTCCTGTGTCTGCTGCTTAGTCTTCTCCCAGTGGGCTGTGCCTTCTACATCTTCCTTGGAAAGCCCCCAGGGAATATCCTAAATAAATGCCTAATGCTCCACTCAATCCAGAGAGGTTGTGGTTCTACTACAGGGTCTTCCTGATTTTGCAGGCTCCTCACTGTATCACAGAAGGCTAATTCAGCAGCTCTCTAAGTGAATATCACTCTTTATGTCACTACCCAACATTTGTGACCATAGGTGAGGATGGAGATATAATGGGAGTAGTACTTAGCTTCTCTTACACTGTCCAGTGTAATGTGCATAAACTGACCATGCTTTCTCCTTACTACTGTATTTTGCAGTCATAAAATGATAGTGTATGTATTGTTGTTATATTACAAATGATTAAAATCTTTAGAACCATTACTGTACATGCCATACATACATACATACATTTCTTTTTTATATTTGGCCATCATATTCTATACATTTGTTTCTCATTTAATGGAAGTAAAAGGACAGGTTTAACAAGGAAAGGACATTTTGAAATATAAATGTTTTCACTAGACATAGGGTTATATTTTACAGAAATCAAACACTGTAAATTGAGTAACTATTCTCAACATACTTTAGTATTCTCATCCTTGCCTTCTCTTTGGTAATAGGCACATGTTAATATTACTGGCACCAGCTAAAAGGCTAGTGTCACTCACTGTACATTAGTGTTGCATTTATGGCTTTCACATGCCCCATCTTGGTAAAAGCTATGTAATCTACCATTTTTTAGAAATTTAAGCATCTTGATAAAATTATAAGTGAAAAATAAATATAGGCATTGCACCCAGTCAAACAATATATATTATTAGTGATTATTTTGACAGGTAATGTCAGTTTAAAAAGCATTTTTTAAGAAGTCATTTTTATTTCAAACGATTAATAGTATTTTTGATGAGTATAGTGTGTTAACAAGATGTGATTTCTACACAACTGAGGTATATAGTGATTTACAGTATTTTGACCATGAGGAAGATTTTTTTTTAATATAAAATGTATTATTATTATTATCATTATTATTATTTGTTGATTCCAAATAGGTGGATACAATAGTAATGGTTCACTTCAATTCTTCTTTGCATCTGTTTCCCATATAAAACCCAAAAGTCACCTGAAGTTCAGTTTAATACATTGATTGATATAAATTCCAGATATTTGAAATAAAACATAAACAATATAAATACATTAAAGTAAAAACACCCTTTATTATTATTATTATATTATAGTTTTTCCTTTTATTAATTTACTGCTTCTGATTAATTCTCCATAATCAGCAACTTGTTTAGGCCTATCACGTGTTTCTTTATAAAGTTTTAATAAAACACTTCCTAAAATACAGTAGGTGACATACTCTTTTAGCATGTTCTGTTAACATGCTATGCATCTGTGGAAGCTGCTAAGTCAGCAGTGATGATGGTGCAGTTTGTGCCACCTGCAAAATTTCTAGTTAGCTGTTTTGTCAATGGAGAATCCGTTTGTTAACTTAGTCTAGTTTTAATCTTGATGCCTTCTTAAAAGATATGATCAGCAGGCAATGCATTTAGCACTCCTGAAATATCAAAATTACACAAATTTTAAAATATTACTATTTCCATTTTAGTTTACAAGGCACAAGTAATGCTGTTGGTTAAACTGAATAATATTAATCATATTCCAATGAAAGATAACGAAGAGTAAATTGTGTTTAAGCTTGCTGAGAGCATACATGTTCTGGATTTGATAGATCTATAATATTTCATGTTATTTAATGTCCTTGGCCACAAATTCCAGTGTAATACTTTATATAAATAAAAATTAAATGCAATGGAAGTAAACGCATGTTTTTTTATCCCCCTGAAAATGAGAACTTGATTAATTATTAACAGATTCATAGCTTATATAAAATAGGGAGTCTGGGTCAAATAGAGTTTCACATTTTTCACATCCCCTGACTCAAATGCTTGAAATGACAGTAGTTCCTAAAAGCCTCTCCAGATGTGAACTTGGTTAGAATTTTAGTACAGTAGGATCAATGTTAAACACACCTGGTTGTGCTTCTGACCAAATTAGGTAAAAGCAGTATAAAAATATAAAGAAAATGCCATGCTGATCTGTAAAGCTCCTTCTGACATGAATTTTTTATTATAAACAGAAGCAAAGAACTTAAGGCTTCCACAGTTTCCCATAAACACATTTGGGGTTTACCAGTAGTTCAAATGGAAAGGATACCTGGCAGTGTGCCTGTAAACCCAAATCCTCACGTGGTTTTGAAAACATTTTTCGAAATGGGTTACTTACAAAAAAATTTGTGTGGCTTCTCAGTGAAACTCTCCATTAGATGTCTTTCTCATGCTTGTCTATTCTAGTCATACTTAATGGACAAGTGGCTCAAGACTTAGCAACTTAAACGGTGCACAGAATCTAAAGAATGATTTACATCCACAGAAACAAATTAGCACTTACCCAGTCCAGGAATGAGACACATCATTGGTATAAGATTCTTGTTCAAAGTTAATTATTCAAACAATTGCAAAAAATTGCTAATTACACTCTTTTTGGTGGCATGGTTGTTTTAATTTACAAAACTTTGCTACTTGTAAATACATTCTTGGCAAAACTTTTTTTTTGTCTTAACTCCTTGTTCACCTGTGGCTACATTTATGAACATTGTGGAAGAATTGATGATTAACATTCATAAGAATTGTAGAACAAATTGATCCTGTTGTTAAAGTCCTCATTAGCTCAGTTTGAGTCCAGTGTTGTTGTTTCAACAGTCTTTAATACATTTTGGTTGGTTAGATCAGGAAGATTCATTTTTGCATTAAAGATGCTTGGCCACATAGGAAACAATTGCAGTTTTCCGGCCACAATTGTAGCTTTGTTGTTTTTGGAATACAAAAACACAAACACACACACACACACACACACACACACACATATATATAGATATAGATATATATATATATATATATATATATATATATATATATATATATATATATATATAAAACATCCATGTGCAAGTAAGAATTTAATGTATTGTGCACATTTGACAAACATTTTTATCCAATTGCTGTATTATTGTTAAGACGTGTATGAATGTTTCGAATGTTCTATTAATGGCTTCAAAAATGTTAATTGTGCTAGGAGAGTCTTTAATAGCAGCTACGGTAGCACAAGTTTAATATCTGAGCATTACACTGTACATTCCTTAAGGTGGGCTACCTTAACTTTGAGGTTATATTGAAGGATGATGCAGATACCTCTGTCTTTTACTGAACATGAAGTAGGAGTTTCCAGGTTTCAGGAGGGTATGCTGTCCCATGTCATGATTGTGACCTTGGTGCTGAAGGCAACGGTGGGTACAGGTTTTCATTGCAGCTTTTTTTTTTTGCTGCTAGATTTTTTTTAATTTGCTCAATCACTGTTTAAGATTAAGCTTCATTAACTGCTTCTTTAACTCTTAAATATCTGCTGCATTCAAATCTCTTAATTGCTTGTTGTTTTCCTAACCAACAATAAGATCCGCATACAAGCAGGTCACCACCTTACTTGATCTCATTTACATATGTAGTAAGTGATTGTTGTAAGTGTTAATGTTAAGGCAAATAAAGTAAGCTGCATTAACAGTAATGACTTCTAATTAAGGAAATGAGTAGAGCAAGCATTTATAGCAACTGCAGCCCTCTAGGACTGAGATTTAGGGATCCCTGTCTTATGCTGTTGTTAAAAAGTGTCCATCTAATGAGGACATTTTTTCATTAAACAATCCATCTTTATTGTGCGTAGTGCAACTGATGAGTAGGGTTTAGGTCACAAAATGAAAGTTAATTTTGATTAAGCCTATACGGTTATGGTTGTGGCAGTACAACAGCATATCCACTAAGGTCACACTGCCAGCCATGCCCAAAAAGGGGAAGGAATAGAGAAGGATTACATAAAGTAATACAACTTGACTAATTTTAAACAAGCACCATCTCAACGGCTGTACCGTGTTACTTAATCCAGACCTGATTAGGAGCAGAGGTTGTGAGGAAAGAGAGCACAAGAAGCAAAAGTGGTGCAAAGTTCAATGGAAGCTGAACAAATGCTGGTTGGAAAATGCACAGTTGACAGTCGTTCAGGCTGAGCACATGTTCTCAGGCTGCACTCATTGGCACTTGCTTTGGCTAATTAAATTTTATACTGGCAGCAAATGATGCACAGATCTTTTTATTGGTCCAAAATGCTGTGATTTAAATACTGTGTGTTTTATAAAATGAGGTTTTTGAATACTTTATAAAGTGTTCAATGACCAACAAGAAAATGGATATTTGAATAATGAACTGGAAAATTTAACCCTGTGTTCAAGCACTCTGCGGGTCAGAGTGACGTCATTTTGTTCTGCTTTTCTAACATCATTTCTAAAGAGAGATGGTCACTTCAAATATATTTTGTGATTTTCTTCAACACGAAAGAGCTGTACTGTCTGAATGTTTTAAAATAAAAAAGTAGTTTAACCATGAATAAAAAAATCATTCAAGTTTGCTGGAGAAATGTTTTCATTAATTGGTATTAATTGATCAGATTTTTTAAAGAGGTTTATAAATGAAAGTGGAAAATGCCAAAAACGTATGTTGAGTGTTCAGCCTAATCTAGATATGCAGATACTATTTTATAACTTGACTCAAATACTCTTTTTCAGCTTCCTTTTCTTACTAGGATTCCAAATTTGAGTATGTTTGGATAGATGGACAGACAGATGGACTCCTCGTTTCCAAAGACTGTGGTAAGTAAAAAAGGAGCCACTCTAGTCACAGTCTTAATCTATGTGCCCTTCAGTATCTCACTACTTTTTAAAAAAGAATTTCTATGCAAGTTAATCATTTCACATCTCCATATTGCTCCCTCTTGTGCTGTCCTTATAACACTGCAGTGTGCACAGGTTTTGCTTTCAAGAAACACAACTTTAATTAGACTTCTTTCTTTTCATAAATATTTATTTATTAGTTATTTTCCATTATATTAAAAAAAACCCATCAAAATATAGTACATTTATTTTTAAACAGTTTAATAGTAAAGCATCCTATATCTGGTGCTAAGCTGCCAGTCAAGTCTATTGGCATATTGAAATTGTGTGCTACAGGTGCCAAGTTTAAAGGGATGACCGGAGAAAGAGGAAACTTGAGACAAGCTGAGAAATGAAACCAAAAATCACTCCTGTGTTTCGCCATAGCCAAACTGCTAATGAAAACAAAACAAATAGAAAGTAAAAGTCAAGAACTGGAAAGTGTAAATAGCAATGGTAATGCATGCACAAAGATTGTTTTACATAGAGTGTCTGCAAACTGGAATAGTGATGCATCAGACACGCTAATTCTTGTAGCGATGCCCAAACAACATCAACCACGTAACTTCCAGAACTGCATACTGTAGCAGCCACTGTCTTGATGATGGTGACAGAAAATCGATGCACCCAGAGAGAATGGCATTAAAAACAATGCAAAATATTTTGTAATATCTGAAAACAATTTCTATATTAAAATTAAATGCAAAAATCTGAATTAGTGCCCACAATAGGAATTACCATTAATTAACTCTTTCAGGGCTGATGTCGACTTTTGTCAAAAGGAGGAGTTGACAATGGTAATCGACTGTAAATTGTGACAAAACCAACTGTTATGTTTTAGCTGGACTCTTGTTGCTAGAAGGAAAGTTAGTTTCATTGGTTTGACTGAGATTTCCTGCGCTCGTGTGAGTAGCAAGGTGCAAGCAACAGCAAAAATGTCATTGACATCTATCGAGAGATCAAAGTGAATGCATAAAGCAAAACTACTGCATGGATGACGATTGGCCTATTATCTCTGAACTGGACTATGACTTGTTGGACAATGATTTTGATACAAGTGATCGAAAATGAATGTGAGGTTCCAGCTTCAGTTGACTGGTCCCCGTGGTGCTGAATGGGTTCATGTAGCTGATACGCCTATGGCAATGTTCGCCAGGGAGGAGTGCCACTTAACAATGATAAGAGGTAGAAACCGTGATCGCAGCTGTGCTGCCTCATCCACGTGAAGACAGCTTGGCAACAAGTCGGCCGCACATTCTTGTCAAATTGGCTGCCGCAGCATGCAGCAACAGATGTTTTATGTTGATTTCTGTGTGAAACCATTGCTTTTCAGAAACTGTTTTTTGGAAAATATATTCAGCCCTCAAAGACTTAAAAAAGAGGCTTCAGAAAGTGTACAGAAATCTGCCAATGTGTAGAATCATAACAGGCTGCTGAGTTAGCCAGGCAAATCACTTTTGAGTAATGTCACCTTTCAAAACAGGATTTTGGTCCATTTTTTGTACAGTTAATGTCTCGCCACCATCTGTTATGATTTTATTGTATGGAATTTATTTTACCTTCCTGTCCCCCCAACAGCATTGTTTGTGGACATTGACATGCTGTGATCCTGGATGCTTTGTGTTAGCGCATATGACTTTGTCACATACAGTAAGTGCTTTAAAATCTGGCAACACCTGGAAGCACATGTCTGATTTTTAAAACTTAATATTAGTTTTATTAATTTTTAAAACTAAGACCGTGCCAGGTATCAAACAGGAAAATGTATGTGATTGTATTAAAAAACGTATTGCGAGTAGAAGTGACAAGTAAAGAATGAAAACGACACAACTGAAATGAGAACAACCAGGTAGATGTATGATGTTTCAGTGAGGATGATAAAGAGAAGTACAAGAGCTTGGAGGAAGGACTGGCATGGACGGAGTTAAATTGCGTGATAAGGAGAATAACTGATTGAATAGATGCTCTTGAAAAGATGTGGGCATCAAAGAAAACTAAATAATAAGCGGAGTAATGAAGTCTATACTGGTGAAGAGTCAGTTGAGCCTAGAAACTCAGTTAATTACCAATAAACTGGTTGTGCTGGTGGATGTCTTGTCAAAGTTCTATTTTACACACTGGGTTATGTTCTTCAGACGTACAGTGTGCAAATATATTAATCACATATTTTTAAGTGACCTTTAAATTCCATACTTTACTGAAACTCATTTAGCAGCAGTTAACAGCTTTAAGTGTTGTTGGGTATGTCTCTGCAAGCTTAGTACTCCTGGATTTTGGCAGCTGATCCCAATCTTCCTTACAGATCCTCTCAAGCTCCATTAGATCGTATAGGAAGCATCTGTAAACTGTCATCTTCAGGCCACCCCACAGAGGGTCTATGGGGTTTAAGTCTGGGCTTTGGTGGGGTTAATCAACGACAGTCAGGGTCTTGTCCTCAAGCCACTTCAGCAATGTTCAGGTTGTTGCACTCTGGATCAGATTTTCTTCAAGGACTTCTCTCTTCTTCCCTCGATTCTGACTGGTCTTCTACTTGCACCTCTATAGCGAGATTCTGCCACCACCATGCTTTCCGTAAGGATATTAGTCGGCAAATGATGAGTAGAGCTTGGAACATTGCCGAAAGAGTTCCATTATTTTGAGAATCTTTTCTCCCATGCTATCAGGGTCCTTTAAAAGTTGTTTGGGGATCTCCAAGCAGGTTATCATATGTGATGGATTGATGGAGTGATGCGCAGTAGTGGTGCTTCTGCTTTGCAGTAAGGAGATTGTGGGTTCGCTTCCCGGGTCCTCCCTGTGTGGAGAGTGCTTTGAGTAGTGAGAAAAGCGCTATATAAATGTAAAGAATTATTAATTATGCTATTCCTTCTGAGAAGTTCTCCCATCATAGCAGATGACTTCTAAAGCTCTGTTAGCGTGACCATTGCATTCTTGGTCACCTCCCTGACCAAGGCCCTTCTTACCCGGTTGCTCACATGACAGATGGCCAACTCTAGGATGCGCCCTTTTGGTTCTAAACTTATTCAGTTTCCCAACTATTGAGGCCAGTATGCTCCTGGGAACACTTAAAGCTTTAGAAATGGGTTTATCCCCTTTTCCTGATGTAAGCCTCATCATAATTTGACCATGGAGGTCCAGAGAGAGTTCATGTACTTCATGATTTGGTTTTTATCTTGACATGCAGTGTGAATTAATTGTGAGGCCTTACATACACGTCGGATCAATGCCGTTTGCTGCAGGTACACTTCAGTCACGTTCTCAGTACGTGTCAATGATAATAAAACAAACAGGCTGAACCTGAGCACAATTTGGAGTGCAACAGCAAAGGGTCTGAATATTTACATACTGTAAGTGAGAGCCTTCAGTTTTTGAATTTTAATACATTTGCAAACCTTTCTGAAAACATCTACTGGGTGTAGATGGATGGGCAAAAATAGCAAATTTCTCTAATTAAAATCAAATCTACAATACAATAAAGTGTGCAGAAAGTGAAGGGGTCTGAATACTTTCTGATTCCACTGTAGGTAGCTGTTGCTATCATATTTTTATTCAGTGGTTAATTCACCCTTTAAACCCTCCTTGCGTAATTCACTGCCCTGTTTCCACTTACACGGAGTACCTGGCAATTTTGGTGAATATTATTTTATAATGTTTCAAATTGCAAGAATCTCTCATGTCTGTTATTTCTGGCTATAAAAATGCAGTGTGGTAAACAGTAGTACTTTCCTCCTAGGAGTGGTACACACAGCTCCCTTTGACCGTCGCTCATCATTACCAATCAATTGTTCATAAAACGATGGCATAAGAAAGCCAATCGGTACAAAGTCCTAAAAATCCAAAGCAACACAGAGACGTCGGAGGTGAGCATGTACCATGCTGCCTGCTCTTCTAAAAGCTGTAAAACTGAAGAGCACAATTAATCACACAAATCATGGGGGTGGCTGTCTAGAAAAAGGAGACCCCATCACTGAGATGTCTGTCAAATTTGTATTTCTCTTTTTATGTTAAAATTGCTGGAAACCGTTAGAAAGGAGACACCATTCTTCTTCATGTATTTTTTGTATCCCAATCTTTTACATAGGGTCCTTTACAGTAGATGTCACTATTTGCTCATTAATAACAGAATAAAAAAATCAAATATTATAGTTGTGTAAGGTCAGTAAAAGTGGATCACAATTGACAAGAAAAAATAATAGGCAATTAAGTGATGTCTCCAATAGTAATTGTTCCCCTAAATCTGGGGTGTCGAACTGGAGGGCCGCAGTGGCTACAGGTTTTCATTCTCACCCTTTTCCTAATCAGTGAGTAGTTTTCACTGCTAATTAACTCCTTTTCCCTTCATTTCAATAGCCCTAATTTTAAGGATTCAGTCATCTGAATTGATTCGTTTCTTCATTAAATGGCAGCCAAACAGAAATGAGACGTGAAACGAGCCAACAGATGACCAGCTAAACTGGGATTTCAAACTCCAACCAGTCTCTTATTGAGAAGCTGATTCTTGCTGTTAATTAAGCCCGTTATTTAATTCCATGGCTTGTTACTGCTCTCATTCTGCCACAGCAGACATTTCCAACTCTGTTGATTTTTCTGTTTTTTCTGTCATATGGTGGCTTGTTTGATGTCTCATTATTGTTTGGCTGCTGATTAAGGCAAAAGAGATAATTAAGGGGTCTGAGTCAAGTTGATTAAAACTAAAGCAAAAGAAGTTAATTAGCAGTAAAAACGGCTCACTAATGAAGAAGATGGTTAGAATGAAAACATGTAGTCACTGCGGCCCTCGAGGTCCGGAGTTCGACACCTGTGCCCTAAATAGACCAGGCCATAAATCTACAGGGCCTATAAACAATGATTCAGCCCCTTAAAGGTTTTCACTTTTAATTGTTATGCAATATTGAATGAAAAGGGATTTCATTTAGCTTTTTTGACACGGATAAACTGAAAAATTCTCTTTAAAGTCAAAGTAAACCAGACCTTCACAACGTGATCTAAATTAATTGCAAATGCAAAACACAAAATAATTGATCAGGTTTACCCCTCCCAGTTGGTTATAAAAGCCGCAGAATTAGTTCAATGTAGATCACCTGCCTGGGGTTTCACTTGATTGCAGTATAAATGCACCTAAGCTGGAAGGGCCAACTTGTGGTGAGTCAGTAAGATGGCCTGACCTGCACAATGGAGACAAAAAGAACATTCCATTGCAACTCTGTGAAAAGGGGATTGAAAAAGAACAAGTCCAGGATGGAGACAAGAAAATGTCCAAATCACTGCCGATCCCTTGGTGTCCAGTGAAATCAACCATTAAGAAATGGAAAGTGTATGGAAGAGCTGGAGATCCACTTCAGAGGAGGTCGCCCACAAAAAGTGTCATAGAGTAGTGAGTGAGGGCCACCAAGAGACCTGTGAGAACTCTGAAGGAGTTACAAGCTACAGTGAATTAGAATGGAGAAACTGTGCAGATAAAACCACAGACTGGGTGCTTCACCAGTCACAGCTTCATGAGAGAGTGGCAAGTTGAAAGCCATTAATAAAAGCAAACACACATGACATCTCGGCTGGAGTTTGCCAGAAGGCATGTGGGCGACTCTGAAGTCAGCTGGAAGATATGCTCTGAAGAGACTAAAACTGCAGTTTTTTTGGTCATCAAACTAAACACCATGTTTGAACATTACACATTATCAAAAACACACCATCCCCACCGTGAAGCATGGTGCTGTCGGACTGCAGCAGGCCCTGGAAGGTTTGTGAGGGTATGGTGGAAAATGAATTCACAAAATACATGGAATTCTGGAGGAAAACCTGATGCAGTTGGCATGAAGTCTGGGAGATGCGTTTTCCAGCCAAACAACAACCCCAAGATTAAAGCTGCAGAGGAATGGCTTCAAAACAATGTCGATGTCCTGAAGTGGTCGATTCATAGTCCAGTTGAGAATTCATTCCTGAACTTGGAAAAAAGGTTTGTTCTCTAGCAAAGCCCATGCAACCTGACAGAGCCTGGGCAGTTTAGCAGAGAAGAATGAAGAGAAATGCCAGCGTCCAGATGTGCACAGCTGGTAGAGACCTGTGAACACAGACTGAAGGCTGCCATGGCTACAAAAGGTACATCTACTCAATGCTAACCAGAAGGTGGAAAATGACTTTTTATAGGGGCTATAAATGTGGAAAAGGAACACCTGATAAAGTGACCACAAAAAAAAAGCTTCGGTTTTTAGGACTTTTCCCTCAAGTTCCTCCTCACCGGACACTAACCATGGCAGTCACAATACGAGATGCACACGCAGCTTCTCCACATGTCAGGCAGGCCGCTTGGACCAAGAGTGAGAATGCGAGGCTCTCTGTGTCTTCATATTCTAGTTATTCGACTCAGTTCTTTACATTTAACTATTTGAGCTAAACTAAAAGAGACACGTTAAAGGTAAGTACTGTGGACTCTCGAGGCCATTCTGCTTTTCTTATTTTTGGGTATAAATTTTCAGTGCAACTTCAATGGTTAAAGGAACTTTGGCAGCTGGTCCTGCTTGTGCAGTTCAGGATTAAGATTAAATAAATCTGCCTGTAAATTAATTACTAGGCCTGATCTGATCAAGAATGTCTCTGATTCCTGAAATTAGTGTGGTAGGTTTTTTGGAGCAGATTTACTTTGCTTTCAGCCATTAACATCACTACTGTAAAGTGTTCTTCTTTGTCCAGTGATCCATGATAATTTACAATTTGTTGTTTGAATGTAATCCTTTAAGGATTATTGGCCATAGTTAGTAATTACGAGTTAGGATGTGAGAACCTGTGACAAGAGTGCTGTACTTTCAGACGCATGCAGTCCGGTGACTGAGATGTTGGACTTTGAGGGATTCGTGTGCTTTTGTCTGCCCCAGTGCTACCACATGCCCACCGCTGTATTACAGCTCCTCCACCACTGTGAAGTGCCAGTGAAAGGCTATCTGACCTAAGTTGGGAGAGTGGGCTGGTGCGGGCATTAAGTGCTGCTGCCTTTCAGCTACCCAAGTCACAGTCTCGGCCAGTTTTACTTCATGGTAGATAGTTTACACATTTTTGTGTTTGACTGGAGTTTTTTTTATCCAGTATTCTGGTTTCTTGAAATGTCACAAAGATCTGCTTCTAGGTCAACTGCTCCGGCTAAGTGAGTATGTTCAGTGATGGACTGGTGCTACCCCGGGGTCCTTCCATGCATGATGACCCTACTGTGCAGGGTGTGAAGATTAAAAAAATGAGAATGTGACAGTGGGCAGCATGGTGGTCCAGGTATCTGAGCTTGAACGCCTGACCCCCTCACTGCCTGTGGAGACTTTCTACAGTGCCTATAGTGAATAGTCAAGCACAATGACCCCTTTTATTGGCTAACTAAAAAGATTACAATATGGAAGCTTTCGTGGCAACACAGGCCCCTTCATCAGGCGAGATGTAAACAATGTAATGAAGATGTAATGATGTACATCTCGCCTGATGAAGGGGCCTGAGTTGCCTCGAAAGCTTCCATATTGTAATCTTTTTAGTTAGCCAATAAAAGGTGTCATTGTGCTTGACTTCTCAGTACATTCATAACGGCTAACATGGTACAACACCCTAGTACTACAGTGCCTATAAAAGAGTGTTTACCTCTTTGGAGATTTTTACATTTTCTTGTTATGAAACATTAACTCTTTGAAGGCTGAATCATTTTTCCAAAAAACTCAGTTTTCTGAAAAGTACACAAAACAATGGTTTCACACATAAATCAACATCTGTTGCTCCGTGCTGTGGCTGCTATTGGCGCATGTTCAGCATCGCTGGCAGCAGTGGCTGTGCAGGGGTGCCTCAATGGCCATCAGGAATGCACGGTGGGCTGGCTGTCTTTGCGCAGCTGTGACGCAATATGGTTTCTAACTTTTCTCATCATAAGTGGTGGTCCTCCCAGGCGAACGCTGCTATAGGCGTTTCAGCTACACGAACGTGTTGTGACAGATCTGGGGCTCTGTCGTCCCCTTGAACCCTCAGACCACACATCAGACACCAGGTAAAAGTCCAGAATTAAATTTATTATAACAAAATGTGCACAAAACACCCTCCACTCCACAATACTCCAATAATCAATCAATAAATCAATACAATCTTATTCCTCCACTCCCAGCAGCTCAGTTACCCTTCCTCCCAACTTGGCTCACTGCTGGGATCTCCCACAGTCCTTTTATAGTCCCTGACCCAGAAGTGCCTCTATCCCACAGTCCGTGTGTTCTTCCCAGCACTTCCGGGTCAGATGAAATTTACTTCTTTTCTTCAACCTGGAAGTATGGAAAATATAAGTCCCTGAGCCTCCCTGCAGCATCCCCTGGTGGCCCCCATGGTATCCAGCAGGGCTGTGAATTAAAACTCCAAGGTCCATGATGCCCTGCTGGAATTCGGGGCACCTCCACATTGCAGGAAGGGTTCCATCTGGCGGCTTGGGGGTATTGGCCGGGATAAACTGCTGGCCATATAGTTAGGTCCATAAATATTTGGACAGAGACAACTTTTTTCTAATTTTGGTTCTGTACATTACCACAATGAATTTTAAATGAAACAACTCAGATACAGTTGAAGTGCAGACTTTCAGCTTTAATTCAGTGGGGTGAACAAAACGATTGCATAAAAATGTGAGGCAACTAAAGCATTTTTTTAACACAATCCCTTCATTTCAGGGACTCAAAAGTAATTGGACAATTGACTCAAAGGCTATTTCATGGGCAGGTGTGGTCAAGTCCGTCGTTATGTCATTATCAATTAAGCAGATAAAAGGCCTGGAGTTGATTTGAGGTGTGGTGCTTGCATGTGGAAGATTTTGCTGTGAACAGACAACATGCGGTCAAAGGAGCTCTCCATGCAGGTGAAAGAAGCCATCCTTAAGCTGCGAAAACAGAAAAAACCCATCTGAGAAATTGCTACAATATTACGAGTGGCAAAATCTACAGTTTGGTACATCCTGAGAAAGAAAGCAAGCACTGGTGAACTCAGCAACGCAAAAAGACCTGGACGTCCACGGAAGACAACAGTGGTGGATGATCGCAGAATCATTTCCATGGTGAAGAGAAACCCCTTCACAACAGCCAACCAAGTGAACAACACTCTCCAGGGGGTAGGGGTATCGATATCCAAGTCTACCATAAAGAGAAGACTGCATGAAAGTAAATACAGAGGGTACACTGCAAGGTGCAAGCCACTCATAAGTCTCAAGAATAGAAAGGCTAGATTGGACTTTGCTAAAGAACATCTAAAAAAGCCAGCACAGTTCTGGAAAAACATTCTTTGGACAGATGAAACCAAGATCAACCTCTACCAGAACGATGGCAAGAAAAAAGTATGGAGAAGGCGTGGAACAGCTCATTATCCAAAGCATACCACATCATCTGTAAAACACGGTGGAGGCAGTGTGATGGCTTGGGCATGCATGGCCATCAGTGGCACTGGGACACTAGTGTTTATTGATGATGTGACACAGGACAGAAGTAGCCGAATGAATTCTGAGGTGTTCAGAGACATACTGTCTGCTCAAATCCAGACAAATGCAGTCAAATTGATTGGGCGGCGTTTCATGATACAGATGGACAATGACCCAAAACATACAGCCAAAGCAACCCAGGAGTTCATTAAAGCAAAGAAGTGGAAAATTCTTGAATGGCCAAGTCAGTCACCTGATCTTAACCCAACTGAGCAGGCATTTCACTTGTTGAAGACTAAACTTCAGACAGAAAGGCCCACAAACAAACAGCAACTGAAAGCCGCTGCAGTAAAGGCCTGGCAGAGCATTAAAAAGGAGGAAACCCAACATCTGGTGATGTCCAGGAGTTCAAGACTTCAGGCTGTCATTGCCAGCAAAGGGTTTTCAACCAAGTATTAGAAATGAACATTTTATTTCCAGTTATTTAATTTGTCCAATTACTTTTGAGCCCCTGAAATGAAGGGATTGTGTTAAACAAAATGCTTTAGTTGCCTCACATTTTTATGCAATCGTTTTGTTCACCCCACTGAATTAAAGCTGAAAGTCTGCACTTCAACTGCATCTGAGTTGTTTCATTTAAAATTCATTGTGGTAATATACAGAACCAAAATTAGAAAAAAGTTGTCTCTGTCCAAATATTTATGGACCTAACTGTATATCCGAGTGTTCAGCACCATGATCAGCTGGGGCTGATCAGCCGATGCTGGTACCTCATTTTCATTTTTGATCTCCATCTCCAGATTGCTTGCATCAAATTCCAAGTCTGACAAGTCAGAGTACGGTTCAGCGATAATACATAAAACATCCATGGAGTATTTTAATTTGCACATTTGCTTTAGTCTCTCGCCAGATGTCGATGCCATTTTTGAGGTTGTTTGCTCTTCGCTACTCATGCATGCGCAGCAATTTGAGGTTAAATCAGCAAAGCTACTTAACTTTCCTTTTAGTAAAGAGAGTTGGACTAAAACGTAAGGGCAAGTTTTGTTGCAGTTTACGGCTAATTACTGTCCTCTACCCGTGACTTTTAGCATCAGCCCTGAAAGAATTAAGTGACAGTGGATTGAATTTGGCTTTCTTGAGAACTGATCGAGAGAAAAAGACAAACTTCTGTAATGTCAAAATTAAAGTAGATCTCTGCAGAGTGGTCTAAATGAATTATAAATATAAAACCCCAAATAGTTGAAGGCATTAGTATTCATCCTTGCATCCTGATTAATCAGGTCAGAGTCGTGGGACAGCTACAGCTCATACAAGGCCGAAGTTCTTCTCATGGTGAACACACACACTTGGGCCTGTGTATCAATGCCAATCCACCAGACCATGCAAACAGCACACAGGGACCACCTGGAACGTGAACCCCTGTCTCTCCCCCCTGGTGCAGCCAATTCATTTGAGAAGTGACAAAATTAGTTCAATGGAGATCACCTGTTTGGGGTTTCAGAAGATTATATGTAGAAGGTCCAACTGGTGGAAAAGGAACACTCCAAGCAACTCTGTGAAAAGCAGAGTGAGAAGCAAAAGTCCTTGGGATGGAGACAAGTAAATATCCACATCACCGAATGTCCCACTATATAAATGATTAAGAAATGGAAAGAGTACAGCACAGCTGTAAATCAGCATAGAGCAGCTCATCCACAAAATCTGAGCGATCATACAAGAGGACGACTTGTGAAGGAGGACGCCAAGAGACCTGTGAGAACTCTGAAGGAGTTAAAAGCTACAGGGTCTGAGATCAGAGAGACAGGAAACAACTGTTGCCCATGTGCTTCACCAGTCACAGCCTGGCAGTTTACCAGAAGACACATGGGAGACCAAATTAATTCACTGTGATTTGATAATAAGAAAACCTGTGAAAACCCCCAATTTTGGGAATGCTTTTTATTGGTATTGTGCAGACCACTCAGGTCCGCAAACCAGTTTCCCGGGTACTGTAATTCTTCGTGCTAGCCCATCCCAACCCATTGTGAGGGACAGCTGACATCCTTAATCAGCTGGGATGCCCATGAGATGGAAGGACTAGGGGAGACAATGCACTGTGCGCACTATCTCCCTCAGATCGCTAGATGACAGACTCCCTGGATTGCAGTGGTGCCCTGGATTCCCACAGGGCATCATGGGAGATGGAATTCTTCAGAACTGCACTGTTAGGATCCAATGGTTGCCTCCAGGAGTGCTGCAGGGACTGGGGAGGTCTAATATAGTGGGCTCCCACTGCACCTGGAAGTGCATTTGGACCACGCATACGGGACACCAACGGTACTCCCAGGTATTACATAAAAGAAACCCACTGCCTCAATTCAGGGAGCCAGAGTCAGGAGGAAGGAGTGTCCCACAATAAAAACTCTTGTTCACTTCATGCTTGTGTCTGAGCCCTTTGTGTCGGGTTTGGGCAGCTGGAGTGCCCCCTACAGTCCACACCATGCTTGGTAAGTTCATTGGTGTTTTTAAAAGGGCCACTATTAACAAGTTAATGTTGAATTCATATACATATTTGCTTAGACACTCAAATATTTGGCTTTACACAGGTACACAGAACACATACAGAAGTTAAATACATAACAGAAGGTTCTGATTATCCCATAAACGAGCTAACTAAAGCATTCCAGCTTGTTTCCCGGCTGCAGTTTTGTGCTCTTAAGATTTTTTTATGAACACATTGAAATCACCAGGGGCCTCATTTATAACACCTTGCGTAGAACTCCCACTATAACATGGCGTAAGTACAAAAGCGGGAATGTGCGTATGCACAGAAAAATCCAGATGCAGGAATCTGTACATATGCAAACTTCCACGTTCTTCCGCTACATAAATCCCAATCAGTGTGAAAAGTAACGCACGTGCACGCGCCTTCTGTCCCGCCCCAACTCCTCCCAGAATTACGCCTCTTTGAATATGCAAATCAATATAAATAGCCTTCTGTGAAAAGACAATGGGAAAAGCACGGGGGAAAATCTAAGAATTTCAGCGAATACCAAGTGGAGGCAAAGGAAAAACGTACTATTTGTTGGATTAAACAGTGGTATAATCAACAAAAGAAAGTTGATCGAGTGACAGAGTGTCGGAGAAACTCGAAGGCTCAAGTTCACAAAGTCGCACAGTGCCCAAAATAAAAAAGAAATCACATATCAAAGTCGCCTGAAAAGGTGACTCGTAGCGGACCGTCTGAGTGTCATATGAAAGCTTATTAGGGTACAGACAAAAAAAATAGGCACACAGTGGGAAAAAAGCACGAAATGTCAACTTTAATCTCGAAATTTCCACTTTAATCACGTAGTTTATTTTGCCATTAAAATAGAACATCATAAATTTCATCTTAAAATCGTTTAATTTACTAGTTTCGCAAATCCCATTGTAACTAAAGTAGCACGTTAAATGCTTTGTGTTGTATTTGATCTTCTATGTGCTCTATGTGTATGAATCACTACCTGCTTCTTAAACGGGCTTTCTCTTTCTCCGACAGGACACAGAATCCATTACATTCGTGATATTACAGCTCTCTGAATAATTAAAATACTGAGATGTATACGTGATATCTTTTTCATGATGATAGGAGTTAAAGCATGTTATTAAACATGGGAACACGGTGGCGCAGTGCTTGTTCATATTTCACGCAAGAGGCTTGCTGCGCCATGCGCGACCTCCAATGAAATAATTTATCACAGCAGTACTGTCTCTTTCAAACGTACTAACCTCCAATTCTTCTCCAAATACCCAATCGCCACACAATCAGCTCTGTAATAGACGTTCAGCCATCTGTAAGCTTAGAACGCTGATTCTTCAAAACTTTTAAGGAACATTGAAATATCTTAGTAGTACATGTTTAATTATTCTATCCGTCTATCCTTCCAAAGTTGCGTCAGCACCAGCAAGAATACAACGCAATGCAGGAACAATCCCTGAACTAGCTAGCGCTGCGGTACCGTGTCCTCACATGTTTAATTATTAACAATACAGATTATTTAAATGAAGTTAAAGTTTTATCTGTATAATATAACCAACATATTTTGCTGCATTTCATCTTAAAAATGATATCGTAATCATATGTAAATACGCGCTTTATAAAGTGGCGCAGGTTGTGCAATATTATAACTGTAGTGCAAGTTTACAGTGAGGTAATTGTACGTATAAGTACAAACAGTTCTACAAGGAGCACTTGATGGACTGATTAAGTGCGTTTATAGTTCTTGGGATGAAACTTTTTCTAAACCGCGAAGTCCGTACAGGAAAGTCTCTGAAGCGTTTTGCCATGGCCGAGGCAGCGTCTGCTTCATGCTGTATACCGATAATTCTCTTATCTGATTCCCCACTCAGATATAGTGATATAAATACTCCGAGTGGTGCAGTGAGAGTAATATGGAAAAAGATGATCCACTGTGGCAACACCTAACGGGAGCAGCTGAAAGAAGAAGAAGATGCAGTGAGAGTAACAATGCTAAAGCAGTTATGGTATTTGGAATACTAGGGCTATTCCCTGGCCCATTATATTGCTGCAGGTTAATTACAATCAGATGCATTACACTAATAAACAAAATGCAGTTAGTTTCAGTGGATTTATAAAGCTGCATCAGGAATGTGAATCTAAGAAAGAAAGGGTGACCACACAGGAACAGTAGCACTGCTTTGACACTAGGTGCCGCCAGTCTGCAAAACCGAGCGGAGAAATTGCGTACGCCAAGGTATGAGTTACCGTGGAAAAGTGAGTGGGTTTATGCCAAGTTTAGGTTTTATACATTGCAATTTGAGCATGGAAACATTCGTACGCAACATTTCTGTGCGTACGCACCGTTTATACATGAGGCCCCAGGTGATCCATGGGTACGAAACCCTCACCTATGATATACCAATCAACTTGTCTTCATGTCTAGTTATGCAAGATGTTGAGCTTTTTGAGGTTAACTCCTATTTTTGGCGCTCTAGATTGGCAAAACATTAATGTTTAGACAATTTTTGCAGGAAATTACACTCTTATGATAAAGAGTAAAGCAAAAGGTGTCCTCAGCATAAATGATCAGAAGGACTTGAAGTTGTGAATGCCACATCAACTGACCCTAGGGGTTCACTCCTAATGGCATATTAGGGGAGTCAGTTACTCTTTTTCACAAACTTTTGAAAAAATGGGGACCCGTAACATGGGCACGTGGAGTGTAATTTTATGGTATTTCAAAGTTGCTGATCACAAATATATCTATATATATATATATATTTATATATATATATATATATATATATATATATATATATATATATATATAATTCTTTTTGCGTTTGAAACGGATATGACGTATGACTACGCGATATGGAAATTACGTATGAAACGGAAATTACGTATGACCACGCAATATGGAAATTACGTATGACCACAGAACAGATTATAATACAGGAACCAATCACTTTGTTTGTGGACGCCATTTTTATATCGTCTTTACGAATTGTTATTATTTGTGTGAGAGTTATTTTACTGATATTAAAAAGAAGTAAACACAAACACGCTGATCTATCCCATAGAACTGTGCCCTGCGTCACCCTCTCCCAGCCCTCCTCTCTGGACGCCAGCGCTGAGCTGTCCGCCGCTAGGCGCGTTCTGACAGAAAAGTTTTATTTATTCATCCATGTTACTGTCACAGAAACTGCCACATTGTAACTTTTTTTTAGTTGGCAGTACTTGATAGTAGAAGAGATGAGGAAAACAGCCTTGCGTCTTTCTACACTGTCCCTTAAGGTGAGTTCGGGTCACTAAAACCCCGCAACATTCAAGGTTGCTTTTGTAATCAATTATTTTAAGAAGATGAAGAGTTTACATCTAAGAAGATGTACAGACTTCTTCATGTAAAGTGTTGGACTTGGGAATTGTTAAGCATGGAAGGGCAGCGTCCACATTTATCAGAATTATTTTTCTCTTAAATCACAGGCACATAGTGCAAGGTTGTCAGGCGCTGTAATTCCTTTTTGTATTCGGGGCCCTCGCGCCGACCAATTAACCTGTTCACGTCATCCCTCCGTAGGCACACGATGATGTGAACGTGTCTGCAAAAAGTGCCGTCTCCTGCCCTGCAAAAATACCATAAAAGTTTGTGCAGCCGGCGCGCGCAGGCTTTTGAGATGCTGACTGCGCTTCTGCCTTAAGTGAAAGTAAGCACTTTTAATTTTTTTTCCTCCTTCCCCTGAGCTACAGCCCAGACAACTGCAAACACGGGATCCCTTTTCTAGACCGCGGCAAACTAATATTAAGGCGCTTCGCACTTTCTTTTGCACGTATAGTGTTATGAGGTCGCGGGAGGCACACACAAGAGTGGAGGACTGACTGTGCCATCCCGGCCGGTTAATGGCAGGGCCATCTCTCCAGTCTACACGAGACCCACCGCGACGCTCCCCAAAAGGCACTCATATTGTCAGCGAAGACGTCTCTCTACACTATATAAAAGAAAAAGGCAAATTTCCTTTCTTTATACCTTTTTTCCTTTTATCCCAAACCAAAGTCTTTCTCTCTTAACATTGCAGAGGGCACAAAACTAAATTTCTTTAATTGCTGGTAATGCCAGTAAGGCACATTACCACAGGCAGAAATTTGGACGTTCACATAGAAAATGCAATTTCTATACCACAGCCGTCATGTAGCGCCTTTCAAAAGGGATCTACTACCGAGAGATGATCCAAATACATTTTAGCTGCTGTTAGTACTACTTACCTGTTGTGTTATACCGCCTTTAAAATGTAGTTTACCCCAAACCACTCCAGTAGTGCTCAATGTATCTTTACTTAAATGTTAATGTTTTACTGTTTAATAACTTATAGACTACATTATATTTTTTTCCCTTGCACTCAGTGAGCGAAGCCACTGGGTAATCAGCTAGTTAATTATATTTTTGATATTTGATTCTTTACCAATGGTTTTACCCCTCATAGGCCAGGTGGTAGTGTGAGAGATATCATCACGGTGAGAAAACAACTTTTAGCTTTGCTGTGTTATGAATGGCCTGAAACATCCATTAAATTCCCCACGACTTCTTGCTACAATATCTCTGAAAAAGATGGATGTTTAATGATTACATCCACCTATCCAGGGATGCACCCATTCCAGCAGGCAGAAACAATCCCTGGATGGGGCATCAGCTCATCTCAAGGGGAATACCAGCACACGCATACAGTTGCGTAATTTGAACATCACCAAATCCCCAAACCTGCATGTTCTTGGAAGGAAACCAGAGCACATTGTGGAAACCCACCTGGAAAACATGCAAACTCCTGGCAGGGAACACCAGGAACGTGACTCCCTACGATACAGCTGCACTACCGCTTTGCCAGTGTGCTGCCCCCACGTGTAATTATTAACAGTATTCATTATTTAAATGAAGTTAATGATTTATCTGTAAAATGTAATATACATACTTTAATGCATTTCACCATGAAAATGATATCAAGTATAAAGCTAAGGATTCTAAATATGCAGAGAGCTGTAGTATAAATTTAATGTGTTCTCTGTGGCAATTGCTGCCTGCCGCTGCTCTCAGCGCAGAAGGAAGCCCCAGAAGCGCGTAGCTGTTAACAAGTGGGTTGGTTTTAAAATGTTTATGACAGTCTATTTTAATGACAAAATAAACTACGTAAAGTGGAAATTTCGAGATTAAAGCCAAAATTTCCATTCTAATCACAAAATAGACCTTCTCACTATGTCCCTCATTTTTTTTTTCTTTGTGGCTGAAATATGCTGCCGTACATTCTGATGCTGTTGTGAAGGTGCCAAAAAAAAAAAAAAGGCACAGAAGATGGTATACGAGACCTTTAAAATGTATCGTGTCATTACATTGGGGAATATGCAATGCTTGAATATAAAAGCACCACGAATGCACTTGTATGTCTGCATCTTGCTTCACCACATTGAACCATTCATCAAACATGGAAGCACACACATCGATCCTATAGGATCTACATAGCGGCTTTCTGTCACATGTTGATAGTAAACGGAGACTCTGACGTCACGTTGTGTTGCGTTAATTTCTGAGGATGTGCTCAGAGGATGCATCAAATTAATGCTGGGAACACGTGGCAGCCATGATGTGTGTGTGTACGTGTTCTAAGCTTGAAGTATAAACCAGCCCTAAGAGCCACACCTAGAAGATTAAAAATGATACATTTAAAACATAACCATGCGGGGTATTGTTTTAGGCTCTTTCAAGGTCAGTGATAATTAATATGATGTTATTTTTGTATCATTAATAGACGCAACTGCAATTTCTAAAATTTTCTTAATAATCTTGCTGTGAATACAGTTTGAATAATACCTTTATTGTTTTTAAATTTTTATCTGCGTTGAAAATGACTGCAACGTCATTTTCTTTTCATTTCAGGCACTGCCATTTTGTGGTTCTGTTCCATGATGCTTTGCGCAGTTTCTGGGGCGGAGTTACGATGTTGGTAATGCAACGATATTTAAGTCAGCGGCACACAGCAATCGTCGTTCAAGCCTTTGAATCCCTCACCAGTCTTTCTAATTGTTTCAGGTTTTTTTTGTTTTTCAGTGATTGATCTTTTACTGTGTTTCCTGGCTATGATTTTTGGTTTTGGGGTGCGTTTGGCTTTGACGAAAGATAATATTGACTTTCTAGTGTTGACCCTCGTGTCCTCTTCTGGCCTGTTATTTTGCCTTTGTGGCTTGCCTTATTCCACTTTAGGTAGTTCAAATCTCTCTATTGATTAAGGATCATAACCTTTCAGACTAATGGAGATTTCTCTACCCATATAGCAGACAATATTCCTTCTTTTCAACAGTACATCATAGTTATCCAGACATCATTTTTTTATTTTTTTGTTTACTAGGGGGCTCCGCTCCCTGCTCGCTTCGCTTGCCAACCCCCGGGTTTGGTTAACCGGATATACAATTTAAGGAGATTGTTATTTTCATGGGTATTGTTACATATGCATTATTTTCACTTTTACGTTAAAACTTCAGTAAAAACAATATTTGGAATTAACTCTTCTTCAAGATCGCATTGAATTTTGATTCCTTGTTTGGACTTACATCGTAACAACGCAACGTATAACTGCTTGTGAGTGAATATCGTTTCTTTCTCTCTAATAAATAAACCAACTTTTTCAAATGTTTGTCCCTGTGATTTGTTAATTGTCATAGCAAAAGCTATTCTCACAGGAAACTGTATACATTTTAATACAAATGGCATTTCAACATCTCCTTTCATATCAAGATATCCTTTTGTGTCTAATGTTATTCGCGGAATATGTACTACATTACCTTTCTTGTCGTCTGTTAAAATTTTACGTTAGAATTGTTCTACCATTTTTTAATGCAACTAATTTTGTCCTATTGCATAGTCCATCATTCATACATAAATTATGCAATAACATTACGATACATCCTTCTTTAAACAGTAATTCAGCCAGTGGGAGATCGGACGGTATTAACGCTTGTAGATATTCTATGTGATATTGTAAATTGATGTTTTCATCTTCCGCACTATCACCACCAACTGCTTCAGCATAGTCTATTGATCCGTATTTAATCAATGTGTCGTGTAACTGATCGACAATTTTCACGTTAATTTATAATCTTTAACTGGCTCTGCAGGTGTATTGCGCCATTGTTTTTAAATGTCCTTATGAAGTTCTACTATTGTCTTTTATTTCTGACCCCGGTTGGACCTGCTAGGTTTTCAGTTCCACTTGGTCTGGGCTGATTATTAATTTCCTTATTTTCTGAATTTGCACATAGATTATTATTGTTCTTTTTTTCCATTCATTTCTCTCCAACGCTTTTGGGTCTGCTCTTTCTTCTTTGCTTAGTCGTTGACGTGTCATCTAGAACGTATAAAATTATTGTCCTGATAAAATTTATAAGAGAGTGGAGGAAGTGTGTTTGACAAAAGCATTCACACGACTGAGAGGTTAGATGACCGGGACATGCTTCCTAAGGTTGTAAGTATGGCGTGACTTGAAAGAATCTCATGTTAAAAGTCTCTGTCTCGCGGCCCTTCATTCCAAAAAGTCTCTTCAAAAAGTCATGTCTCGTCCAAAGATTTTTTTATTATAATAGAGGGATACTAATATTCTGCCTTTTGTAAAATCTTGTAAATTCAATGAAATTCTTATCTTCGACAAGGTTCCTGTTATTTTTGGAACTTAACTCATTAGCTCTACTAACACAACTCAACAGCGTTAATTAAATACTTTAATAATGTCAATGGAGCCGATCCTGGCAGCACTGTGCACAGGGGAGGAACTGAACCAGGGCTGAATATCAATCTGGAGTAAAGCTCGGTTATACTTTAAAGGCAATTTAGAGTTGCCAGTCCACCTCACATTAATGTCTTTAGAAGAATCTCATACGAATGTGGGGAGAACATGCAAGCTAAACACAGATGGTGACAAAACTCAAAACAAGATCCAGATCTCCGAAACTCTGAGGCAGTGACATTGTAACACTTAAAAACATAAGTATCAATAATTAATCAGAAGTTTAATGAACACAAATGTCAAGTTTTCTAAGGAAACAAAAACTAGAAAGTTCGTAAATTTATTAAATATTCAAGCAAAGAAAAAATAGTCATTGATTTTGGTTTTTGTTCAGTTTAATTTAAAACATATTCAAAAAGTAAGGCCTGTAATGAACACCAAGGATGGACATTCATAAAAAGTACTAGGTTTACAAATCTAAGTCAAGAGGCACTTTCTTAAACAATCACTGATTTTATAGTTCTTGTCTCTCTGCCAATTTACATGCCATATCGAGATGTTGCTACCGTTTGTAATAGCCTGTGGTAGATATTTCATATGTACAGTTAATACATTTGTCAAAGCTGTTTTTGGTCAAGGCTGCCAAATGTAAGCTCAGCTTAGCATTGGTGATAAGAAGATTTTATTAAAATAATTGTATGTTTTGCCCAAATAAATTTAATTTGAAGAGATGGATTCCCTAATTAGCTTGTTCTTTAAAGTTCTGAGAGCAGTTTGGGGCGTAATAAGAATCTACTGCAATATACAAGCAAAAATTTAAAAATAAAAACTGTACATTGAAAAAAAACAGGGCACCAGGTTCTTTTTCTCAGTTTTCTGCTCTATTTTCTATTGTAAAATACAATTACTTTGTGGGTATCTTGCGCAAGAAACACTTACACTGACATGAACCCCTCTATACAGTAATGGCTCAAATATATTTTAGCTAAACAAAAAAATATTGACACACATCCTGCTTTTTGCAAATCAGGCTGGAATTTGAAAGAAAGGTATGCCTGATACATAGATAGTGAAAAGAAAAGAAAAAAAGTCCTGCACGTAGTTTGAGTAGAAGTAAAATGTATCAGATTAAAGTTGGAATGATTTCATTTGGTGGCAAACATAACCTCCGCTGTATTTTACCTTATAAATATGACACACATACTTTTCACCTTTTGCAATTAAAAATAGATCAGGCCACATTTTCCTAAGTTTCTTCAAATGTAAACTCTGTCTGTTTTCAATGGGCTGTTATGCCTCTGACAGTCTTACAAACCTTTATTGAGTGCCTTCATTATGCATATTGACAAGTCCAGTTGGGGACACATTCTCAGAGTAATACGCGTGGAGTTGTGTTTGACAGTAGATGCGTACTGACTAATAGCTGAAAATGAAACATATTTCATTTGGCACTGTACATGGCACCCTTTAAATTACATTTTCAGACCAAAACATTTCTAATACATATTTTAATATACTATAAAGTTTAAATTCTAACCAGTTTCCACAAAAAAATCCACAAATGTGCATTTACCAATATTTATACAAACACACACACACATATATATATAAATATATACAGTATATGTGAGATATATATGTTTGTGTGTGTAGGTGTGTGTGTAACCAACAAAACCACAGTACTTTGTCTTTAGATATCAATTTAATGGAGAGGCACTTTTTAAAGGTCAGTGTCTTAGTTTCCAGTCTCCACGTCTACTCCTGTAACCATTACAACCAGGTGAAAGCAAACCGCCAAGAAGCCTGTACCCAGCAGGTCTCCCAGTGCAGTGAGGTACGGGATTGAAAAGTTATCGGGGTCCAGTCCCTTCCGCCACATTAACCTCACAATCAGGTCTGCCACATATAAGAGGATCCCAACCTACAAAAATAATAATTCCATTTAAACACAGTTTTTTCTTTTTTTTTTTTTTTTTAACTTTTATGAAGTCTTTAAATAGAACTTTCCATAGAAATTATGCAGTTAACAAATAAACTACCAATATTAAATCTCTTCAAATACTTTTCTGAACATTTTTTTTCTTTTAGGTTTACTATTTTTAAAAGCTATAAACAGACATCAGCTCTGGGCCTTTTTAAAGTCACTATCAATACTGCATCCATTATAATTGTGGTATGATGCTAGAGTATCTATATGGACGGTATCAGGGCCATGATTTGCTGTCATTTTGATCACTTTTTTTATATATAGTTTATATATAGTTTGTTAATCCTTTAATGAGCTCTTCAGCATAGCCGTCAGCAGTGTGTCTGTCTGCAGAGAGAGTGTCGACCTCGTTGAGAGGTTTACTTACCTTGGCAGTGACATTCATGTCTCTGGTGACTCTTCCTATGAAGTCAGTAGATGGATTGGGAGAGCATGGGGGGTCATGAAGTTGCTAGAAAGGGGTGTGTGGCGCTCCCGATATCTATGTAAAAGGACGAATGTCCAAGTCTTTAGAGTCCTGGTACTTCCTATCTTGCTATATGGTTGCGAGACATGGACATTATCCAGTGACCTGAGACGAAGACTGGACTCCTTTGGTACTGTGTCTCTTCCGAGAATCCTTGGGTACCGTTGGTGTTACTTTGTGTCGAATGAGCGGTTGCACATGGAGTCCCGAATGAGGCACATTACCTGCATTGTGAGGGAGCGTCACTTACGGCACTACGGCCATGTGGCGCATTTCCCCGAGGGTGATCCAGCTCATAAGATCCTCATTGTTGGGGATTCGAGTGGCTGGACCTGGCAAAGGGGTCGCCCACACAACACCTGGCTGCGACAGATAAAGGGTCATTTTCGGAGGGTAGTTCTGGACCACGTGTCTGCCTGGGGAGTTTTAAACTGGGATCCCGAGTTGTTTCGTCGTGTAGTGGGTGTGGCAACACACTGTACCAGTGCATGCTCCCCAACTTGACTTGACTTGTTAATCCCCAAGGGGGAAACTGTATATGGGGGTCAGAATGCAGGGTCAGTCATTGTATATCGCCCCAGGAACAAATTTCAGATTAAGGGCATATGCTCAAGGGGCCAATAGAGTAGGATCCCTTCTGGTAGTAATAGCATTTGAACCAGCGACCTTCCAGATACCAGCTCAGATCCTTAGCCATTGAGCCACCATTCCACCCCAGATAAACAATACAGATACAAGATAAACAATACTTACTGTAGTTATACAGTACAGTAGTTCAGCAAATTACTCAACAGTCCATGAGAAACTGGTCATGTGGCAGAAATATATAACTTTCAGGGAGAATGAATCAAGCTTCGCAGTTGTAGTGTAAATCCCAAATTAAACCATACTCTTCTGTCATTTCTACAGCGTGTACAGGGGAGGACACTACAGACTGTGTGTGTATTAAAATGAGTTATCTGGGGGTAGATGATTAACTTTATTGGACAACGTCTTGTAAAACATAACCAAACAAATTACAATTTTATTGCAAATAGTGTGAAAAGAGCTTTGCTGCATTTGATTATCTTCTGGTATGTTGTGACATCATTAAGTTCAAGTAATGATGATTTTGTTTGAATCCTTCAAAGTGCTCTAGTCAAGAACTGAGGTTAAGGTTAAATTTTGTCTTAAATTTTTAGTATTGAAGCAAAGTGATACATATTAGTGGTATGTGTCACAACAACAGTAAAATAACACTTCAATAAATGTTAGTTATTTTTTTTACCACAACATAAAAACTGCAGCAAATTACAGAGATACTTAGTTGCACGTATCTGCAAGTGATAAATTATGAGTCCATGTCAGCTTATTACCTGATTGTTTTTTTTTCAGTCTGTATGCCACTCAGGCTATGGAATGTGACTGCAGGGAACAGAATTCCACATTCTGCTGAACACAGCTGGTAGTCTTTGGAAACAGTGCATATTACGTATATTGAAAAGAATTTTGGTTGCCAAAGAAACATGGCTGTTTTCTTTCATATACCCTCCATTAAAGCTCGCTAGTAAAGGGATATTATAGTAAGTCTTAACATTTCTTAATTAAAAAAGAATAAATGTATATTTTGTAGACTTGGTTATAGTTTATTTTTACTAATTAGCTGGACTGCTTTTAATTAATTATTTTCCAGATACACCAGTATTCGTGGGCATTTTTTAGTTGGCATGAATGAAACAAATATTTGTTTGTAGAAATATGGTTATTATATTATCTCAACTTGTACTTGCTTGTTTGCCTTTTTAATTCAATTACTTTTTCATTCATCCATCCATTTTCAGGCCTGCTTAGCACAGTTGAGAACTACAATCAGATAGATTACATCATAATAATAATATTGGGCGCAAAGTCATAATAGGCCCTTAACTGGTCGCTATTAATTTACACTTATTTATTACTGCTATGTAAAGTACATTAAAATCTAGCTAGTGATGGTTGGGCGATTACTTATGGGATTTGAAAACAAAAAAATATTCAAAAATTTTAGTTGTTCTGTTTTATATAGACTCTGTAACTTCCTGGTTTGTAAATGTGGATGGATATAATTTTCGTTCATGACATTAATATACAACCCCAATTCCGATGAAGTTGGGACATTGTGTAAAACATAAATAAAAACAGAATACAATGATTTACAAATCCTTTTCAACCTATATTCAATTGAATACACTACGAATACTAGATATCGAATGTTCAAACTGATAAACTTTATTGTTGTTTTGCAAATCTTCACTCATTTTGAATTTGATGCCTGCAACACGTTCCAAAAAAGCTGGGACAGGGGCAGCAAAAGACTGGGAAAGTTGAGGAATGTTCAAAAAACACCTGTTTTGAACATTCCACAGGTGAACAGGTTAATTGGAAACAGGTGTTTTGTCATGATTGGGTATAAAAGGAGCATCTCCAAAAGGCTCAGTCATTCACAAGCAAGGATGGGGCGAGGTTCACCACTTTGTGAACAACTGCGTGGGCAAATAGTTCAGCAGTTTAAGAACAACGTTTCTCAACGTACAATTGCAAATAATCTAGGGATTTCATCATCTATTGTCCATAATATCATCAAAAGATTCAGAGAATCTGGAGAAATCTCTGCACGTAAGCAGCAAGGCCAAGTACCAACACTGGATGCCTGTGACCTTCGATCCCTCAGGCGGCACTGCATTAAAAACCGACATCATTCTGTAAAGGATATTACCATGTGGGCTCAGGAATACTTCAGAAAAGCATTGTCAGTTAACACAGTTCGTCGCTACATCTGCAAGTGCAAGTTAAAACTCTACCATGCAAAGCGAAAGCCATATATCAACAACACCCAGAAACGCCGCCGGCTTCTCTGGGCCCGAGTTCATCTGAGATGGACTGACGCAAAGTGGAAAAGTGTGCTGTGGTCTGATGAGTCCACATTTCAAATTGTTTTTGGAAATCATGGACGTCGTGTCCTCCGGGCCAAGGAGGAAAAGGACCATCCGGATTGTTATCAGCGCAAAGTTCAAAAGCCAGCATCTGTGATGGCATGGGGGTGTGTTAGTGCCCATGGCATGGGTAATTTGCACATCTGTGAAGGCACCATTAATGCTGAAAGGTACATACAGGTTTTGGAGCAACATATGCTGCCATCCAAGCGACGTCTTTTTCAGGGACGTCCCTGCTTATTTCAGCAGGACAATGCGAAGCCACATTCTGCATGTGTTACAACAGCGTGGCTTCGTAGTAAAAGAGTGCGGGTACTAGACTGGCCTGCCTGCAGTCCAGACCTGTCTCCCATTGAAAATGTGTGGCGCATTATGAAGCACAAAATACGACAATGGAGACCCCGGACTGTTGAGCAACTGAAGTTGTACATCAAGCAAGAATGGGAAAGAATTCCACCTACACAGCTTCAACAATTAGTGTCCTCAGTTCCCAAACGCTTATTGAGTGTTGTTAAAAGGAAAGATGATATAACACAGTGGTAAACATGCCCCTGTCCCAGCTTTTTTGGAATGTGTTTCAGGCATCAAATTCAAAATGAGTGAAGATTTGCAAAACAACAATAAAGTTCATCAGTTTGAACATTCGATATCTTGTCTTTGTAGTGTATTCAATTGAAAATAGGTTGAAAAGGATTTGCAAACCATTGTATTCTGTTTTTATTTATGTTTTACACAACATCCCAACTTCATTGGAATTGGGGTTGTACAGTATGTTGACTTGACTGCAGAATTATAACACCTGTAAGTGTGGTGCACATTCTTAAGAAGAATATACCTGCCAGGATCTGGGAGGATTACACTGAAGCTTAGGTGAGGCTGATGTTGAGGTCTATTCATCTCTGTATTGTGAACAAACTCAATATTCCACAAAGAAACTTCATGCCAGATAATATCTCTTAAGGGACGTGCCTATAATAAAATACTTCAACAACAGTTTCGACCACCAGCAGTGTGTACTATCACAACTATAGTTATCTGAGAGTTATTCCCATTGAAATTAAGCTGTAACATTTGAATTTACCCAACTAGTCAACTGCTCACATACTATATTTGTACATGAGTTTCCAAACTAGGATGGACATTTTGTATTATTAATTATTGTGTCAATGACTTTGCATTCCAGATATTCTCCATAGCCATCTCTAACATATCATACCTGAAAAAGTGCAGCTGTCAGATAGAAGAGAACAAAGGTGACAGTTATAGTCATGTGTCCACCCTGAAGAAGACTAGTAGTATACAGAAACAAAAGATGCCCAGGGACAACTAGCAAGAATAGGACTCTTGCTGATTTGGAATTCACCCCTGAAAAATAATTGATAAAATTCTTATTAAAATGTAAGAAAAAACAGCATTTAACTATGTTATAGTGATAAACAAATGTCCTGTCGTAAAACTGAAAAAAGTCCAATTTCTGTTCAAGCTACAGGTAAGCTTTTGTTGAAAGATATTTAATACCTTAATAAGTATTTAAAAAAGCTTCAAATCTTCCATACTTTTAATGAAAATGATTAACTATTTTTGAGTCTTTTCTGGTTACCTTTAATTAGGAAAAACTGAAGTAAATCCATCAATTTGTTCAACCCAAATTATTGAATATAAGATTGTGGAGGAGCCAGCCTTTGGTGAGAGTGTGTATTCCATTACAGGCCACAGTTTCTCACACTAAGCCTATTTAGAGCATCACACAGCAAAAGGTGAATCACAGCACAAGTACTCTGAGGCAGAAGTGCCATAATGAAGACAAACATATGGTTTAGCTAACATGGACTTCCATGTTATGTACTGGAATGAGACGAATGGGTCTTGCTCCAAATGCCAAAGAATACACAAAGTACAAGAAACAGACATGTGGAACAGACCAGCCAACAAATCAGTGGTGGATATTTTTGTTGTTAAGGTAATATATGAATGACTGCAGTCACTGACAAGATTTTGGCTAATTTTTACGAAGAGTATAAAACTTTGTCCATACATCTTTTCACTTGCTTATCCATTTCAAGATTACAGAGTTTTGGTAGCTATTTTAGCAGGCCTGGGAGCCAGGAGTACAGGTTGGAGCAGAGTAGAGCTGTCTCTCAACAGGGTACCTGTCCAGCACAGGACATAATTGTGCACACCCGGTCATTAGGTCGCCTAATCTGCACATGTTTAAGAAGGGGGACACTTTGAGAACATGCAGACTTCTCAAAGCAATGCCAGGACCCAGGCAGTGAACACAGGACTCTGGAGCTGTAAGGCAGTAGAACAAACTTGTTCACCCCTGTGCAAATCTTAAAACTTTATGATAAATAAAAATAAACAAATCTGGCTCCACCTCTATAAAATGGATTTGTTTAAGGTGCAATAAGAGTTAAGATAAATGCTCATTAAAAAATTATTTCAATTTAGTGATTATCTGGCATACTCACAAACCTGCATAATTTAACTCTTAGTCTTTAAAACTAATAAAAAGTACATTGTTTTTGTAAGAAAGTTACCTTTGTGTTTTATCTGATGTTTCTATCTAAATTGATATAAAAAAAATAAAACTGCATGATAGAAGTGCTCATATGTTTCTGCAGCTAGAGTACTAGAAGATTAAATAGTTTGCTTAGCATCCCCACAGCGTTAGTGGTGAGGACTGAACACGTAGCTCAGGGGCTTACAGTCCAGCATCTTAGTCTATGGCTAAGATAGAGGGAGAGATTATTTATACCCAGGGGGAAACCTGGCTTTTTACAGAAACTCATTAAATAGATAAATATATATGGATGATATATACAGCATATACAGTATATACGCACACGCACACACACTTTGGTCTGAACACACACCAGACAGACTAAAAAAAGGAAAAAATGAAAAAGAAAGACAAACCTCTGACTTGGCAGTCGCAGTCCCAGTGGGGCATTATGCAAGGGTACTGCTGTTGGCATAAAGGACCCCCAGTAGCATTTCTAGAAACACTTCTGCTAAACAATTCGTTGGCTGAAAGTACTCAGTATTAGTGTGTCTATCACTTTAGTTAGGTAAATTAGCAAACCTGTTTGTAAATTGACAACAATTAGTAACAACTAATCATTACCATATAAGAAGAAATTAAAGTAGGTAGGAAAAAGATTTATTTTTTAGTTATTGACATTTTGGCACTCTGAATATTTCACTGACCTGAAAAGAAAAAGGTAGTACAGGGGTTAGGCCAGTGTTGCCTCATCTTGGAAGGTAGCACACCAGGAACACTCCAAAAATGGAGATAAGTTGAAATGCGACTGGCCTGGATGGCAACAAGGTTCCCACCTACACCTAAATAAAAATAGTCAAAGATTTTATTAATTAGTTAATATGCAAAATGTACATTATGACATTTATAGTATACTCATCCTTTTTTTTTCAGATGACATTTCTTGTGTTTAAGTTATTTTTGTTAGCCTTCTATTACTTCAACAGAAACACATGGTATACAAGAAGGAACACGCACAGTAGCCCTGCTTAGCATTCTTATATTAAAGCTGCCACCCTTTAACAGGCCAGATTATACATACGCTTCTGAAACCTGCAGAGCAATCAGATTCACAAAGCCATAAGCTGGTAGCATAATTACTAATTTCTCTGCCACTCAAAATCCTAAGAAATCAGAAAGCAGCGTAAGCAAGCCAACAGCTTTGCACTGGCCGCGCACAGCAGGGGTGAGAAAAAGCTCTTTATATTTTCCATTGACACAGATTTCACAGATCAGGGTTTACTGATATAGTGGTGGGAAAGCTTATGGCGTGCCAGATTGTAAAGAGTGCTTATAGTTGCTCTGATTAAATCATCTACTACCTTTTAAAGTCAAAATAAAGCGATCGTGTTTTATAACATTATTAAAATGAATGCATTTACAGATGCAAAGTTAGGATTGTTGACTCTGCAATCAAGCGTTCAGTAGTTATTTTCATTGTCTGCAGCCCAGGTCTAGAAGCCAAGGAGGTTGTATACTCCAAATGGCAAAGTTTATTTCAATCACCTGATTCAAAGAAATTTCACTCTTCATGTGTTTAGAAGACAAGAAATGGGGCCAAAGTCTAATCGAGTTCTATGCAGCACTTAAATAACGAAATTAGTGAAAAATGTATTTCATGTAACTGGCACATAATGCTCTTTTACAGCCAGAAATTATCATTAGATTTCATTATTATAGTGCAAATTGTAAGCTTATTTTTTTATACTCCTTAAATATTAGCCATATTGAATTGAAAGTTGTTAAAAATTGTAATTTAATTTGTAAATAAGGTACACTTCTGAAAAAAAACATACAAAGTTTATAAATTATATAGTTTTTAGAAATGTAAAAAAAATTCAGCTAAGTGAAACAAAATTAAAAAAAAAACACAAAGCAATATACATATATATTATTTAGGTTATATTTTTGGTTTAATATAGTTAAACATAATACAATTTAATTGGACATAATCAACTGTATTAGCCTAAGACTTCCTGGCAACAAAGAAGAACATGGCACCCCAGACTGTATAGACACTAGGAAAAATAAACCTCTGGGGACGCATGGCCATTAGGAAAAGGCCGCTTCAAATTTCCCTGACCTGTGCAAATGGACTTAAAAGTGAAAGGAGCAAAAAAAAAAAAAAAGTAAAGGAGCACTTAAGTACAGTAGAAACGAAAGCCAAAGAGGAAACGTTTATTTCAGATGTGTTTCCAAAAGGCACATTCATCACTAACTTTACTGAAAAATGACAATTATTTGTTTTTCTTTTACTTGTTAATTGCTCTATTAGGAAAGAAGGGCTTGAGATGTAAGGCATTACATAACTAAAATTAATGTATTAACATACTGTTAAATGGCTAAAAAACCAACTTTTTCAAATTTGCATACATTTGCATAAAACCCAACCAAGCAGTTAATAATTTATTGATATTAATCTCCGTTGAGTATCTTTTTATATACATCTTGTCACTGTAGCCCCTGATAAATGTTGTATGTTTTTCGAGCTGCACAAGTAATGCTGTATTTTATTTTTCAGGCGGAATGGTGGCTCTGAGGCTAGGGATCTGCACTGGCAATCGGAAGGTTGCCGGTTCGAATCCCGTAAATGCCAATAGGGACTCTGCTCTCTTAGGCCCTTGAGCAAGGCCCTTAACCTGCAATTGCTGAGCGCTTTGAGTAGTGAGAAAAGCGCTATATAAATGCAAAGAATTATTATTAAAGAATTATTATCCTTAAATTTCCATTCACACACACAAATTCTATACCTGCTAATTCAGTTCAGAGCTGCAGTCAGAATATATGCCTCAAGCAAACAGTGAAATTTATCTACTTTATGTAAAAATTATGGAAATTCACTTCTATTCAGAATGTGTGTTAATGAGGCATTATTTCTTTGCCTTAATTACAGCAAGGACTCTCTTGTAGGTACATTCATTTGGTGATTTTGTATTTGTTTAAATCCTCACAATGACTAATGCTTTTCCATTTTTAAGTCAGCCAAAGTCAAAGAACAGTTCTTTAAAAAATACAATTTTTATGATATCGGTCATTAACACCAGTTTATCTCAAGGCATCTGCAGTTGTAAATGACAGGCTGATTTTCTCCAAATTGTCCATTAGACAATGTTATTTGCTTAGTGGACACCTTGTGGGTTTTATCAGACATTCATGGAAACGGGACCTTTATACTCACATTGATTTCACTAAAGCAGTGCATGAATGAAACTTGACTTTATCAATGTGTGTACGTTTATGAATATCAAATAATCCTGAAACAGGCACAAACACTCATACTTTGCAATTAACATAAAGCAAAACTCTGTAAATACTACATAAGTATAAGGCAAGGTTCTCATCAGGAGAAATCATCAAGAATGGTAATCTTACATTACCAAACACCGTAAAGCACGATTACAGAAAGAGAAGCAAGATAAAGGCAAACAAAAATACCACCTAAGAAAAAACTGAAGCACTTCCATTTCAGTCATAGTGGCTTTGTAAATTTTGTTTTAATATATGAATTGTGACCACCATATTTTAAGAACCTATTTTTGTTCCTACCTTGCAGAAATTTACCAAAAGTAATACTACTTGAAGTACAAAGCTCCCAAACAACATGTGGAGGATAAATAAGGTGAGTGGTCCAGTTACTGAGGAAGCAAAATCCTCGGTCTCGCTAGGAAAACCCATGCCACAGAACTATAACAAAGACTCTGGACTGGTACTGGAGTCCCAGTACTATAAAAAACAATACAGCTTTAGCTCTGGATGTGCAACAAGGAACCACTTCTTTGTCCTTATGAGAATATTTGAAGGGTTATTGAAGTTCCTTTCTGTATGTGCTTTGCATACTTGAAGAAGGCTTATGAGAATGTACTCAGTGTATAGAAAAGTGTGGTGTTATGGAACTAGTGGTCTCTGCAAATGTGAAGCATCATTTTTATTCATGTATATGATGTTATGCTGATTCAGTTTAAAATGTCTTCTCGCCTGTTCATAACTGTAATGCAGCAGAGTATTAAGATGCAGCTAAGAATGAGCATTCTGTCTGGGATTTGATGATTTCACCTATGCTATCTGCAGATGATACTGCCTTCTTTTTTCTACAATCTGAACTGTTTGCAAACGATTTTGTCCACTGGGCATGTAACATAGTGAGGATATGAATTAGTACCTGAAAATGTCAGATCAGGGTTATTTAACAGAAATGAAAAAAATTAAAACATTGTGTTTTTGCACTTTAAGGGGATGCAGTGTTTGTACTTCAGTGTCTTACTTCACAAGTAGGGACGTAAAATTATGCATTGTTAGACTGACCAGTGAACGTGTACAGCAAAACGTCGTATTGCACAGGGCATTTGATTTACATTTCAATGTTGAAGGGGCAGGGGATACTTTCAAGTCTTCTGCCTTTGGCTTCATCCATGATCATTTTTTGCCCAGTAACATTGATAATACTGTGGTCATGTGATGAGAGGTACAAAATAAATACAAGGTAAGAGCTAAACACTTGTGTTTTAGCATTGTGCTTCTGGTAGCCAATAGATCTTATTTATTTATTTATTTTTTTACTAGATTGTGGTGCTATTATGTTCTTTAACATTTTGATGAATTTTGGCTTTTGCTCTTCCTTTTGTTTTGGACACTTCTGCAGTGTTCTGGATTGTCTGCTTTGTATTTTTGAGCTATACTTAATTTGTACTTTGATTCTGGAAAAGAGAGAATAAAACATTTTGTTTTTATTCTTGCTTTTATTACAATTCAGCTCAGTGCATGCTTTCTCCCAATCGTGATGGAGTATTGTTTTGCTACAGAAGTTGCCCTCCAGAAGTGACTGCTTAAGGTTACGGTGGTCAATGGATGCTTTTCTAACGCTGGGAATATATATCCCAGTCCTCACCTGTAGTTACAAGTTCTGGGTAGGAACCAAAAGAATGAGCTTTAGGGTATAAGGGGCCAAAATGTGGTTACTGCACAGGCATGTTAGGCTCACTGATTATGTGATAAGCACAAATATACAGAAAAACCTTGGATTAGAAGCTCTTTTCAGGTAAGAGAAACTGAGATTGTTTAGGCACACAGAGAGGATGCATAATAGAAGTGTACGTTACACCCAGGAGCAGCTCTGGGACACAATGAAGGATTATACTTGTCAGCTGGAACACCTGAGAATTCTGCAGAAGTACCATGGAGGCCGTTGCTAGGCATAGAATTGCCTGCTTGATGTTTCTGCCACAAGCAAACAGAGAGCAAGTGTTTGCATGTGGTTTGCTAATTAAGAAAAAAGATGTCTATTCTATTTATCAACAGATTCATCTTATGAATTTCTTAACAACCTTAGATGTGTCACCCCTTCATCCCAGGGCTTACTAATGCACACAACCATACTCATTTACAGTATATGTTGCCAGCTTAGGCTGAGAAATAAATCTAACCCTATGACAGGGAAAGAAAGCCTTTCTTGTAGGAAATTATACTGAGGTTCAATATTACTCCATGTTGCTCTGGATGCAACAAGACAGAATTTCAAGTTATTAATGAAAATGCCTCAATATCTATTATCCCTTAAACACAAAAATAAGTATAATTTTTAACATTTTAATCTTGCCTTTAAAATTTCAGTCTTAGTAAGTACTGTAATATATTGCGTATATTCTATATTTGAAATTTGCAAAGTTAATTCACCCATTTGATCGAAACATGTTCTTCTGAACAGAACTAAGAATAAGAAAATGCAACAAGGTAGCTGAGAGGCATCTCTAGCACACCATCCATTCACAGAGTGTAAACTTTAGGTATTAATATATCCAAACATGTTTTAAGATGTTCAATTAATTACACCAATGGTGCTGGGTATACGGGTGCAAATACTTATTAGTGTCTGGTAATTAGAACATGTATTTCATACTGAAAGTACATTAATCAAATCAGGCGGAAACAGGACCTTTAAAGCAACATTAAAAAAGTTGAGGGAAACATTGAATGCCTGGCTGAAGAAAATAAAGAGCCTCCTGCAGAAACAGCGAGCAAACCAGCTGTGCTACCTACAGATACAGCCATTGCAATAGGATTTGTCATTTCTGTATCGGTGTTTACAGCCACTTCGGACACTGCATTAACCAAGATCTTCTCGGTGCACATAGATAAAACAAGCTTAAACAAGATATGTATGGAAAGAAGTAGTCACACATTTTGTACAGTTCTGTTCAATGCTGCTGGAACAATCTGAAGCATTCCTCAACCAAAAACATAAAAATTCTACCACAAACAATTTATTCATAAATTCCATGACTGACAGAATAGGCTTGCACTAATTCTCTACATATAATCAGCCACAAGTTAACATTATGTACTTAATGACTGTAGTTTATTATGCATGTATAGTGTATGTATGCATGTGTATGTGTGTATATATATATATATATATATATATATAAGAGAGAGATATTAAAAACAGTACAACCTCTCTGAGTACAACTGAGTGATTATAAACAGGTAGAACTGTGGAAAGATTTTACATTGTTTAGGAGTTTACTACTATAAAAATGAGGACAGTGAATTGGAATTTCAAAAGACAAGTAAGTAAAAAAAATAGACTAGTTATGGAGCTGTATAGGTTCAGAAGAACGTGTTTAATTTTGAAATCAAAATAATAAATCCTATTGTAAATCAGTTTACTCTGGAGTACAGCTGGTTAACTAAATGTTGAGAAAAAGGGAAAATAAAGATTTAGGAACTGCCATTGCCAGAGTTCACACACTAAACTGAAGTGCTAAAGCCCTTTAAGTTGTATTATACATGACATGAAAAGAAGCAAATCGAACAAAGCCAGAGATCACCTGGAGAAGAAGCTACTGTTTATGAACAAAGTTACTGCAATTAGCTTGTGCACAGTTCCAATAGTTGAAGTGGGAAACAACTTACTAGAAGTAAAAAAAAAAAAGGTGTTTTGCTCAGTTTCAAATTTACTTAATTATTCCCTGGTAATTTTGCAGTTTTAGTCTGTGTTGTGAACAGGTGGTGTTCTTCTTCATCCTGTTAGATAAACCTTTGTTTTCTATTTCTACATATTATCTACTGGGAAATTAAGCCCTTAGAATAACAGGCTGATATACAGTCTGTCAGATGTGTAGTCATGGCCGAAATTATTGGCACCCCTGGAATTTTCCTTGAAAATGCACCATTTCTCCCAGAAAATTGTTGCAATTACAAATGTTTTGGTATCCACATGTTTATTTCCTTTATGTGCATTGGAACAACACAAAAAAACAGAGAAAAAAAGCCAAATCTGACATCATGTCACACAAAACTCAAAAACCAGGCTGGACAAAATTACATAATACATGACTGTATGTATGGTTGTGAAAGTGACAATCAAATGTACAAGCTATAAGTTACCTTAATTTTTGAAATAAAGACCTGACAGCTTCACCACTCTCCAAGTTATTTTTGGTGCCAACCTTATGACACACATTTGTTTCAGTCAACTAATATCACTGTTACTTAGTTTACACAGTTGTCTCTCTTCAAATCTATTCCATTAAATGTACACTTTACATGATAATTAAAAGTGTTAAAAGAAAATACCAATAGGAAGCAGCTCTAACTAAAGTGAATAGTAGTATGATTATTATTAATAATAATAATAATTTTAAATTAATTAGTGAAGTTATTCATTGAACAGAAAATTATTTCCAAGTAGTTAGAATTAAGAAAAATATCAGTAAAATAGTAGAATTAAGAAAATTTAGTAGTAAAACACTAAGATACAAGACATTGACATACAGTAAAAACATACAAATTTGGGGGGGGAGTCAACTGCAGTACAGATGTGATATATTTGGTCTGAGATAAATATATAGCAATAAGGCATACAAAAGTGGACAACAGATAAAATACTCAGAACTAAGAAATCCAACTAGGAAGGAAGTCAGCATCATTTAGATCACACTGACGTACTTTTGTAACAAACAGTCCTTGTCTCAGGGCTGAGCACAAGTCCTGAAGGAGCATATTTTGTCTACTGGGACAGATTGCGGACAGAATGGAAAAAAGATGCTACTAAGTCTGATCCTCATTTGAAAACAGACTCTTCGAGAATAAAGGTACAATGTACCATTTTTTTACATAACCGTGAATGATATAAGGTAATACCTTCAAACCACTGAATAGCTAAATTTTTGACATAACATTGTTTCAAAATCTGGAAAATATGATCATAAACTTGTTTATTATTTATTTTCATATTAATCTTTTCTACACATGAAGTCTATTCTCCTTTCTCAAGCTACATAACCCGTATGTGATATTGTGGGTTTCTAATGATGCCCTGTTTAGCTTTGCTATTGTTTGATTAACAAACCAGGCATTTTCTGGTTCTTGGCAGTATGGCACGCTTGTACCATTTCCAGCTTTTTTGTTTGCTTGAGAATTTTTGCTTACCATCTGTTTTTACATATTTTTTTTTCTTGTTCACTCACAATGTAACATATGCCATGTTATCAGAACTAAGATACAGGTACTGTAGTGCACTCTGGGTGGTACTTTGTTTAGATAAGAATTTTGTTTTTATTTTATTAGTACAAGGATAATCCTAAACCTGAGTCCGAGTTCCAAAACAAGGGCTTAGATCTTTTTAGGCTGTATGGCATCTGTTTGGCCTTTTTCTACCTTAAACGTGGAAACTATTTTCTGTGGGATTAGCAGGACTTTCTTTGCAGTGACAGGTGGTCAATTATTTCAGCAAGGCAACAATGATCTTGTACTTTTTGTAAAAAGTCTTTGTTTTTGTTTTTCTATATGACTGTTGAACACAACCTATCAAAAGCACTCATGTACTTTTTTCTGCACTGCAGTTTTTGTTCTTGTCTTGCATCGACACTTAGCCAGCTCCTAGAAGCTAATAACACCCTTGTCCTGTTTGTCTGAGCTAACAACTTTTTAAGTCTTTCTTTTGATTCTGTATACTTTGTTATTCTTCTCTGGTTTAGAATTACCCGTTTACTTTCATTTTTCTCCCTTTGGAGTGGTTCTGAGGTGCAAGGAACTCATTTCAGAGTCTGCTTTGACGATTTAAGGCTGTTTTAAAGGACCTAAAATTATTTAACATCTTGGCACACCACCATTTTGTTTTCTGTGGGAATTGCAATTTCTAGTGGGATCTGTGTACATATTTCTGTCTCCATTACTACCACATAACAACCACAATGTATGATGTCACCATAACAACAGTCAATGCCATGTACCTCCTGGTTGCCAAAGATTGGATTTAGAACATAAATATTTTGTGGAGTTAGTACATTGTGGCTTGATTATTAGGTTCAGAAATTCTCAGGTGTCTGTTCTTCTACAGCTGCTCTCTGTATTGGGATTAGTTAAGCCCCAACCCCTGTTTGTACTTATGATTTTGTCTTGTCCATTTCCCAATAAGAAAGTACAAGAAACCTGCCTCTACCAACCTGGGCACAACAGCGTGCCCATTGATATCTTTGGCGACAGCTATTTTGTCTTTGAGGCTGGCTGTACAATCCATTTTGAATTGTTTGTCTGATCATTTTCAATTGTGACCCTCACATGTCTTAGGATTTAGAGCATCATCATTTTTAAGACACTACATACTTTTACTACTAATTCCTAGCTTTGACCCATGACACTGACACTACATTCTCATTGCTCCTTTTTCAATTATTTTTAAGTGTGTATTTTTCTGTTAGCAACCCCTACTTAATTTTGTTTAATAAAGTTTTTTCATGCTTGTAGGCAGCTTACCTCTTCCACTAGAAAAAATAAAAAAATTGAAATTTGAATGGTAATCTGTCAAAAACAAAATGCGAGAAAGAGCTTTTCTAAAGTGAAAATGTTCAATGATTATTATAAGTAATATAAATTGTGTCATATAAATGTCTTTAATCTCATTTAATTTAATTATACACCTGCCTATGGCTGCAATTACATTTTATGGCTAATTTATTTTTTCTTTTGTTCTGTATTATTGTTTTATTTATGCTTACCCTTCCAATGTTTATTTTGTTCTTATTTTTCTTTCCCATCTTTATCATACCACTATTATTAATTTCATTTACATACTAAAGATCATTACTATTATTAACTTACTGCCTTAACAT
The DNA here is from genome assembly GCF_900747795.2 of Erpetoichthys calabaricus. Classification (NCBI taxonomy): domain Eukaryota; kingdom Metazoa; phylum Chordata; class Cladistia; order Polypteriformes; family Polypteridae; genus Erpetoichthys; species Erpetoichthys calabaricus. The sequence continues at coordinate 66,502,980 of NC_041411.2, read as the reverse complement.
TTTAAATATATAACCACTTGTGCTTTGCTTTTATTTTAAACCCATATTTTCTGTACTTTTCTGCAGTATTCCAAAAACAAAATGTCAAATTTCTTTAAAGTTAACAAAATTTAAAATTTCCTTTTCAATGTTGGAAACTAAGCTGTTAATTACTAAACTAAATGATAATACTGATCAGTTAATAGATGTATTAAGACTGGTAGAAAATAAACTCAGAACTATTAACCCAAATCACATTGATCATTTAATATTTTTTTAAACTGGTAGTCAAATATCTCAATTATTGTTGATTGGCAAAATTCAAAGTAGTTTTTGCAGTGAATATGCTTGTTTGCCAAATATTTTCACCACATGATGCTTTGCGAGACCAATGTGACATCATAGAGCTGTAGCAACCATGCATAAAACTTTCATGCATGCATACTGTAAGATTGTTGCAGAGTTGATTCTGGCATGCGTGATGTCACCGCCTGATCAGTATTCCAGCCTTCCACCCTGCATGTTTTTTTAAAAAAAAAAAACAAACAACTTGCAGTTTTTTCATTTGATGGGTATGTTAACTGACCCTAATCAGAATATTATGAGTACTACCACTGGGCATATAACACTGATCCCTGTGTGCTGAAGCGCAGCACATCATGGCTAATTTGAATGCATAATTTGCCATATGCCCAGCTACAATCTCAAAATAAGTCGTAAAGGAGCCCTAACCCGTCTCTGAGAAAGAAAACACGTGACCCTGTAAAATAATAATAATAACAAAAGATTTATTACTGTTTACAAAACATTTTTACTTTCTCACGGAACACAACTCTCTGTGAGCACAATGGTATATCTTTCATTTACTTATGGCTAGATTGTGGCCATTTGTTGTATTTTGTTTGTGGTTATCATTCTGTTTGTGACTTTTGTAGTTTGAGGCATGGTAGCACATCAGTTATTACTGCTGCCTCACAGCTCAGATCACATTTGTGGCTATAGTAATCATTCTAACATAGTTGTAAGACACTTAAAACACAACAGCATCATTACATGCCATTCAAAACTATTTCAGTTCCTCCTTTCCCATTGACTTCAATGCATTTCATAGAGTTTGGTGAGGTTCCAGAATATTTCCATGATTTTGCAGAGCTCGTGACGAAACAAACTCCACAGGTTCACTCATCGCTAGTCTCGATAATAAACTTAAGAGAAAAAGTGCTTCCAAGTCTTACTTTTTAAAAAATTAGGTGCAGTATTACTGCAAAAGACTAATTTTAATTGTAAAGATCAACTTCACTCGAAGCAATTCCCATCATAGATTTTATGGCTGTGGGAATGAACATTAATATTTAAATATAATTTGAAATCTGTATAAAAAATTCTTATTCAAAGGCAAACATTAACATTCTATTGTAAAAGAGCGGTCTTTTTTTTTTGTTTATCTCGCACTAATTTCTGCTTTATGTTACTTCAGACACACCATGCTGCAGTACTTTTGTAATATACATGTGTTTTGCACATCACTTCAATGTTCAGCATTTATACATTTTTTTAATTGTTTGTTTGCGTAGATGTTTCTACTGCACTGCCCTGCATTTTGACTAACAGATACTAACAACACATTCTAAAGCTTTCTCCAACCTCAAAAAGTAATGTTTTGCTCTGGATCCTGTTCCATTTCACTCTTGAACTTAAGATGCTTGATTTGCTGCTTTAAAACCATTAAGCATTCATCATAGCAAACAAAAGCTTGTTTCCTTTCTCATTAAACATATTGGAGAAATAACTGTTATATTTATGCGTTTCCTTTTATTGTCATAACGGCTTTAAAATAGCCACTTTGAACAGCATTTTCAATATCTGGAAATCATGCTAAGCTACTTCAACCAACGTGTCTTTTGGAGGATGTTGGCTTGACACATAATATCTAATACAAATGTGTTATATTTTTGCTGGTTCTATAATTGTGTTTAGTTTAATCCTGTTTGTTATTATTTGACTACCAGCACCCTGCTCTGATAACTTATCAAATCAGGCTCCTCTATATGCTTGATCTGCAAGCAGTTTCTTTTTTTATTAAACTATAACCCATGCTTTTTGTGATTTGTTTTTAAAATTTGCTGTGTATTACTTTTATACTTAGTTAATGAAAGGTATGCCAGATAAAAATTAAAATGAGGAGAGAATACCTAAAAATTATTATAATTCAACATTTATTCCTTTCAGTAACTGTGAGACAGGAACAGACTTACTGAGGCACACATTCTATAAAATATAGATGGCCACTGACTTTTGCAACAGCAGATAGGCACATAGTGGAGGGCTAGGTATGGGGGCAGGAAATAAACAAAATTAAAATAGTTCAGACTATATAAGCACCACATTTGGAATATAAACAATTTATGCTTAAAACTCTGGCGTGTAATTCACAATATGAATTCTTAGAAGATTGATATATTAATTACTAAGTGTGGATTTCACTTTCACCAAACAACAAATCTTTTAATTCTCACAGTAGGCCTCTTTATTGGAAAGAAACACTAGTTTTCCCTGATGGCAACACAAATTAGAAGATCTACAAGTCTCCAACTTAAAGTTTAAAGCCAAACAATATCTACACACTTCTGCCATATCACCTATGTTCATATATTCGATCTCTTTTCACTTTTACCTTTTCGTCACTATCGCATTGAATTTAGATTCCATGTTTGAAATTACATCGTGACAACACAATGTATAACTGGCCGAGAGTGAATATTGCTTCTTTCTCTCTACATGAACTGTGTCTGACAATAGCATTCACACAAATAAGAAATGATTGAACCGTGTGCATGGTTGTAAATGTTTTAGATGTGGGCAGGACTTTTCCAAATCTCTTTGCATAAAGTCTTGTCTTGCAGAGCTTGAAATTTTCTCTTGCAGGATTTCACTTTCACCAAATAACAAACCTTTTAATTCTCGTGGATACGCCTCTTCATTGGGAAGAAACACTACTTTTCCCTGATGGCAACACGAATTAGAAGATCTGCAAGTCTCCGACTTAAAGTTTAAATACAAGTAAAATATTCAATCTCTTTTCGCTGTTCCGTTATTTCAACGAGTAATAATTTCCATTTGTTTGCGCTAATGCGATCTTTACTATCATTTTTTTGAGACTTTCGAATTTTCGTACTACCATTATCTCTAACCTGCTCTGCATGTGTATTGTGCCAACGTTTTTGAATTCTTTACAATGTTCTACTTTGTCTTTTATTTCTGGCCCCAGGCGTGGTTAAATCTCTTGGCACAAAGTCTCGTCTCACGGAATATGAAAGTGTCTCTCTGAGAAAGTCATGTCTTGTCTCTCTTCCCAAGATTTTTTTATTATAATAGAGAGATGTATTAAATCCTGCTTTGATAAGTCAGCAACAATCTTTACGGCAATATCTAAAATTCCCTCAATAATTAAACATTTTGTCAAAGATTAAAAACTGCCAGACACATGGAAGCTTTTACACTTGTATTTGAGACAATTTCCCTTTTTTTCACCTGTGCCCTTAAGATCTTTTATCATGCTACTCTTACTGAACAACTCAAAGTAACTCTACTAATAGAACTTTGCAATTGTCATAATTTGCTTCTGATTTTATGTTCATCTGATTGACGATGAACTATATGAAAAAAACAGCAGAAGATTAAGCCAACATACCATTGATTACTGGTGTGAACACAGCTATCCCTTCAAAATCAGGATCAGATACAGTTTTATCCAAGATGAGGCCTCCAATACTGTACATGAATTGAAAAAAAATAAAATAAATGAAAAACAACTTCATACTGGTACAACGAAACGTAAAAAAATTTTATTCTACTATTATACAGTATATTGTTATACAATGCGCTGTAAGTTTGAACATTTTAAACTTCTGTATGAACGTGCACTTTCAATTTTATGATTGGCTTAATTTGAAATATGACCAGCTGAATTTTACATAACAAGTGTTAAAATCCAACAATACTGACTTGTGTCCTAAACCTTTTACCTGCTTATAGACATGGCAACAATCACAGGCTGCCATCCAGATTTCAGCACCTCCCTTATCTGAGGACTTCTTTTTGCAATCACAACCCAAAGTGGTATCATAGCGATGAACACTGCACATACCATGGGAGAAAGGTAGGAGATACCTACAAATCAGCAGACACAATCCAAGTTACTAAATATGTAACATGTATAGATATCAAAAAAGTATGTACAACAAATGATTTTGGATTCTGTACTGTGTATTCTTTCTTTTTACTGTACCTTTATAGCTGAAAAGTGTATTGCTAATTGCTGCCAGGAGTGAAAGAGTTATAAGATCTCCAAGACTGGCTGCAATGGGAGTTGCAACATTGTCAGGATTTATTCCTACTTTTCTTGATCCAATAATGACCCCAATCATAACCAGACCTGGGAAAAGAAGCAGAAAACAGCTTATTTTCCATTAACTCACCAGGCACTATATGTAAAGAATAAAAGCATGCAAATCATTTGTTCATTTATTATTTTGTATGTAATGTATATGCACATTATTACTAAATAATAATTGTATGTTAATAATCCGTAATGACAAGAAGTACCAACCTGAGCATGTTACTAAAAGAAACTGTCATAAGCCACTGGCTCAATTTAGTCCATGCATTCACTGTACTCTGTTAGATGCACAGTGTAATTTTAAACAATTTTTTAACATTAAAACAATAAAAACAGATATCACTAAGTAAGTTAAGAGAGGAATGATATAAGTGACAAGGAATAAACTGGACATTAGTATTGCATGAATATGTATTTTGGCACCCTGAAATGCAGTCTATTTAGTTTTTGGACTGGCTTTATTATTTTATGTGTTTTTTTACAGTTTATATCAATATTCTGGTGACACCAGTTTGTGTGTGTGTTTGTTTTTTTTATTTTATGGTCACTTCTATTTTTTGCCTATTTGTGCACACCTATATTTTGTTTATGATTGCAAGGGGTATACTGTATCCTCCTGTCCCCTACTTAAGGTGGCAACACTCTATACTTGATACCCTAGTATTGGTTCAACTATACAACCTTTTTTCTTTCTAGCATTTTTTTGCATTTATAAGTCAGGTAAAGGATATAAGACCTATTATTTATTTGATATTTTGGATCACATTTTGTGGGATTTGCACTTACTTTTTTCTAGTTTTTTTGGTATTTGATCCTTGCTTATTAATAGACTATTCTTTGTCACTTACTTTCAAACAATATTCAACACCTGGTAAATTTAATTTAACCATCTTTTGGCTGTTTTTTGTACTGTTATAAAAAGTATCTTTCAGAAACACGTTGATTTTTATTTTTGTTATTTTATTTGTTTACACTTTCATTGTTTTGGTGATGCCATCATCATTTCTGCCATTTCTTATTTGACACCATCATTATGTGGTTGTTTTTTTGTTTTTTTTTTGTATGGGCACCGCCATTTTGCGTTTCTGCCACTTCATGTATGTGATCGTTATGTGATATGTTAGGGTGAGGTGCACATGCCAGTTAACTCATGATTTCATGGTAGCCATGTTAAATAAGATGGCCATGCATAAGTACAGTATTTAAAATTATGTGAACTTTGTGGCAAAATAAGGAAAAGCTCTAGACAAAGGCTAGTACTTAAACTGTAATAACTAAACAAAGTAAAAGTTTAGTGAACTCTTGTGATCCTTTACTAGTACTCTCTGTAACAACCTAGGCAACAACAGACTAGCCCCATCTTTTTCATAATAATATACTATTAGTCTGTCTGAACTTTATTAAATGTTCCTGACGGATGTGAAAAGCATCAACATTTTAATCAGCATTAATCCGGAATTGTTGCAATGCAACTAATCAGTAAAAACTTTATTAGGTATGGCTCTCCCTTTCAATACTGAAGTACTGAACAGTGGATCTTTAAATTAACACCAAAGACAGCACTGATGCAATCAGCTGACTGTTCCATGTGCCCAGACAGTGTAGCATGGCATCATCATGAAAACAAGTACATTTAAACAGTGTTTAGTGCCCAAACATTCTGTCATGCCCACTCTAAATACTCAGTTAAGGTCTGACAATAAGGTGCCACAGTAGTGCTCTAGTGATGTGTAAAAGTCCAGAAGAGAAAGCTTTCATAGCAGTCTTCTACACCCAGAAAAAAAATCTAATATCCAAAAGAGTAAAACGTCACCTTTATTAATAGAAATAAAACTACTGAGATTTGAATATAGGGAGCAAACAAAAAGCATAAAATAAATGGTATATTAATTTTCCTTATCTCCCTTAATGGGTTTTGATCCTCTGTTTATCCAGTGGCGTTGCACAACTCCACTGCTCATCCACTTATCCACTATAAAAATACACCCAAGAACTCAATATTTTTCCTGTTATCTCTTTCATGGCATTATGTCTGTACTTTTCTCTTTCTTCTTTCTGTCAGTTGGACTTTCTTCAGAAACTCTTCTCTCGACCTCAAAATCCATCCATCCATCCATCCTCTTCTGCTTATCCGAGATCGGGTCGCGGGGGCAGCAGCTTGAGCAGAGATGCCCAGACTTCCCTCTCCCCGGCCACTTCTTCTAGCTCTTCCGGGAGAATCCCAAGGCGTTCCCAGGCCAGCCGAGAGACATAGTCCCTGCAGCATGTCCTGGGTCTTCCCCGGGGCCTCCTCCCGGTTAGACGTGCCCGGAACACCTCACCAGGGAGGTGTCCTGGAGGCATCCTGATCAGATGACCAAGCCACCTCATCTGACTCCTCTCGATGCGGAGGAGCAGCGGCTCTAATCTGAGCCCCACCCGGATGACTGAGCTTCTCACCCTATCTTTAAGGGAGAGCCCAGACACCCTGCGGAGGAAACTCATTTCAGCCGCTTGTATTCGCGATCTCGTTCTTTCGGTCACTACCCATAGCTCATGACCATAGGTGAGGGTAGGAGCGTAGATCGACTGGTAAATTGAGAGCTTTGCCTTACGGCTCAGCTCCTTTTTCACCACGACAGACTGATGCAGAGCCCGCATCACTGCGGATGCCGCACTGATCCACCTGTCGATCTCCCACTCTATTCTTCCCTCACTCGTGAACAAGATCCCGAGATACTTGAACTCCACTTGGGGCAGGATCTTGCTCCCAACCCTGAGAGGGCATTCCACCCTTTTTCGGCTGAGGACCATGGTCTCAGATTTGGAGGTACTGATTCCCATCCTAGACGCTTCACACTCAGCTGCGAACAGATCCAGAGAGAGCTGAATATCATGGCCTGATGAAGCAAACAGGACAACATCATCTGCAGAAAGCAGTGACCCAATCCTGAGTCCACCAAACCGGACCCCCTCAACGCCCTGGCTGCGCCTAGAAATTCTGTCCATAAAAGTTATAAACAGAATCGGTGACAAAGGGCAGCCCTGGCGAAGTCCAACTCTCACTGGAAATGGGTTCGACTTACTGCCGGCAATGCGGACCAAGCTCTGACACCGATCGTACAGGGACCGAACAGCCCTTATCAGGGGGTCCAGTACCCCATACTCTCGGAGTACCCCCCACAGGATTCCCCGAGGGACACGGTTGAACGCCTTTTCCAAGTCCACAAAACACATGTAGACTGGTTGGGCAAACTCCCATGCACCCTCCTTCTTTAAAATCAACTGTGTTCTTTCTGTGTCCTAACCATAAAGCAGCTTTACCCTCCTTCTCAGGGGCACTTCTGGAAAAGACTTGGAAACACTTTTAAGGTAGGAAGAGGGCTCTGTATTTGTTTCAGGTTTATCTGTTTGCTCTTGATATCTCTGCAACCCTGAGCTTTTAGCTGCCTTTTAAAGGGCCTAATCCTCAATGCAGCTTCCAGATGTCTGCTCGGTTAGAGAGTCAGTGAAGTCCCATATGTTTCTTTCAAGCTCTTCTGCTGCCACTTCTGCCATTTCCTCTTTGGGCTCATTCATTTTGAAGAGGGTCAGGCTCTCTTGTCAACTGCTGAGCCCTCGGCTTTACCCTGTGACAGCCAGCTTGTATCAATTTGCCTTTAAATACTCAAACTCTAACTTCTCACTACCCATTGGAAGTTGGTGAATCAGGAGTTCCAAAAATGACCTTCAGTCTTCACAATAAAAATATGCAGTGTCTGCATATTTTAAGTTTAGCAGGTTGGAACTGGAATGAAGATGAGACGTAGTGAGGGTTGAATTTATACCATAAGAACTTCTGAAACTCTGAATGGCAACTCTCAGAAATGTTAGACAGTGTAACACAGGCAAATTTCAGATACTAACACCTACAGCAATTCTGTTTGCATGATTCAGAATGCAACAACAAAAAGGAGAGTTATCAACAAAAAGATAATGATTGCGCATTTTAAATGTTTTATATAAAAATACCATTCTTTACATAAATATATCACATGAATGTGCGATGCATTAAAAATAGTCATTTTAGGTCCTAAACTAAATCAGTTGCTGTACTTTAGCAGTTATTAAATATTACAACTTTCAAACACTCAAGAATATGGAAATGTTCATTTTTTGACTGGCAGCCAAAGAGTTGATCTCCATTTGTTTCTTTAATTACAAGGGTGTTCAAGTTAAATAAGCTGAATGGGTACTGTAAATGTCTTGCATATTTGCTTACAGCTAAGGAGCTTATAAATAAACTGAGTGAATAATGGGACATTGTGCAGATATTTAAAATCACTTAGCAAATAAAAATTCACATTGACCGCCTCCAGACAAAGTGGTAAAATGATTCTGACATTGCTAAACTGTTGTTGGGCTCTGTTTTAAAAGGGAATATAGCTTCTGAAACAGGTTTCAAGTTCAAGTTCAGGTTTTCCGTTGTGTACATAGGTCAATGAAGTCCTTACTTTCTTGTCCAACCAACATTTAAGATATTGCCACCATGAGCAGCAAGTATGCATAATATTTGCTAAAGAAAACCCAGAATTGAACTTTAGGAAAGCCACTACATTACAACCTAAGGAAAGTTACTTTACTTGCTTTATTGAACAAAATAACTGATTTCAGCTGTGCTAAAATAATAACAAAGATTCCTCTATTAACCAATAAGCATTTGAACATGACTAAATTAAAAATTAGTCATTTCAAGTAGTAATTAGCATTTGTAATATTAGTAATATCTTGGCTGTATTTTAAACCAGTTTAATGGTACCTTGACAAAAAAGTATCAATTTATATCAAAAACATGAAAAATTGTATGTGATCCCAAAGTTCTGAATGTTAATATAATACACACACACATTTTAGGCCGTGAACCTGGGAACTTCCTGATGACACCAAAAGTGAAGAAACAGTAAACACTAAAGAAGCAGCAAATTAAATTTAAATAGTTCAGAGCAATCTTCAAAACAGGGCAAACACTAGAGAACTACATTTTAATGCAGAAAAACAGTAACTGCTACATATAAGCAAAAGAAATGTATTTAATTACAGATGCAAGAATAGTGACACAGGCCTTACTTGTAGTAATCTCTGAAAAGGTTAAACAATTTACCTTCATACTGTAGTCTCATCAACTTGGAAATGCACAAACACAATTAAAAAGGCTAATAAAATGTCAAGGTACTGAATATAAATCAAACAACGTTTGATCTTCACCAAAAAAAACACAGAGAAGATCAGACAAGCTGAGCTGACCACTCGAACAACCCAAATGAACTAAACCTCAGTCTTGAACAAGAACAGCTCCTTAAGGGCCTAATCTAGTTCTTCAAAATTCTCAGCATAATCAAAAATGTTAATCCAGCAGAATTGAGTCTAATTACTATAATTACAATGTTGAAATTACAAAGACAGAAAAAAATGTCTTTGTTTAGTTGTGTTATTCAAAAACATACGGTATTTGCATGACTGTTTACTCAAATAATATGGACTGTCCATTCATGTTTTGCATGATGGCATTATATAACTGCATAACAGTTCAGAAGTCTATTGCACAAATTATGCATATGGGGTAATTGTTGCAAGGCTGGACATAACATAAGTGTCTTAATGAAGTGTCTTCATTCTCTTGTATTGTTGAGGGATGCATTATAATGAATAACCCATTATTCATATTTCTGAAGCCGCATGAACAAGTCAATATTTTCTGCAATTTTCCTGTTCTACAGCTTTCTGTGAATTATTCTATTTTAAAAATGTTCAATACTACTGCCTCTCCTTTGAAATTATACATTACCTAGTGAAAGTGCAGCTATGAAGGCGGTGCTGATACTACTAGCACAAAGTACAGCAGCTTGGTCCAGGTCAATGTGTCCTTTTGATATAGATCCCAGAATTATAGCAGCTACTGCTGCCAGAAACCCCACTACTGTGGCTTGTATCTGTAAATTAATGACAAAAATATTTATTTTTCACCATTATTAATTTCAACCTTTGCTCCATCCAACACAATTTTACAAACATGACGTGGATACTCATTTATATAATATTAAAATCAGTAATTAAAGTTGATACAGCAGAATTCATCCTAATCACTATGATAGCAATGTTAAAATTATAAACATAGCAAAATGAATCAGTTTTCATTCATTAGGTTTTCACTTACTACTGACTTTAAGTGAGCTTTTCTATAGTAGATTAAAATCATTTTGTTGGTAATTTGCTGAGTATTCTTTGAATTTCCACTATTTTAAAAGTATTTTACATTATCTTGAAAATACATGCATTACATTGATATAAATATATAATGTTTTTCATCTTTTGTATACTGGAGCTCAAACTTAAGCTAAAAAACATATATGATAAAAGCCAATAATGCAAAATGCCAGAGTGGAACACAAGAAATATTCAAGCCCAGGAAGGTTAGAAAGGTAAAATCAACAAGTCTTCATTTCCCCTAATTAAGACTCCAGTCTACTCTAAGAAGACTTAAAGCTGAAGGCTCAGGTTAAGCCTAAGCTCAGCTTGTTTGATCTATTTATTTATTGCTAAAGTTGTATTTTAGCAAAGAAAGCAGTCTTTGTTTAAATATTCACAGATTACAAGTAGGCAACATACCATTGTAAATTTGAGGAAAATATAAAATACAGAAACTTTAGCTAATAGCAGTCAAGGGTAAATCATATCATAGTTATCTTTATTCTGTGTATTTCACATACAAAACTTTTTAGGGCTATTCTCTGCGGTGTAAAATGCAATTTTAAAGGAAATCTATAAATATTACAGTTTGTAAAATAACTGTTCTACTGCACAAAGCCATGTTTCCCAAATTAAACATTTAAACTATTAATCAAACAAAATTTGTATTTTTTTGTTTTAAGCAGTACAATTAAGGCATTAATATCCAAATGAAAAATTAATGAATCATATCTTTGCATTCTCAAAAGGTTTTGCTCATTTTCTTTCCATCCACTAATTTTCCTTAAAGGAATACTCAACCCAAAAATTTTATATATATATATATATATATAATATAGGATCAAGATTTTGAATTAGAGATCCACCTCTTTCTCTATTTCATTGGTCAAGAGTCATGTCTACAATTCAAAAGCACATCTCCATGTGAACATTGTTTCCTCTGTGTGCACTGGTTTGATTTTTAGAAGTGTTTATTTAATAGTATTTTAACAAAAAAATGCACACATCCCAATTTATGAGCATACTGCTAGATGACTTCATATATTAATTATGTGACATGATCGTATATATATACTATTTGCTATAGTCCAATGATGGTCTCTGTAAATGTCCATTTTATCAGAAAGTTTATCATCTTTGTTCTCCATTAAAACATGAGATTAACATTTTTTCTTAGCCGTCACTTCAAACTACATGGTGTAAGTCAGGGGTAGGCAACGTCGGTCCTGGAGTGCCACAGTATGTGCAGGTTTTTGTTCCAACCCAGTTCCTTAACGAGAACTCAATTATTGCTGATGAAGCACATATTGCTTAAGTGACATTTTAATGCTTCATTTTAGTGGTCTCGCTTGTTAAGGTTCTCCAACCTTAATTGCTTATTTCAATCTTAAACTGCTGCATTCAGTGTTTTAATTGCTCCTTATTAGCAATAAGATGTAAAACAGGGGTAGGCAATGTCGGTCCTGGTGAGCCGCAGTGGCTACAGGTTTTCATTCAACCCAATTGCTTAATTAGAAACCAATCATTGCCAATCTCAGACCTTATTTAATTTTATGGCTTGTTAGTCTGTGCAATGTAAGGCTTTTATATCGTAGATTTTGTTCCTTTCCAAGGATATCATCCAAATGATTTGAAGCCTAAAACAGATCATTTTCAGTCTGTCACATTTTTCTATTAAGTGTTTTATTAAATCAAACCGTGCATGATGAACACACACAGATGTAATTGGAAAAAAGCTAGCTGGAGAACTGCTGGCTGCTTTGTCTTTTACATCTTATTGCTAATAAGGAGCAATTAAAACAGCGAATGCAGCAGTTTAAGATTGAAATAAGCAATTAAGGTTGGAGAACCTTAACAAGCGAGACCACTAAAATGAAGCATTAAAATGTCACTTAAGCAATATGTGCTTCATCAGCAATAATTGAGTTCTCGTTAAGGAACTGGGTTGGAACAAAAACCTGCACATACTGTGGCACTCCAGGACCGACGTTGCCTACCCCTGGTGTAAGTAACATATAAAAGTATAGTTTTTGTGTGGAGTATTCCTTTAACTCACTCAAACCAATTCAGGGTCACAATTAGCGAGAGAAAGCAGGAACCAGAACTGGACCGATGTACATTAGAGATGTAGAAAAAATACAGACTCCCACAGAAAGTCATCATGCCGGAGTTGCAAAGCAGCACTGCTGCTCACATGTCTGTATGACACTTCTACTGCAAACTTATTCTTAAAATCATGTGTAGTGTTCATAAAAGACTGAAATGAAACTGGGAAATTACTGGAATCAACATTATACTATATTCACCTGAATAAGTGCAAGATTACAGGAAACCATTCTCCATTGCTCTTTGGCATCGTCCATCTGTCCAGTATTAGCCTAAACACAAAAAAAAACATTTTACATAGAAAGCAGAATATTCAGAATAATATTCCCATCCATAGCAGTAACTCTTTTCTGCCTTATGCTTCCATTTAAATTGTTTTTAAAACCTTAATTGGTAAGATGAATACATCATGATTAAATAATTTTTTTATTTATATTTTTGTCCATTTTTTAAGTTAGCAAACACACAGTGCTTTATTGAACAGTCAAAAGCATGATGATAATTTGTTTATGGGTGCTAATAAAGAAAGCATACAGCAGAATGTAAATGTTGAGTAAGGAATATTGAAATGTGTGAATTGTCACACAATTACAGATCTGAACCTAATCATTTGCTCACTAAACAATCCCAAACAAGTGTCTTCAACTATCTGATCATAACCTTTAATGAAAAGTATCTAGTATTATAATGAACTTGTGAACAGCCCTGGGATTACTTCTACAGTCGCAGGTGCTAGCAGAATTTCCACTTGTGGATAATGAAGCAAAAAAGAATACTGTACCAAACACATTATCGGGAACTGTGTGGTATATTAAATTGAAGCACTTAACATATGAACATTTTAGCAGTAATCACAAAAACTGTTGAGCCCATACCGCAGTTGATAGCCGTGAAGCCAGTGTCATTTCAAGATTACCCTTCAGTCCTACTAAAGCAGGCACCAAAATAAAGACCTCTGTGATTGTTTTGAATACATCCCAGTGCTGAAACAGAAAATTTAAAATAAAATAAGGAAATGATAATATTATACAGGCAAAGCTATTCATAACTAAATGAAACAATATGCATTAACACATTAGGTTTATCAAAACATGGGATTCATGTTTTAAGTTGTTAATTCTAAACTCTCCTGCATGTGTGAACATGACTGTGTGCAAGAATATGCATTCAGATGGACCCGTGTCCTATCTAGCGATCCTAACTTGTTCCCGAAATGTTGGTGTACTCTTTTGTAAAGGCAAAAGCATTTTTTTTAAATGAAGGAAAAGGTGATTTCTGGATGACTTTGCTATGACTGTCTTACGAACATACATATATATGATCTTGGGGAAAAAAGAATTCTGAGATCATTGTGCAGTAAAGATCATGCTATACTAAGTTGGTTAAGACATTTCTAAGTCTTGAGAGCAATCTAATAATCTTAACAGCACATATGAAGCACAAAATATCAAAAGAACATTAATAACACATAAAGAGAAGCTATTTAATAATTTTTAAAGACAGAAAAATATTCAATTAAATTAACTTCTGTTCTCAAACAAAGCAGAATATTGTTATTCCAAACCACTTTCTTTTGAAACATTTCTTTGAAAATTAAAATCACAGTGCAGAATCTTTCCTTGATAACCATGACACCAGATCAGAAACAGATTGAAGCATTAAACATGAAATCTTTTATTTTTCTACACTTTTAACTTAAAACTCTTCTTACAAAAAGGGAAATTTTAAGGTTATGTTCTGAAAATGAAAAACTGGGAAGTGCATACTGTATAACACAAGACCCCATTAAACCGATTCAAAGTCAAAAGGGATGTAGTATTTCAGGATGGCACTAAAAATAACAGACTTGATCAAAATCATTTGAAAAATCCTCCAGCGCATGCACACACACACTCATATACACACATCACCTGAAAATGGACTGAATGTGTAAACTTTCAACTTCATTATGATATGTTTACTGCGTATTGAGAAAACCTTGTTATACTTATTATTTAAAAATAAAATATTAAAACTAACACTTTAATAAGTTAAATTAACAGATGCCAACACTATCAGGTAGGAAAAAGCTAATAATTACCTTTCTTGCCATGGTAGATTAATTGATACCAGACATTTTGTCTTCTAATTTTATCTTTTAATTTGAAGTATACATTTCTACTCATGTCTATAATATTTTTGTGTGTGTCAAAAATGAGTAGTAGTAATTTGAAACATACCCACAAGAACATAAACCCAAAAGACAAATGTACCTATGTTTCAAATTTTAAAAATACAAAAAAAGGACAGTCTACTTCTGTAAAATATAATTATCTCATTTGATACATCAGTGCTCTTTTAATTTCAATTAATATTACTTCAGTTAAAGAATTTTTGCTTCAATGTGTGTTTTTTTTGTCCTAAAAGGATACTGAATCCCTAATCTTTAGTGTTATTTTTGTAACCTGTATATTATACTCACTTCATTTAGCGTATTTCAGTCATTCCTGTCTAAAGAGAAGAATGTGAAAATCTCTTCTGCCTGGGTTCTTAGATATGCTAAATCTTGGCAACATGTTATTCAAATCATCAAATCTGCACTGTCTTCGTGTTAGTTTATGCATCACTTACTGTACAAGGCACTGTTAATGATGTGCAGATCTTTAATTAATATGGTTCCACATTATTCTATTAGTGGTTCTCCAACTTCATCTTTTAAGGCGTCTGCATTTTGCTGAAGACTGCAGGCTTTTAGCTGCTATTTACTGGTAGGCATCATACTTTTGGTGGCTGAGTCTTCAGTGCCATTGTCCCTCATTATGGAAAATAAAGCCTTGTATATCATGACTTCTGCTTACTGCTCTTGTTTTAAATCTACCTTACAATATTGCACTTTTTTACCCCTGCATGTTAATATAATTGGTCTTACAGACCTTTACTTTTTAATATCTTCTGTTGTTTGCACTTCAGATGTATTTTTCTTTTATTTGATGCCTATTACTTCATCGACTGTTGTATACATTTTATATTTCATTTTATATCTTTAACCTTTCACCTTACCATTGCTTGTTCCCCTAATCTGAGTTATAAATGGACCTAAAGATGTATACTTTACTATTGTAGTTGCTTATTACCACATGAACTACATGAAGATGCTACAGGTCTAAGTAATTTTAAATAAGTTAAAAGTATTATACTGTTTCTCAGGGTGCACATTCCTTTAATGTGAGATAACAATGAGATATCCTCTGCACAGCGCTTTAAGTTGTGTTGTAAATTGCCATATAATGCAAACTTTAAAGCAGTCAAGGTTAATTTGCCCTTATTCAAAGGCAAAGTAACATTTAATATGAAAACGAAAAAAAGAATTGAGAGAGTAAATATCTACTTAGGGAGTCTCTACAATGGGATTGCAGTTAGTCTATTTAGAAAACTGCTGTTAATTTTATGAAGTTAATTGGTAGGTGTGCATTGTGAAGATTGGAGGTAAACATTATTATTGTCATTCATATCTGATTTTTTTTTCATAGAATTTATTTAAAAACATATGCTCATTGCAAAAGGCTATTCATTTTGACATTAAAAGAAAGCAGTCATTGCATCTAAAGTTTCTCTTGTTGCTTTTTATCACGTTCCATTAGCTGGAAGTGAGAATGATCAGTAAGAGTCCTTATCAGGTCTGCAGGCAAATTAAAAGCTAAAGCAACAACCTATAAGTGTTCTATCTATAGACTGCAATTCCAGGAAAATAGATCAACTCGTCTATTTTGGCTGCTAACTGCTTACCAACAATGTGTTATTGCAATGTCACAACACCTCAAGAATGTCCCAAGCATGGTCAATAAAATTACCTTTTTCTAATAATTATAACCCCCCCAATAAACATGAAAGTGCTGTTTAGCACATTATAATCATATTACTAGAAATACTATTGAGAATGACAATTATACATGCTTCTTTTCAAGTCTGTTCACAGGACATTCACTGTATTTTAAACCTTTATAATAATTACTGCTAAGATAGCTACAAACTTAACAGATACTCCCAACTCTTTACAGCCAATTCACTATACTAGATAGGAGCCTCAGTGGAATTCTGATGATTGCATGACTTTCATATAAAAATTCCTAGATCATATTGACTTCAAACAGGTTAAATCATCATAAGATCTGGTCTTTCCTCCATTACAGGATGCTATCGACTTTTACATTTTCAGTTTCTAGCTAAAAAACACTACGGAAAATATTACCTATGGCCAGAATTAAATATTATTTAACTTTTTGGCAGTGTCTATGGATAATTTCATAAATGTCTGGAGATGCCCTGGAATTTCTAAAGAAAACCATCACATAATGCATGACATAAGGTAGACTGCAAATAAATGCTGCAAAGCAAAACGTATCTAAGATTTTAACTAAAAGTACTTTAACAAGAGTCATTATGGATATTAATCATTTAAAAAATACTTTTATCACAAAATAATTTTCTCCTGTAGAATCTCAAAAGTATTAGCTGGATTACAAAATATATATTTGCAAGTTATCCACTGTTTGAAATTATATTCAGATAGGCTTATTTTATAAAATTACTTTACCTACCATTTTGGTCTTATCCCTTCAAATTTCTGCTTTCTATTTGAAAATAAAATGTCACAAAATTGTTTGATCCGCTTCAATTTGAATTTTTTGAGATTTTTTTTTAACTTTTGCAAAATAACTAACATGAAATCTTTCTGTTGTTCTACATATTCAGCACTTGTAATTCATCCTGTAGTTGAATGAGTTTGTATATACCTTTAACTTCTTGCACTGAATAATACAGTATTTCTGTATACTTTGTAAAACACCTTTAATGTGCTTTGTTAGCGGTACTACACAAAATAAAAACTGATTGATTTGAGTAGCATGGTGACACACACCTCACCTCATTGCTCCTTGGACCTATTTGATTCTCATCTGAGTCACTGTGTTAAATCTAGCTTTCTTTCAGATTTCTCTGACATGACTAGATTAATGTCTCTAAACTGGCATGGCATGAATGTGTGTGTAAGTATGTGTGAGGATAAGTGTAACTTGCAATCCACAGCCATTCCCCCAGGATCTGTTTGTACCCATGACTCTGGCTTAATATGTGTCTATACATGACAATATGTGTTAACAATATGCATGAATGTATAAGTGGCATACTGTATCAACGGTAATTTAAATATCATTTTCAAAAACTACTTAATAACCAAAACATTAATTAATCCATTATACAGTACTTAATCAAATAAATATATCCATAATACAGTCAACTGTTGTTATGGAAATGATTATCACACATGTTTATTAAAATTATCTTGCATATGAATACATGTA
Source organism: Erpetoichthys calabaricus (assembly GCF_900747795.2). Lineage (NCBI taxonomy): Eukaryota > Metazoa > Chordata > Cladistia > Polypteriformes > Polypteridae > Erpetoichthys > Erpetoichthys calabaricus. The sequence continues at coordinate 66,484,953 of NC_041411.2, read as the reverse complement.
AGCTTTATACTCCTCAGTAACAGAACAAGGCATTGCTTTATCACCACAATAATTATTTAGATCCATGCTGAACTCAATATCTAAAAATCATGTTTTCTCATTCTATTTAAAAACAAGTTATGAATATGGAATCCTTTTGAAAAGACAGTGGTAGAGAGTAACATACTTGAACAACATCCATTAGTAAGCCGGCAGCCACCATCCCGAGACCAGAAACCAGGTACGGCAAGAGAATCTGGGCAGCAATACTCCAAGTGCTTTCTGGCAGGAAGCCATGGGCAGATTTGGTTAGCTTACAGGTAAAACCACGTAGCTTCTTCCCCTGATAGCAGAACTCCAATTCCAGTTGGGTTACAACCATGGCCCTGACTGCTAACCCATGCTCAATAAGCTTGGGAAAGGAACAGACTGGACATGAATCTGTAGATCCCACAGTGGTGTTTCAAGCAAATAGTCTGGACTGTACTGGATTTGTTGCCAGAGATAGCGTTTGAAGGAGACAACTTAAAAGCCAGGCTCCAATCTCTCTGTCCCGTCAATGACAGCTCACTCTTCTACAGTACACATTAAAATGCAAAATGCTAAAGGCATTTTTACAGTTTGGAAAAAGTCGATTAACTGATACATTACCCTCTTATTCACTAATAGTCCAATCATTCAAAACCAGCATTTTTTCATTAGTAATCCAAATGTGTAGTTTAATATTTTTAGAGGGCAAGCAGAAATGTCTGAAAAGACCATAAACTGATCAAACTGTATCTTTAAAATCCAACTTGTCATTAAAGCCGTTATAATCCAAAGGACAAAAGAGATATTCCTTTAGCTTTTCGCACTCTGCAGCCCAAATGATCATATTTGTTTACTTCACATTAATATAACTGTTGCTTGGATATTCCTCTGTGCAACAGAACAGTCCTCTGTCTTTTTGCACAACCATTCACTTGAGGTGATGAGAATATCACTGCAACTCTTCAGCAAGATCTATACCTGTCAGGAACACATGCCTCTTCTTGTAGATCAACACCGGGCTTTTAGCTTGGACTGTGAGGTCATATCTTCTTTTATTCATGCTGATTATCTCTCTCTCTTTTTTTCAAAGCAAATAACAAAAAAAAAAAGTTCTTTTAGCTACTAGTTATTAAATAAAAAATACTCTTATCTCCTGTCCAGGAAAGTGAGCTAGTTTTAAAATACAGCAGCAGTGATTAGACAGCTTGTCGGCCAGATCTTAAGGCTTTGCTTACTCACTCTGACTGCAGTGAAGCAGTCGTGCTGGGAGTTAAACAACCTGGCTTCTCTATTTTTGTGCAGAGGGTGGCACCAGAAACACATGGATTGGCCTTAAAAATATCTTTTTTTTTACATAAAGGACACAAAATACTTAATAACAGGACCTTTTTTGACTCTCATTTTGCATATATACATAATGTATTTTATTTGCTGAACAAATGTTGCAGTATAATTTTATATAATCTCTCTCTCTCTCTATATATATATATATATATATATACATACTGATAAAAAATAATACTGTAGCACACAATTTGAATGAAAACTAGATCAAATTATAAGCAAGGACAAGCATTCCATTAAATAACTTTTCAATTTGCCTTTTTACTAGAAACCTCTAAAAAATGGGTTTGAATCTTGGCCCAGTCTTAGTCTATGTGAAGTTTTCACATTTTGCATGTGTTTGTAGGCTCTTGTGTGTGTGCTAAAGCTTTCCTTCCAATTCCTGAAGATGCATGTATTGACTGGTGACTCTAAATGGCCTGCATCAATTGAGTCCTGGGTTGTGGATAAGCGTGATCTGCAATGGAATGGCATCATATGTTGGTTTGGTTACAACCTTGCATGAAATTCTGAAGGACACTTACATATTTGGCCAACACCTTTATCCAAGGCAACTTACCACATCTAAAATAAAACTGGTTACATTTCTTTTGTGTTCGAAAACGGAGTACAGGCTCACACTTAAGTGACTTGCTCATGGTCAAACTGTGTCAGTAGCAAGATTTGAAACCAAAAACTCAGGGTTTGAAGTCCAAAGCCTTAATTGCTATACCTAACTGCCTGCCTATATTTTATAGTGTATATTGGGATGGTCCCAAAAAAAAAAAACAACAAAGATTAACAAATTTATGTTCTCCATAAGGCTAGTTTTATTCTTTATCATATTTATAAACAACACACAAAATCTTAATGAAAATAAACAACACTCAGTTTGGTCACTCTACATGATAGTTTTTTATGTTGTCTGAACTGAACAGGAGACAACTGTTCCACATTTATATATCATTGAAGAAATTGAAAAATTCTTGCAATGGTTTATGACCAGTTGAAGAAGAAACTGCTTCTGTTCCTCTTCCTGTGTCAGTATGTCATTGTACTTTTTGATGAGATTTTTTTACTTTTTCAAATGTGTCGTTCACTACCATTTTGCGTGCTAACAGTTCATAGTCATTGAAGACGGGATCATCTGTTCACTGTTCTCGTGGTTTCTTGAGAAGCAACTGAGACCTTTTCCCATAAGCACATTAAATAAAGAAGGACGTTATTCTTTATTAGATACTCCAACTTCAACTGTTCAGATTCATTTGTCAGCTTAAGATGTTGAGGAATTTTCTGGTAACCGGGTCCACTGCAGGCTTTGTACCATCATTTCTTTTGTTTCTGCTGAGACTCTATCATAAAAAATGGCTAAAGTAGAAACTACTACTTACTACTAAAATGTTCTTGAAAGTCCTACTTAATACTAAAATGTTTCGGGAACTCCACATTTTATATTACACATACACAGTATATATACTGATATATATATACTGATTATATATATATATATATATATATATATATATATATATATATATACACACACACAAACACACTAGCTGTCCCCCACTGCTCCGCCCGCATAGTAGTGAAACAGGACGAACGTTTAAAAAAAAAAAAAAAAAAAAAAGTAATAATTTCTATTGAGAAGAATTTATATTGATAGCTTGATATACAATATTTTTAGTTTTGCTATCGGGGCAAGAATGTAAAAAGCTGGCAAGGTACCTCTGACCAAGAGGAAGGGAGGTACGCTCCAACATAAAATGTTGCCACTGTATCTGATAGTGTGCAGCTCTGATGGGAGAGAGTGCCCCACGTGGGGAGAAGAGCACATGGTGGCTCTGAGGCTAGGGATCTGCACTGGCAATCGGAAGGTTGCCGGTTCGAATCCCGTAAATGCCAATAGGGACTCTGCTCTGTTGGGCCCTTGAGCAAGGCGCTTAACCTGCAATTGCTAAGCACTTTGAGTAGTGAGAAAAGCGCTATATAAATGCAAAGAATTATTATTATTATATCTCTGCCAATGAACAGACACCCTCTAAAACACACATAGCTGTGGTCTCTCTCTCAAAAATGTCAAACATTACTCTTTAACAATCTCTAGGTGATACCTGTTTGTTCAGCTTACATTATTGCTAGCTAAGCGGAGGCAAGGTGCGCTCCAACATGTGGCAACTTGAATGGAGGCTGGCGCGTGAGTGAGGATGGCCCTGATAGGTTCCTTATTCCTGAGGTCTTGCCTCCCCCTCCCCTCAGCCCGCAGTCTGTCTCTTGGATTCCCGCAAATAAATTGGTGCCGCAACTAAACTATAATACTTAGCGTGATGTGAGAAGTTGCAAAATCAACCGGAATGTTCAAGCCAATTATAGAAAAAAGTAGTTCTCTGGTGAAATTGGACAGACATACAGACAGCCATAGGATTTTATATATATATATATATATATCTATATTTGCAGTTGGAGATCCACAAAGGGAGAAAAAACGAATCACGTATCATAAAATAGTTTTTTTCCTGAGCTTTCAACCCCTATCAGGGGTCACCTCCACCCACCCCCCCCCCCCCCCCCCCCCGAATGTGTTGCTATATATTGCCTTTGATTGTTGTAAGTCTAAGCATTATCCTCTGATGAAGACCCCTGATAGGGGTTGAAAGCTCAGGAATAAAACTATTTTATGATACGTGATTCGTTTTTTCTCCCTTTGTGGATCTCCAACTGCAAATATGCAAACCGTATCACAGACCTTCTCTTCCATATATATATATATATATATATATATATATATATATATAATATTGTCACACATGTGCGATTAGGAGGCAGTCAAAAAGCCTAAAGGTGAGTGAAACATCGCAAGATGGTTGTCACGTGGTACTTACCGGAATCTCTTCTCTCCACAGAAAAACCGAGGAAAAATAACTAACTCCACTTCCAGGTTCCAAAATGGCCGCCAAGTCGTCACTTCTGACTCTCTCAAATGACTTCATTTACGGTTTTCATCTAACGATGAAACCATTTCCTGTTTCAATGTCACCTCCTGCCAACCATTTCCTATTCCCATAATACCATTCTGTATAAAAATGCCATTTTGTGATATAAACTTTGTCAAATGTTACCTATCTGGACTTTTGATCATTTATTTACTACTTTGTCCACAGGACAATATACAGGGACAGTCCCCAACACTTTATTTTTGTGAAAGCTTCTTTCTTTTTGTTTTATATTCTCACAATTGGCGTAGTTGGCAGGATTTGCTTTTTTTTTTAAACAATGTCTGAAGAGCAGGACCTCACCACTATTTTGACAACAATCATGGGTGATCTCAGCACTTTAAAGTTACAGATGGGCGAGACCCAGACGCAATTAGCCGAGTCCGAGGCTCGTGCCGCTGCTGCTATACGGACAGAGACCACTCGGTCATTGCCACCCCAATTGGCCAACTAAACGGAGGACAATGACATTGAAACCTATTTTTTGATGTTCGAGCGTACCACTAAGCGGAACGCATGGGCGAGGTCGGAGTGGGCGTACCTACTGGCCCCCTACCTGAAGGGAATAGCGCAGAGAGCTTACTATGATTTAACCGAGGAGCAGGCTGCTGATTATGATGCTCTAAAAGTCGAGGTGTTCAAACGCTACGGCATATCTCCAGAGCAGCAGGCGAGAGAATGGAGGGAGTGGCAGTTCAATCCAGATCGGCCTCTACGAACCCAAGCTTTCGAGGCTTGGAGTAAGGTTTCTCAGTGGCTACGGCCCGATATAAATAGCTCCCATAAAATGGGTGAATTACTGACATGTGAAACATTCGTTCATGCCCTCCCTGACCATATCGCCCAGCAAGTCTGGAAACAAAACTATGACAACATGGACACCTTGATTAAAATAGCACAGCGTCACTGGGCAGCTTGTAAATCGGGGCAATTGGAACAGTTCTCTCGCCGTAACCAACAGGCACGTGGGGCAGCTCCTGAGCCACCCCGACAAGCTCCCAAACCTGCCGTCTGTAGAACAGGACAAACCATTCCACCTTCCCCGCTGTTTCAAGTGTGGGGAGATGGGTCATCTGTCACCAAACTGCACTTGCGAGCCCATGGACTGCTCGCTGGTGAAGGAAGAAAGGTATTGTGCCACTGTGATTAACCCTTTGTCTCTTCCTTATACAGGTGCAATTATTATAAATGGCAGATAGGTAAGGGCAATGTTCAATTCCGGAAGTAACATTTCCATTGTTGGTTCCCGATTCGTTTTACCGCAACAGTGGCTAAAAATAAAAACTAGCCTAAAATGTATACATGGACACATCCAGTATTATAAAACAGCTAAATGTGTGGTCTCAGTGGATTACACTATAACTCGAATGGCCATGGCTGTATTGCCGGATCTTCCTTTTCCAGTCATAGTAGGAAGAGATTGGGATGAAATTAACAGCGGTAAAAACGTAACTGCTCCTGAAAAGAGTTTAGGCTTAATAATGGAGAATGCTACTCCGACTGCCTCCACGCCGTGTACAACAGTCACTAGGAGCCCATTTAGGCTCCGAGAAAACATTCCCCAAAGAGGTTCTGATGGACCAAGGCACTCCCTTCACATCGGAGACGTTCAGGGAAGTGGCTAAATTACTCAAAATAAAACATCTGAAAACATCGGTCTATCATCCCCAAACTGATGGGTTGGTAGAACAATTTAATCAAACTTTAAAACAGATGTTACGTAAAGTAGCTAACAAGGATGGGAAAAACTGGGATCAGCTGCTTCCTCTTGTCTTGTTTGCATATCGGGAAGTCCCACAGGCCTCTACAGTTTTTTCCCCTTTTGAATTATTATATGTAAGACAATCCCGTGGGCTATTGGATATGTTAAAGGAAGGTTGGGAAGAGGAGGTCCTTCCTACCTCAAACATACTAGAATATATCGTACAATTACGCGATAGATTAGAAAAAATTAGACCTATTTTAAAAGAAAACTTGGAGAAAGCTCAAGCAGCACAGTCCAGATATTACAATAGAAACACCACAATTCGGGAATTTGTCCCGGGTGATCGTGTAATGGTTCTCATTCCAACTTCCCACTCTAAATTATTGGCCCATTGGCAAGGCTCTTACTAAGTTAAGGAAAGAAAAGGACTCCCTTTTCATGTCACATTCTCGCCTTAATTTCGGAGATGATTTGACCCTAGAACAACGGCAAGACCTAGAAATGGCTATCGGAAGTTGTAAACGACATACCAGGACGGACTGCTCTGATTGAGCATGACATCATTACTGACCCGGGGGTAATTGTCAGGGAAAGACTCTATAGGCTCCCGGAGGCAAAGAAGGCAGAAGTAGAGTTGGAAGTTAGACGAATGCTAGAATTAGGAGTTATTGAAGAAAGTTATAGCCCCTGGTGTAGTCCAATTGTCTTGGTTCCTAAACTTGATGGGTCATGGAGGTTTTGCAATGACTTTCGTAGGCTTAATCAGGTCTCTAAGTTTGACACGTACCCAATGCCGCGAGTGGACGATCTACTCGACCGGCTTGGGAGTGCGCATTTCCTAACTACTCTTGACATGACCAAAGGGTATTGGCAATTTCCTTTAACGGTGTCCGCTAAAGAAAAAAAAACACGTACTCCCAGTGGACATTGGCAATACAAAGTTCTTCCATTTGGTTTGCACGGGGCGCCAGCAACCACATTGGTTGTCTACAATATTGTCAATGTTGGTACATTGTCTGGTCGATACACTGCTACGGCCCCACAATTCATATAGTGCCGCCTACCTGGATGACATTGTCATTTATTCCGGCACATGGAAAGAACATGTAATGCAGGTTACAGCAGTGCTTTCCACACTAGCGTTAGCATGTCTTCGTATTAATCCAAAGAAATGCTTTTTTGGATTGAGTGAAGCCAAGTATTTAGGCTACCTGGTGGGCGGGGGTACTGTTAAACCACAGTGTTCTAAAACTGATGCTATCATAAATTGGCCCCGTTCGATGATTAAGAGGCAAGTCCGGTTTTCATCTAACGACGTTGTTTCCGTTTCCTGTTTCAACGTCACCTCCTGCCAACCATTTCCTATTCCCATAATACCATTCTGTATAAAAACACCATTTTGTGATATAAACTTTGTCAGATGTTACCTATCTGGACTTTTGATCATTTATTTACTACTTTGTCCATAGGACAATATACAGGGATGGTTCCCAACACTTTATTTTTGTGAAAGCTTCTTTCTTTTTGTGATATATTCTCACTATATATATATATATATATATATATATATATATATATTAAAATCAAGCAGATTTATATTCATATTATATAAGTTAGAATAAACCTTTTTGGAAACTAAATAGATAAGAAACATGTAAACAGTAGTATATAGAACCGTAAACACCAGCATGCAAATGTCTTGAATTAAAATAGTTTCCTCAGAATCTTTGAAAAAGATTTTGCTGAACAGAGAATCTTAGAAAAAAACTGTAATTACTGGACATTCTAGAAAGATCAAGTAAAAGGTTCATTTTGTTCAAAGGTTGTTAAGTGTTGCTTTTTGATATGTTCTTTTCATATAGTGTTTTTTGTTTTCTTTTAAATTATTGTGTTATTGTATCGAGTCCTTAGAAACCCCATGCTGTTACTAAGGTGTTGGCTCCAGCTTGTGTTGTTTGCCTCTCTTTTTCTGGATTATCTTGGTTAGAAATTTCACAGTTTTGTATTGACAGTTTTTCGACAATCTGCTCTCATTTTTGGATTTTATTATTGCTTGATTGGATTTTGAAATTGGCTGCTTTTAAATTGCCTCTTACTAACCAACATTTTTCAGTTAACATTTAACTGATATATTTTAAACATAGTTCTTGTATTTTTGCTGCTTTTGAATCTTTGGTTAATAAACTTTACAGTCAAGCAACTATTAGTTTAGGTTCTCTGCAAGCAGGGGGGTTCCCCTTTCCCATTGGAATTTATAGGTCTGGGCCTTTTGTGGCTCCAGACCTCAGACCAGTGTTCATGTTTCACAGCCAAGGTTACTTTGCATCTTGGGATTTCTTTTAAGCATACGTTTTAGGGGTCCTGAAATCACCACACAAAGAAAGTAATGAGGCCAGGTGAATAAGGATATACTGTAGAATAAAACCAGTATAATGTAGAATAATGTGTGTCTATCTCTCCTTTTACATTTTCATTTAATCACCAAATATAGGAAAACAAATATGAATCACTGGAATGCACAAAAATACCTTCAGAAGATATAAAAAATATTGGTGGAACATTTAAAGATATGGACATATTAACATAGACTATAAGGAGAACATGTGAAAAAATCTATCAGTTATTGCTGAACTTTTTCCAGAACTAGAGGCTCTCATGATAGTATTTAGTGTACTGTATTGTCAAACTGAGTGCAAAGCAGGAAACTACAGTGGATGGGAAACAAGTCCACTGCAGGTCACCCTTGCTCACTTGCCCAAACTTGTTACCAGGGCAGCAAGATGAAGTGGGAGGAAGCCAGAAAAAAAGAATAAAAATATAAACAAAAACATAGATATGTGGAGAATGGGCAAATAGTATATAATCAGACACCACCATGCATTCCATATGTAACCACAAATCTTTGATCAGGTTTACTTTCCCTCTCAGTAATACGTAAACTCAGTACAAGATAGGAAAATGAAAAAGTGCATCAGTGATCACACTCACTTACTCATTGAGGACCAATTTAAACTTGATAATCAAAGTCAAGTGTACAGAATGCAAGAGGAAAGCAGAGTTCATGTGAATGTGAAGAGAATGTGTAAATTGCATACAGGCCATGCTCAGGTTGGGCTTTGAAACTAGGACTATAGAGGATTGGGGCAACAGCACCAAACACCACTGTATCACTGTTACATATATATAAAAAGAACAGTGCATAACAGAGTGATATCTATTTAAAAAGGAAACACAGTCTTAGTCAATAGTCTTTTAGTTAACAATTCTGATAATTGTTGAATTTTCTTCTCAGAAATCTCTATATAATTTCCCAATATTAGGTTTAACCTTTCTGCTATCTTTGGGGTCGGTCTAACCACAATCTAAAAGGGACCCTAATTAAGTTATTTTGTAGTTTTATGCAATACATTATTATAATTTGGTGGGATAAATTGATAAAACATTAAATCCACCAATCCATTGTTTCAGTTAGGTCTGTGGGGAGACTGGAGTCTCTTCCAGCTGGACTGCATGTAAGGGTTAACAACCAAACTTGGACAAGATGCCAAGAATACATGTGATACAGAAAGGGCCGTTGTAGAAAGTGAGAACATTATTGTGAAAACTCCTGATAAAAAAAACACCTCCTCTTATAAACGATTTATTGTCCAACAGCTAAGAAGAAAGACCTCTTCAATATCCATGAATGGAAAATTGATATAATAATAAAAATACATTTTAGTCATATAGCACTTTTCTCATGCTATGGTTTCCATCCCCACATATAAGTGAAGGTATTTTCAGTGCTGCAAAAATCACCACATATGCTGTGGAATTGACTTGTCAAAAATGTAAAATCTACATTTCAACTGCTGGCACCAAGTCATTTGTAAAGATGTCCTCAATATGACACATCTGGATTCTGATCTTGATTCTGCCCTTTTTGATTCCTCCACTCTGCTTGATTTTCTGCAAATTTCTAAATTTCTTGGCAGACATGTTGCAATTTGTCAAGTGCTTCATCTCTTTGGTTATCCTTAGCTATTAAAGACCTCGGTAATATCAGCCTCAGTACTTTAATTAAAAACCTTAAAAATTTGTGCAGCTTTATAAATCTATCACAATGTTAAACAAAGCCTAAATGGTATTCATTTTGTTCACTTACATATCTACTGAAAGTATCTTAATGTGACTAAACTGAATAACAAAACAAAATGACAAATGCAGTACAATTATTCATAATTATTATAGTAAATCTAAAATTTTTATTTTATGACAAATTGGTCAATTTGTATTGCTCAAAACATGCTGTCAGTAGTACACAATGAAGAGGTCTTTGAACAACTCCCTTTCACATGCTATAAAAAGCAACAAAACTAATTTGCACAAACTGATATCAGATTGTAATTGGCAGGGTGACCGGAGCATTGTGACCTCAGCTGCTACTTGTTGGACATTCCTTTTTCGCAAACTATAAAAACATCAATTATACCACACAAAATCAAGATGTGCCCTCTGCATTTACTATTTTTCCTTTTGAAATACCCAGAAATGTTCAAAAGGCTTTGATAAGTATATGAAAAAGCAAGTTAGTGATTTGGACTTTGATCCTAAGAGAATGTTCTGCATGCATAGACTGAAAAAAGGATAGATAGATAGATAGATCACAGTGGACAGAATATAGTCTTAGCATAGGGTTAATTCTCGCCTCTGAGTCTTGAACCTTACCTGGATATGATCCAGAACCAAGCCTGCCATTACCATGCCAAGTCCAGCTAGCATGTATGGGACAATAACCTGCAGGCCAATCAATATAGAGGTCTCCTCTTCAATCCTTGCCATTGCCACCTTCTCATCAGTCTGCCACTTCTGCAGAATTTTTGACGGCACAACATTCTGATTGTCTGGGCCAATGGCTTTTTTATCATTATATTTGCTCTTGTTCCTGGATTTTGACTTTTGTTTGGACTTTTCTCCATTTTTTGACCTGCCCTCTTTTTTCCTCTGACGGACCTCCTCTCCAGCCATATCGTGTTTCTCCTCTGAGTTCTGTTCCTATGAACAAAAAGACAAGGTGGGTGAGCAAAGATACATTCAAAAAGAATATTCCAAATATTTTGTTTTATATACCTGAATGAGCATATTTGGAAAGAATATTAGCAACTTTTTAAGACTTTAATTCTTAAGTCTGATGCTTTAAACATTTCCAATATCTGCTTTATTTAAACTGTTCATAAAATTCAACATAGTTTTTTTTTGTTAGATAAGAATATTTTCATTTACAGTGCTCTTCATAATATGTTTTCACAGAACACTGTACATATATTAAAAAGGTAAAACATAACCTCAAATATTAAATGACAGTGATGTAGTAGTATGTCATTATTGCTGCATATACACTACACTCTTCGTTCATAATAAATTGCACTTGTTATATTTCAATGCAATCACCTTTTCAAGTTCAATAATTTAATACTGTGTTTAGAAGTCAACATTTATCAAAAAAATACATGTACAGAATACCTTATGTCATTAACTGGTCACAAAGTTAAATTTATAAGTCACTTTGAATAAAAGGGGGCGGCACGGTGGCACAGTGGGTAGTGTTGCTGCCTCGCAGTTAGGACAGCCGGGTTCGCTTCCCGGCATGGAGTTTGCATGTTCTCCCCGTGTCTGCGTGGGTTTCCTCCGGATGCTCCAGCTTCCTCCCACAGTCCAAAGTCATGCAGGTCAGGTGCATTGGTGACCCAAAACTGTTCCTAGTGTGGGTGTGTGCCCTGTGGTGGGCTGGCACCCTGCCCGGAGTTTGTTTCCTGCCTTACACCCTATGTTGGCTGGGATTGGCTCCAGCAGACCCTCGTGACCCTGTAGTTAGGATATAGCAGGTTGGATAATGAATGGATGGATGGACTTTGAATAAAAGAGTCTGCCACTTAAAAACCTCAATGCCACAATTCTAGTGGTTAAACCTCATTATCAATGTCAATACAATATTAAATAACCATTCTAATTATTGCTTTTGTTGATTTTATGTTTCTTAACTAAATCAGTATACACACATATACTTTCTTAAACTCTGGGTCACTAAGCCAAAGCCTTTTCCAGTAGCTTTGAATAGAAGGTAGGAAGCAGTCCTAGATAGGGCACCAGTCTATCATAGGGATCCCTGTAACTCCTGGGTTTGAATCTAGTCTAAGGACTATCTGTGTGGAGTTTGCACATTCTTTCTCCCATATTCCAAACACAACAGTGTTTGATTAATTAGTGTCACAAAATTAGGCAGGTGGTTTGTAGGTGTGCCCTGTGATGGACTGCTGCCTTATCCAGGATTGGTTTGCACATTGTACCTTGTGCTGCCAGGACAGGCATTAGCCCTCCATGATCTTAAACTGGGTTAAGCAGATTGAAAAATGCTGACCTACCACATTTTTTTCCCTTAACTACAGAATACAGTATATTAATAACCAATATTAGCCTCCTATTCACATGTTTACTATTTTCTTTAAATTAAATACTGTTTGTTTTGGGTTTTTTTCTTTAAATGTAGAAATAAATACAATTTTTTATCTCAAATAAAAACAAAGAAAAACTAATACTTTGAAGTTTATTCTCGATTTTCTAGACAAGCTTTCAGCAGTTTTAATTAAAAGTTACAAGGAATGAAAAAAGAACTACACTTAAAAGTACAGAGGATTCAGAAATTCTGACTTGTTCACTTTTTTCATATTTTGCTCTGTTTCAACTTTTTACTAAAATCATTGACATCTTTTCCTCACATCAAGCAGTCAGAATGACAAAGTGAAAACAAGATTTCAGAATTTTTTGCAATTAAAAATAAACAAACTGAAATGGCACATTGACACGGGCATTGATACTCTTTGATGTGACATGTAAAGTTTGGTTCAGGTGCATCCCGTCCCTATTGATCAATACCTGGTGTGGCGCCCGCCTGTGGTCAATTCAATTGATTGGATAGTACTGGGAAAGGCAAGGCACACACTTGTCTATAGAAAGTCCCACAGTTGACAATGTGCATCAAAGCAAAAATCAAGTCATGACGTCGAAGAAAATATCTGTAGAGCATAGAGACAGGATAGTGCTGAAGCACAGATCTGAGGAAGGCTACTAAAACCAAGCCAGACTGAGCAATCGTGACAGAAGGGCCATGGTAAGAGAGGTGACCAAGAACTTCATGGTAATTCTACCTGATCTCCAGAGAACTTGTGTGGAGATGGCAAAAACTTCCAGAAGGTCAGCTATCACTGCAACACTCCACCAGTCTAGGCTCTATGACAACGTGGAGAGACTGAAGCTTCTTCTCAGTAAAAGACACGTGGAAACCTGCTTGGAGTTTACAAAAAAGGCACCTAAAGGACTCTCAGACAGTAAGAAACAAGGCTCTCTTGTCTGATTAAACCAAGATTAACATCATGTTTAGAAGAAACCGGGCACCACTCATCACCTCTGTGATACCATTTCCAATGGTGAAACACGTTGGTGTCAGCATGCTGTGGGGTTGTTTTTTCAGTAGCAGGGAGTGAGAAACTAAAAAGGGTTGAGGGAAAGCTAAACGAAGCAAAGTACAAAGATATCCTTAATGAAAATCTGCTCCATAGAGCTCTGGACCTCAGACTGGGCTGAAGGTACACACCTTCCAACAAGATAAGACAACATAGGTGTGGCTCATGGACAACTCAGGGAATGTCACTCCAGGCCCAGCCAGGGCCTGGACTTGAACCTAATTGAATATCTCTGGAGAGACCTGACAATAGTGCCAACAAATGGTCTCTATCCAGCCTGACAGAGTGTGAGAGGATCTGCACAGAAGAATAGCAGAAAATCTTCAAATTCAGGAGTACAAAGCTTGCTGTGTTATAACCAAGAAGATTACAGGCTGTAATTGCTGCCTAAGGTGTTGTAACTAAGTACAGAGAAAAAGGTGTGAATACTTGTATCAATGTGATATTTCAATTTTGGTGTTTAATCTGCAAAAATCCCTTGAATCCTATTTTTGCTTTGTCATTCTGGGGCATTGAGTGTTGCTTGATGTGGATGAAAAATTGATTTAAATGTGAAAAAAGTGATGGGCTCTGAATACTTTCTGATTCAACTATGTGTATATTGCATCAATTTATATAAAGAGTGGCACACTCATTTAGATATGCCTCTCAAATGTATATTCAGATGTAGAGTCATGGTGGATAGAGGCCACCATAAATGGTAACTCTTACAGTACCTAATGTTTAACAGTTATTAAACTACTGTCAAGAGCTTGCAAGTCTGGTATAGTATGCCTTTTACCCTGGCACAGATGGAAGTTTCAAAATGTGCCAACAGGATGTAAAAAAGCAACACAGTATACATAATAATAAAAGCCATGGTTTGACAGAGTGGGTTAAAAAAACAAAAGCATGGTGTTTAGAACAGAGTAGCTTTTTAACCATAGATGGTATGTTTATGATTACAGTACTCATAGTATATCTGTAATATGAAATGACACCCTACAATACTAGTTGGATACTGCAAGTATAACATGTAATTCTGGGATTTTGTGAACCCACAAAGTTAGCGCAGTTAGAAACATTTCTGTTGTGTTTTAAGTTTAGTCAGTAATTCTGAACCAAGTATATGCTCACTGTAAGTGTGACTTTCTGCATCCTCACTTTTTGTGAATTTCCCCTTGGGATTAATAATGTATCTATCTATCCATCCATCCATCCATTTTCCAACCCGCTGAATCCGAACACAGGGTCACGGGGGTCTGCTGGAGCCAATCCCAGCCAACACAGGACACAAGGCAGGAACCAATCCTGGGCAGGGTGCCAACCCACCGCAGTCTATCTATCTATCTATCTAGACTTCTTTTTCCTGCAGACATTGTAATAAATTAGCAGAAATGTGCAACACTATGGTGTACCATATGCCTGATTCAGTACATACACACACAGTACATACACAGATGTAGCTTGCTTGGTTTATTTATCCAAATACAATATAAGGGGTATTAAATGTGCAAATATATTTTTCAGTGTCACAGAGGCAGCTACTGCATCTGACCTCCACTAAAAACATTATTAACTGATACTTTTACAGAACTGTAATAAATGCAGTGCTCTCTGTTTTCAGTATTTCATAAGAGAACTACTGCACCCTTGTGGCAATTTGTGACCTTTCTTTTCAAATTGAAAATAATAAACTTTATACACTGTTGTGAAACAGGAATGAAAATTTGGTTTGCACGAAGAGATTTTGAGATTTCTAGCTTTATCCATTTATTTACTGAAGCCAATAATTCAGTTTCTGAGGTGGAGGGTTCCCGTTCTTGTATTAGGGTAACTATGGTTTATGGTTGTCTCTTGGTTGCTTACATAAGCCCAGTCTGCCAAGAAGGACTCTCACTTCCCACAATGTAAGAACTGGGGTTAAGTAAATGGTTAGATGGTTAGACTGGAGAATAATATGTGTAGTAATTCAGGAGTCATATAAACACTTAGCAAGAACAAACATTATGAAAAAAGTGAAAATAACATTCTCCAAACCGCTTAGATGAATTCTAGTTTTACTGAGTTCAGAATCAATCCTGCCAGCACTTAAGCACTCTGCCACCACATACACATACCTAATAGGTCTTTGGAGATTTTAAAGTTTAAATAAATACATAAAAATAAACTAGGTACCTAGTGGAATAGAGGTGTAGGCAATGGGCCAACGTTAAACGCCCGAGATGCATACTAATGATGCTGAATCTGTGAGGCTTCAGCGTAACCCACCGCGCCACCCACAGTAGGAAAGTGTTTCAAAATAAGAAGTGTTCTAATCAATGGCAATGCTGAATTCGTACGGGTTACGCGTATTTGTTTAAACACAATCAGCAAGGCTCCTAACCCAGTTTGCGTTCGATTTTTTTCCCCCATTGCAATTAGATCCCCCTAAAGATCAAAGACATGCGGTATAATGGGCTAGAGACTCTAAACCAGGATCGACTCCTGCTTGCCGCCACTCGTGAGAAAGCAGCTCTGTTCCCTAACAGGTTATACTGGATATTTCATGTTTAGAAATATAATCATTATTATTATTTGTCCATTTCAGTGGAACGACTAGCTAGCCTGAGAAGATCTAGCCCGCCCACAAGTGCTCCACTCTGTAGCAGTATATATTTAGGCTGGGTAGCCAACATGGAGCGATGGCAGCACGTCACGCCTCGTGTACCTTCCGGAAGACTCATGACAGGGGGCGTAATCACGACACGTCGCTTAGCGCCTGCGTGTAAGCTCTGCGGCTCTTAATTCAAACGAAGATAAACGCTTTTAAATGCATTAAGTAAGTACTGTAGTAAAAAATAAAACAAAATTCACATTACGTCGTTGTAATAGTTTTCTTTTGTTGTGTTGCTGACACTGCAAATGCAAGATGTGTTCCACCATTTACCTGAATGTCCTGTAAGTCAGCGCATCCAAAGCTTGACACCCTTCTCTATTTACTATAACGGTACCTTTGAAGCTGTTCCACATTTGAATCCGACAGAGGCAAAAACACAGGCTAAGAACAGCACCACTACGATGAATTACAGCGGCGTCTACCAGCTTTACAGAGCAAGCATTACTTTAATTTCGCAATTGCTCGCTGTGCCGCCAAATATAATACAAAGATACTACATAACGCGCTGCCCCAATGAGCGTGAGGCTGCCTTCAGGACACCTTAACTACGAAATGGCTCAGGCCTCTCTCTAAATTCTGATTCGTTTAAATAATTCACAACAAGCGTTATGATTGGCCAAGCTGTTCACTGACAGCTCAGGCCCGCCTGTTTCGACCTTAACTACAAAGCTTTAAGGTGTCTTTTAGTGTGTCAGATGGAAAAAAAAGAAGAATCGAGAAGACGATAAATGACCTCCCAACTGCCTTTATTTAGAGGAAACCGACACATTTTAGCGTTTTTGCTGTATTATATCACATTCTTCAAGGGACAACTATTACAAAAATAAAAAAAGTCTTCTGATACCAGAAGTGGTTAATAGACAAAATTCGTGTAACTTGAACGCTGGTTAAATTTATCGATATCTTCTCCCAATAACTATCATAAAACAACAGGCTAACATGTGCTTGGTATTGCGGCTCCATAGTTTCTGTATTAGGGTTAAAATCATGATCACTCGCTGTCAGCGTGGATTTTCTGTGTTACCCTTGCTTCCATGCATACTGGGTTAACTGGTAACGTAACAGTGATATGATTTTACCTGGTGTGCCATGCCACAGGATTTGTCTCCCCTCCAAATTTGGTTCTTGGCTTGCACTTGATGCTGTGAAGGGAGGCCGTGTCTCTCTACAACCATATAATGTAGATAGTGGACATGGAAAATGGTTGGGTGCAGACCCACACAAGTGACTGGACAATAATAATAAGTATTAATGTTATCTATACAGTATAGGGTCTTTCCCTTGCTCAAAGCACTTCACAGAAATTCAGAATGATCAACAGATATATACAACACTGGATAAAAAATAATATCCACATAAAACCCTAAAGATAAATACAGGAAACACAAAACTTTGAATTAGAATAAAAGACAATGAAACAGAATATCAGAATAAAAATGCAAAATACTATAAGAAAACCTTGAACAAATAACATACTTTGTGATTCAAAAGCAAATCATCCTGAGCAACTGGACAAATA
Organism: Erpetoichthys calabaricus; assembly: GCF_900747795.2. Lineage (NCBI taxonomy): Eukaryota > Metazoa > Chordata > Cladistia > Polypteriformes > Polypteridae > Erpetoichthys > Erpetoichthys calabaricus. The sequence continues at coordinate 66,467,267 of NC_041411.2, read as the reverse complement.
AAATAAACTGAAAGAAGGATCAGATTTATTTATTTTTTTTAATTAACTGAGTCAGCTGATTTGATTAATTTAGGGAGGCCATTCCAAAGTCTGAGTTCAATAAAGCTGAAAACTGCCATCTATAGAGTACAGGTTAGTTTGGGGCACAATGAGATTTCCAGGACCGGTGGACTTTAGTGGGCGAATAGGAGCATAGTGTTTGAGGAAGTTAATATTGTAATCTGGTACAAGGGCATTTAAAGCTTTATAGCTCTGCAGTATAATTTTATATTTAGTCTTGTAAGACACAGGGAGCTGAATGGGTGTTATGTGCTCGCTGTTGTGGGTCTGTGTAAGGACTCTTACAGCAGAGTTTTGAACCAACTGCAGTTGAGATAAATGGTTTAAATGGTTTAAAGGGATTCCTACCTGGAGGGAGTACAGTAGTCAGGTTTGCAGTCCATGTATGATCACTTTCTGACTTGAGTTTGCATGTTCTCCCTGTGTCTGCATTTGGTTGTTAATAGAGACCTTATGTTTTCCTTCCATATCCCGTGCATTTCACTGTATATCCCAATGTGTGCATTTCACCGTATAGCCCTGTGTATGTACATGTAACAAATAAAACCTAAATTTTAAAATCTGGATCTTATTAGTGACTTTAAATTTACTTCAGGTGGTTGACTGAGGATTTATAACCAAGTGGGCCCCACGATGGATTGGCACCCCATCCAAGGTTGGTTCCTGCTTTGAGCCTAATGCTACAGAGATGCCCTTGTTCATGTGTTCCAAAAACTGGATTAATAAGGTTTTAAAAATTGGTGACTATATGGTGGGTTGGCGCTCTGCTCGGGGTTTGTTTCCCTGCCTTGCGCCCTATGTTGGCTGGGATTGGCTCCAGCAGACCCCCATGACCCTGTATTTAGGATATAGCGGGTTGGATAATGGATGGATGGATGGAAATTGGTGACTAAATAAATAATAACAACAATAACAGAAATGGAATTCCTCCTGTCCTGCTTCAAACGTCAACATTTCAGGGACATGTACTACCACTCCTAATCTGTGAATTCATTTCAAGAAATCTCTGTTTTAAATTCTAGTACTACACTTACATACTATTTATTAAAACTAATTGTCTGTCACTGGGCTAGCCAGTCCTACTTGTGGAATGCTAAAGTGGTCTGTTTTCAGCTAATAATATCTGTTTTTTTCTATTTTGGAAGTCTGTGGATTCATATGGATGTAACACTAAGAGAGATTTCTAGCAAGTTCAGTGTCTAGCCATAAAGTCCTAATTCAAATTTCCAAGTGCAAAAAATATATGTTCTGCCAATGTGACCTTTACAGTAGTGATGGGAACTCCGGCTCTTTTCAAAGCTTCGGCTCTTTTGGATCGGCTCCCTTTAAAGAGCCGGCTCTTACGGCTCCCGAATGGCTCTTCGTTTAGTATCACTTGAATGCTTATATTTTAGCCTAATTAAGCAATTATGAATGGTTTGTGTATAAGCAATTTCTTATTCATTGTTTTCAGACATTACGTATTTTTATGCATTTTTTTCATTACAAAAAATACACAGTTACTATTGTTTAACATTTTAATAAAAGCTTTAAATGAACAACTTAACACAAAGCCACAGCAAACAAATTAAATAAAGGCCAAACTCAACAACAACAACACAACACTATGACTCTTTGAATAAAAGTTTTTAGGCCAGGTTGGCATTCAGAAATGCCAGATGCCTCAGCTTAGATGGGTGGATGCGATTTCTCCTCTCCGTGATTATTTGTCCTGTTTTTGAGAAGACTCTTTCTGAGGGGACCGATGTAGCGACAATGCAAAGTCTTCCTACCATTACCTTAACCAGGCGTGGGTAGACTGCAGCCTTGGCCTCCCACCAGCTCAGTGGGTCTTCAGCTCTTTGGTTTGAACTGAAGACCGTGTTATACCTGCAGTTTTCGGTAAGACAGTGGATGCTGCAGCAGAAGTACTTGACTCTTTTCCAGGGTCAGTGCATGGCAGGAGAGAGGGCACGCTCTCCTCCAGTTGCACGGATGGGTGGGTGGTTCTTATATGTCTGTGCAGGTTTGTTGTTGACCCTGCTCTAACAGATATTTTCATATTACAAATTCTGCACTTAGCTTTGCAGTCTCCAATATCACTGAAATGCAGCCAGATGCTGCTTCTTTTTCGGCTTTCACTCATTTCTTCACTCTTCTTTTTTTTCTTCACGATGTGCTTGCATTTAAATCTGGCTCCTCGTCTGTCGCAGCGACAGGTACACAGAGCGACACTGTCGCTCTGTGTACCTGGCCTGTACCAACACTCGCTGTCTTCGGAGCGTCTGCCCCCTTCCTTCTTTCACATAATGGTACGATCCTAGTCCGATGTGTTGTTCGTGAACGAGCCAGCATTATGAGCCAATGTTCTGTGTGCCCATATAAGTAAAGTCCCGCCCCTGCCGAATTGATTTTCAGCAGAGCTGAGCAGGAGCGGCTGAAGCTTCGGCTCTGCTCGGCGGGCATCGGCTCCTCTCGTTTGCTTCAAAGCATCGGCTCTTAGAGCTGGCTCGTTCGCGAACGACACATCACTACTTTACAGCATTCACTCTCTAACTTTCTTCCATTGTTTGTTTTTCCAGATATCAATCTGCAGCATCAGACACAGATGTGAATCAGCAGAATCAGCATGAATTAGCTTCTCAACTGGGCATGTTGCTTGTTCATTATAATCCACTTTATACAGGTGCTTGTCATAAAATTAGAATATCATGACAAAGTTGATTTATTTCAGTAATTCCACTCAAAAAGTGAAACTTGTATATTAGATTCATTCATTACACACAGACTGATGTATTTCAAATGTTTATTTCTTTTAATGTTGATGATTATAACTGACAACTAATGAAAGTCCCAAATTCAGTATCTCGGAAAATTAGAATATTGTGAAAAGGTTCAATATTGAAGACACCTGGTGCCACACTCTAATCAGCTAATTAACTCAAAACACCTGCAAAAGCCTTTAAATGGTCTCTCAGTCGAGTTCTGTAGGCTACACAATCATGGGGAAGACTGCTGACTTGACAGTTATCCAAAAGACGACCATTGACACCTTGCACAAGGAGGGCAAGACACAAAAGGTCATTGCTAAAGAGGCTGGCTGTTCACAGAGCTCTGTGTCCAAGCACATTAATAGAGAGGCGAAGGGAAGGACAAGATGTGGTAGAAAAAAGTGTACAAGCAATAGGGATAACCGCACCCTGGAGAGGATAACAATAACAATTTGTTAAGGATGTGTTTTTTTGTGAAGCAGCCTTAACACAGCTTTTCCGCTGTTTTATAAACGAACGCCATATAAGGTCTTCCTTTTTCGTTGCTTCGCCAAGGAAGGAGCCTTTTTATTAAATCCAAGGGTTCTTCGCTTTTTTTTTTGTTTGTTTATTACGATTGTTATAGTTCTGTTTGTATCCGACGTTGTCAGTTCAGCACTCCGGTTGTAATATGACCAAGCTGTGCAAGCTTACTGTTAAGAATGCAACGTATAGTTGTACAGGAGAAAAGCAATCTTGCCTCAAATCAATGGCAACCTTTTGTAGGTCTATGAACTTAATTTAAACTTTAGGTTTACACGGTGCTTTCTTTCCGAAGTACCTGCACTCATGAATATGTCTGTATGCGTCAGTCGCTCAAATCCCCGCGCTTCGCACTGGCGAAGTACTGCTTTTAAATTTTTATTAAGAAGAAAAGAAAACCTTTTAAAATTGAGGGAAAATATACCAATAACAGTCTGTTAAGGATCTGTTTTTTTGTGAAGCTGCCTTCACTCGAGTTATCACTTCGAGCTGACTTGCTGGCTAACCATAAGCGTTACCTGGTAGGTAACCACCCATACAATCAGATTGTGAATCAGACTACGAATGCCGTGAATGTAATTACCCCGATCTACATGCTGTCAAATAAACGAACCACACGCCGTGGCGCAATTTTAGGGGCTTCGCCTGTAGCGCTGACGTCCGAGGTTCGATTCCCGTAAGGGAGTGAAGTGAGTGGATGGTTGCTTACCAGGTAACGCTTATGGTTGGCCAGCAAGTCAGGTAACATCAGCCACGGTGCCTTCAGTTGTGAGAAGCAGATCATAGAATGGATGAAAATAGTTTATTGTCAAATAATGCAAAGAGTACGCGACACGTCTTTCCCCCTTATTCTTGGCTCATCAGGCGTACACACTCACTGCACTCGCTTACGGTAATCGAACCTCGGACGTCAGCGCTAGAGGGGCTTCACAGCGGTGAAGTATTGCTTTTAAATTTTAATTAAGAAGAAAAGAAAACCTTTTTAAATTAAGTCTTAAAAAGAGGTGTAAAGATATTGACAATAAGCTACGCAAACCCACCAAGACATGCAATCGTTTAAATCAAGGCGCGAGTCGAAAAACACCATCCCATAATATTAGTTAACGATTAACACATTTCTATATTTATTGTAAGCATACAATACAACTGATAATATGTTGCGCTTATTTATCTGGTGCACCGACATTTTTGCGTGTTTAACGGCTGAAATCTAACGTGGTTTGTGCCCTTCAGAATGAAAAGAGTTTGTATTTACCTTTTTAATAAAAGGTGAGCTTTTAAGCCTGAGAAATCACCCCGTAAATGCACACGTTTAATTGCACATGTGTTAATATGTATGCTTACACAGTATTAAAAGACACTCAACAATTAACGTCATTTACCTTCGTTCCCGCGTTTGACTCGTGCTGTAAATCTCTTCCTCTTTTTCAGTTCACGTGATTACGTAGGAGGCATAATACGTGATGACGCGATACGTGACTCCGCCTCCTCCATTAGAGTATATGGACAAAAAACAGGTTCCAGTTATGACCATTACGCATAGAATTTTGAAATGAAACCTGCCTAACTTTTGTAAGTAAGCTGTAAGGAATGAGCCTGCCAAATTTCAGCCTTCTACCTACACAGGAAGTTGGAGAATTAGTGATGAGTGAGTCAGTCAGTCAGTCAGTGAGTCAGTGAGGGCTTTGCCTTTTATTAGTATAGATTCAAAATTCCCATTGCATGTCAGGAACAAAACCAAGCCATGAAGTTCAAGAAACTCTCTTTGGACATCCACAATTAAATTGTGTTGAGGCATAGATCGGGGAGAGGGTATAAAACCATCTTTTGAGTGTTCCCAGGAGCACTATGGCCACAATAAGTTTGAAATGTACGAAGTTGTGAAATCACCAGGACTCTTCCTATAGTTGGCTGTCCAGCCAAACTAAGCAACCGGACAAGAAGGGTCTTGGTCAGGCAGATGAGCAAGAGCCCAGTGGTCACTTTAACAAAACCTCAAAAAGTCCACTGCTGAGATGGTCTATAAAATATTCCATATTTCTCACTGTGAGCTACTACAAAGTCATGCCACATGGTCTTCAGGACAAATTTTAGTTACGCTGTTGATCAGAGGTCCTCAGTTACAGTCCTGGGGGTCCGCAGTGGCTGCAGGTTTTCACTTCAACCATTTTCTTAATTTGAACCCATTTTTTACTACTAAAGCAAAATAGAGTTCTTGGGATTTTAGTTATCTGGCCGGTTACAATTCAGAACCCCTAATTGCCTATTTTAGTTTTTAGCAGCTGCATTTAAATTTCAATTGTTGCCTGTTTAATTAACCAGACATTACTTAATAATGAAATGCAGATAAACAAAAAAAACAGCAGCTCTCCAGCTAACAGGCTTCCATTTAAACCTGTCCATATGCACCATCAGGTATCTGTGTTAAAAATAAATAAATGAGAGAGGAATTGAAAGGACTGTTAAGTTTAAATCTGATCTGGTCCACAAAACACATGGATAATGTCCTCAGAGAAGGAAACTCTACAGTGCAATTCAAATTTCCCTTGGATGTATGAACGCACTAACAAGCCAAATAGTTAAATACCATGTCTCATTATCAGCAAGGATCGTCTTCTGATTAGGAAACTGGCTGGAAGGAAAAGCTGCAGCCTCTACGGCCCTCCAGGACTGATTGAGGACCCCTGCTTTAATGTATTGTCCAATGAATGGAACCCAAGTTCCTTCCTGTTGGAAGGACAGCAATCTCAGTAGCACGCCGTCAATCAGGTTGAGTGGCTAGACAGAAGCTGCTATTGAGTAAAAGGCATATGACAGCCCGCTTGGAGTTTGCCAAATGGCATTTAAAGGACTTTGGTCTGATAAGACAAAAATTGAACTCTGGGCAGAACTCCAAGCACTATGTCTCGCAAAGACTAGGTAATGCTCATCACCTGCCTAATACCATCCCGACAGTGAAGCATGCTGGTGACAGCATCATGCTATGGGTGATTGGGGGTGGGGGGGGAATGGTATGCTCCTTAGCAGCACAGTCAGGAGAACTGAGGGAAGGATGAGTCCAGCCAAATACAGACAGGCCCTCACCTCATGTGACTTTAGACTGGGGCGATCCGAAGCATCCAGCTAAGACAACACGGTAGTGGTCTTTGGAGAAGACTGTCCTTGAGAGGCCCAGACTTAAACTCCACAGAACAGTTATTTACAGTATGCTTTCTCTAGCCACATGAGCACAAGCCAAAGTTGCTTGCAGATTTTCACTTGTTTAGTGTACATAATAATATCAGAAATATATTAACTACAGTAATGAACTTCTTCTCATGTTTTATTTCTAATTTTTTTTTCTTTCTACTTCAGGGTCTCTAATAGGGTAGCCATGGCCACAGGGCAGAAATCAAATTTTGACACACCACCAGTTCATTGTGGCGCTCACAATGCTAGGTGTACCTACCTGACCTAACATGCACATCTTTGGGATTCAGAAGAAGCCCCATACGGAGACGGTAAGAACATGTGCACTCCACGTGGACACCAAGAGAGCCAGCAACTGCATTGGGGTCCCTGAGGCTGTGGGTTGGTAATGCTGTCTACTGTGCCATCATGCTGTACATGTCATGGAAAATTAATGAAAATTTAAAAAATGGAGCTAGCCACTATTTAAAAATTTAATAGCAGCATGTTTATAGAACAACCTTTAATATGAAAACAGTATAAAGAAAGTACATTGGCTCAATAATTCATGATCTATAAATTATTCCAGTCCTCACTGTGTGCAACTACAAAGTCATGCCACAAAAAAAAAAAAATCCCTTTAATGTAGTGCCCAATGGATGGAGACCCTGTGCACTTCTTGAATTGCGAGGCTCTGTTTCTTTAAATACTAGATCACATAGCCCCCATCATAGCCAGAGTGGCTTTTACAAGCAATGTTATTCAGCCGATATGAACATTCACACTGATAGAAATGGACATACAGTACCTCCGAATCCTTAAACTATTGTGCCAGTCAGATGGGATATATCAAATGAAAAGATCATACAGTATCTGATCTCCGATATTATATTATTTAAAAAGCAATACCTTGTTACTGCTGGGCACTAGTTGACTTTCTGCATGGAGTCCAAGAGAAGTTAGTCCTGCAAAGCAAATCTGAGTAACCAAATACCAGAGGGGGTACAAGTGAACGTCACTCCATGAGGAGCGGGCTTAAATTTCAGCCCAGTTGGCATATCAAGACGCATGGGTCTTCACTAACCCCATCCCCCATGAAAAATGAAAACCTTTGTTAGCTTGAAACGTTGGCTAATTTTCAGCTTCAGGAGATATATTTTTTTTTCCAGTTCTAATATGGCATAACTAATGTAACTAATGTAAAAATAATACTCAAAACAAAAGTGATTTTTAAGCAGGCACTGTATGTCAGCAAACTACAGTGTGGCCCAGTAGCTGATTTGCTAGGCAAGGATGCTGGTTCAAGCCATGTTGGTTCGCTAGAACAGGGGTAGGCAACGTCGGTCCTGGAGAGCCGCAGTATGTGCAGGTTTTTGTTCCAACCCAGTTCCTTAATGAGAACTCAATTATTGCTGATGAAGCACATATTGCTTAAGTGACATTTTAATGCTTCATTTTAGTGGTCTCGCTTGTTAAGGTTCTCCAACCTTAATTGCTTATTTCAATCTTAAACTGCTGCATTCAGTGTTTTAATTGCTCCTTATTAGCAATAAGATGTAAAAGACAAAGCAGCCAGCAGTTCTCCAGCTAGCTTTTTTCCAACTACATCTGTGTGTGTTCATCATGCACGGTTTGATTTAATAAAACACTTAATAGAAAAATGTGACAGACTGAAAATGATCTGTTTTAGGCTTCAAATCATTTGGATGATATCCTTGGAAAGGAACAAAATCTATGATATAAAAGCCTTACATTGCACAGACTAACAAGCCATAAAATTAAATAAGGTCTGAGATTGGCAATGATTGGTTTCTAATTAAGCAATTGGGTTGAATGAAAACCTGTAGCCACTGCGGCTCACCAGGACCGACATTGCCTACCCCTGTTTTACATCTTATTGCTAATAAGGAGCAATTAAAACACTGAATGCAGCAGTTTAAGATTGAAATAAGCAATTAAGGTTGGAGAACCTTAACAAGCGAGACCACTAAAATGAAGCATTAAAATGTCACTTAAGCAATATGTGCTTCATCAGCAATAATTGAGTTCTCGTTAAGGAACTGGGTTGGAACAAAAACCTGCACATACTGTGACACTCCAGGACCGACATTGCCTACCCCTGCGCTAGAACACCCCTAATGACTTAATTCCATAACATGTCTGTGCTCCACCTGCATTATACCATTTTATTTTTTTTAATGTTAGAAAGCTGAAAGCAAGTGAAATATGGGATGGAAATGGTTGACACAACTGCTCAGTTCCTGCAAAGTAAGCTCAGTAATAGTGACAAGACTATTTAAAAATCCCAGTCTGTGGCACCAGTTTCAGTAGTCAAAGTGTAATGCAGATGTCATTTGTTGTTACAGTTACCTGTCATTATTTCGAAATACATTTCAGATATTAATAGGATAAAAACAAACAAATCACCTTCATCAACAGGAATTTAAAACACTACTAGTGAAATACACAGACCCACAGTCCTAAAATCAATGAAAGTAAAAAAACAAGTTAAACATCAACAGCTGTTGATGCTTGTTACATTTTGCAAATAGTTACTTCTTTCAGTTGCTTTTGAAGTCATGATGTACAGTGCATCCGGAAAGTATTCACAGTGCATCACTTTTTCCACATTTTCTTATGTTACAGCCTTATTCCAAAATGGATTAAATTCATTTTTTTCCTCAGAATTCTACACACAACACCCCATAATGACAACGTGAAAAAAGTTTACTTGAGATTTTTGCAAATTTATTAAAAATAAAAAAATTGAGAAAGCACATGTATATAAGTATTCACAGCCTTTGCCATGAAGCTCAAAATTGAGCTCAGGTGCATCCTGTTTCCCCTGATCATCCTTGAGATGTTTCTGCAGCTTCATTGGAGTCCACCTGTGGCAAATTCAGTTGACTGGACATGATTTGGAAAGGCACACACCTGTCTATAGAAGGTCCCACAGTTGACAGTTCATGTCAGAGCACAAACCAAGCATGAAGTCAAAGGAATTGTCTGTAGACCTCCGAGACAGGATTGTCTCGAGGAACAAATCTGGGGAAGGTTACAGAAAAATTTCTGCTGCTTTGAAGGTCCCAATGAGCACAGAGGCCGCCATCATCCGTAAGTGGAAGAAGTTCGAAACCACCAGGACTCTTCATACAGCTGGCCGGCCATCTAAACTGAACGATCGGAGGAGAAGGGCCTTAGTCAGGGAGGTGACCAAGAACCCAATGGTCACTCTGTCAGAGCTCCAGAGGTCCTCTGTGGAGAGAGGAGCACCTTCCAGAAGGACAACCATCTCTGCAGCAATCCACCAATCAGGCCTGTATGGTAGAGTGGCCAGACGGAAGCCACTCCTTAGTAAAAGGCACATGGCAGCCCACCTGGAGTTTGCCAAAAGGCACCTGAAGGACTCTCAGACCATGAGAAAGAAAATTCTTTGGTCTGATGAGACAAAGATTGAAAACTTTGGTGTGAATGCCAGGCATCACGTTTGGAGGAAACCAGGCACCGCTCATCACCAGGCCAATACCATCCCTACAGTGAAGCATGGTGGTGGCAGCGTCATGCTGTGGGGATGTTTTTCAGCAGCAGGAACTGGGAGACTAGTCAGGATAAAGGGAAAGATGACTGCAGCAATGTACAGAGACATCCTGGATGAAAACCTGCTTCAGAGCGCTCTTGACCTCAGACTGGAGCGACGGTTCATCTTTCAGCAGGACAACGGCCCTAAGCACACCAAGATATCAAAGGAGTGGCTTCAGGACAACTCTGTGAATGTCCTTGAGTGGCCCAGCCAGAGCCCAGACTTGAATCCGATTGAACATCTCTGGAGAGATCTTAAAATGGCTGTGCACCGACGCTTCCCATCCAACCTGATGGAGCTTGAGAGGTGCTGCAAAGAGGAATGGGCGAAACTGGCCAAGGATAGGTGTGCCAAGCTTGTGGCATCATATTCAAAAAGACTTGAGGCTGTAATTGCTGCCAAAGGTGCATCGACAAAGTATTGAGCAAAAGCTGTGAATACTTATGTACATGGGATTTCTCAGTTTTTTTATTTTTAATAAATTTGCAAAAACCTCAAGTAAACTTTTTTCACGTTGTCATTATGGGGTGTTGTGTGTAGAATTCTGAGGAAAAAAATGAATTTAATCCATTTTGGAATAAGGCTGTAACATAACAAAATGTGGAAAAAGTGATGCACTGTATTTTATGTATTTCTGATGGTTAATATAGAGCAAACAGAACAATTCTATGGTGGCAGCACATTTTTACGTTTTCAACATGAAAAACACAGCTCGACATTGTCCACATCGCTGACGTAACTTTGCCATGTAGTGGCCTTCAAAGAAACATCAATAGACGGATGTAAAAGCAATGTTTTCATATGATAGGAAGCCTCAACTATTTCACGATCTTCTTGATCTTCACCTTGCATTTCTGTCACTTGGTTCTGATTATTTGACAGTCTTCTCGATTGTCATGAGCCCTAAAATTGGAGTAGGTAAGTTAAAAAAAAAACCACATAACTAAATTTAATAATGTATTTAAAACAATTATTTAAAGCATGAGGTTTATTACTTATCCTTCACAATGTAAGAAATAGAATTCAATACTTTGAACACTCTGGTGGATTACTGCTGATGGCATGAGGTCCAACTGCTGGGTACCATACCCATTGAGTCCCATTAAAAGTGCTTGTAGTGGTGTGTGGAGGGCACACCCACGTGTTAGTTTGTGCATATTGGGGCTGCCAAAGGGTGCAAGCCTGCCAATCCAAATAGTGACATAGAAATAAATTTCTAAGGAGCAACCCCAGGGAAAAAGAGGCCATTGAGGGTTGGCAGTAGAAGAAGAACCTCTTCTTCAAGATGACAGACAGGTCCCAACTTGAGCATTTAGAGCTCTGCTGTCTTTTTTTTTTTAAGTAAGCAGGCAGCACAGAAGCTGCAAAGATTATAATGAAAATACCAGGGGGAATACCAGAGAAAAGCTCTTAGGTGGTCCTTGCACTTCAGCCTGTGTTAGGGATATGGAATGCATTGGAGTTTGGGGCTGCCAGAATGTGTATTTATTTGATGGAGCCTTCAGTGATTCCTGTGAATAAATATGTCCACATTATTTCTAATTAAGATTCTAGTATTGTATAGTTTTGTTGATGAGTCACATGAGCAGATGCCAATGAAATGGCTTTTCCATTTGGTCAGACGCTTATCAAACAATCCAGCAGCCTATTTAAACATGTTCAGTTGTCAAAGGAGAACAATTCATTATTATGAATACACTAAGTGTAATGTTCTTTAGGTTGAATTAGCGACACACTCGGAATAACGTTTCGAATGCTGTTTATTTTCCATCCATCCATTATCCAACCCGCTGAATCCAAACACAGGGTCACGGGGGTCTGCTGGAGCCAATCCCAGCCAACACAGGGCACAAGGCAGGAACCAATCCTGAGCAGAGTGCCAACCCACTGCATGACTCACACAAACACACCCAGCACACACTAGGGCCAATTTAGAATCGCCAATCCGCCTAACCTGCATGTCTTTGGACTGTGGGAGGAAACCCACGCAGACACGGGGAGAACATGCAAACTCCACGCAGGGAGGACCCGGGAAGCGAACCCAGGTCTCCCAATTGCGAAGCAGCAGCGCCACCGTGCCGCCCGTTGTTTACTTTGAACCCTGTTTAACCAACTCTCCATACAGCGTACTTTTTTAAAACCACACCCTTCCCTCAGGATGTCATACATCCCAAAAGACGCAGACTGTAGCAATCAATACCTGAACATAAAGTAATCGACAAAAGCATTATTGAACAATCATATACAACACTAAGGTTTGCCTTGCTAAACACTGTACTGTACTATTCCAGGCTGTATGATGCTGTAGTCAATTTCAAGCTTCTAAATGGGCAGAGTGACATATTTGGCTAAAGGCCATGACATGTTACATTAATTTTTCAGAGACTTCCAGCCACAGATTTCACTAACATAACCTTATTGAGTTGGATGCAGTCGCTGTGTCATTCTGCCAGTTGTGTATTGACAAATCCAACCAGTCTGTAACTATAACAAAATCAGATAGGTTTGATTTTATCTTAAGTCGTAGGGATGGACTCTGTGTGCTTGTGAGGACTGACAGCCAATGAGTGCTCAGCCAGAAGTACAATGAATATATTGCAGCTATGAGGAATGAGGAACGTGGGTGTTTTGGACCTAACAAACAGAACAGACACTCGTATCTGATGTCATGTGTTAAAAAGGGCAGAGATTGCAGCTGAACTCGGCGTAATTCTAAAGCCTTTAATAGGCACTGGCTCTTTCAGGCAGGACTTTATTGAGTGTCGGGAAAAGTCGTGATCTCACAGTTGTTACACAGTCATTTAATTTGACATACCCTGCAATTTCTAGTTGTGTAATCTGACATACTGAGCTGGAAGTACAAAGCTTCGAATGCAGCTACAAGGAGTAAGGACTGCAGGTGTTTTCAGCATCAAACAGAGAAGAGGGTCTTGTGTGTCTGATGCCTTGTGTTTTATGTACTATGACAGAATGAAAAAAAGGGCTGAGACTGTGAATGGACTTGCCATATCTGTAAAGCATTTGTACAGGAGCATCAACTCTGTCAGGCAGCACGTTATTGGCGATTAGTAAAAAGGACAAGTCTGACAATACGTTGGAAATAAGAAATTGTGGCAGAATGTTGTCATGGAGTTGTGTGATCTGACTTCAACAAGCGACAAGATCAGCAAATGCAGTCGTCAGATTTGACTTCCTCTCCGACTACAAGTTGTGTAATGTGACATTAGCTTAAGATTTTAAACCACGAGGTTCAATTCAGTTCTTGCCTCTAACTCTGGGTGGTTGTCTGAATTACTCATGTGGCTAAAAGAAAGCAGATGCACCATGTTGACAGCAAGGACAGGAGGCTGATCTCTAGGTTTGAGCGACAGCCACGTCTGAGAAGATTAAATTGTAATTGGTGAAGTGTGAAACAGTTTGGAAGAACTAGGCACAGCTTTCCAAGTATTCAAAGTAAGCACAGCAGATTTATTTTATATCAAAAGGGTTTCTGTTATACAAGACTTTATTTACAGTCTAAAATTGTCTCATTCAACACTGAATTGTAAAACATTTATAAACAAGAAAATAATAACTGCTCCAAAAGAACCAGTTTGGAAGATGATGTACTCTTCTGTTAACTAGAGAGCTTCTATTTTAAGTTAACAATTGTGTTCACAGTAGTTTTTGTGCCTTTAGTATTCAATTGTCACAGCTTTAGTCTTCAGATATTCATTAAGAGCTTCTTCACCTAGAGCATCAGAAACAAAGAAGATATAAGAAACCCAGGAAATGTTGTGTATTTTAAGCAAACATGCCCATTTTCAAAGGGGGACCCCTGCTTCCCAAAAATATAAAAAAAGGAATCTGAACCACCTTCAAAAGAAGTTGTGTCCCCCAGTATAAATTATGTTAAAGGTCAGATGAAAGCAGAGAAGACTAAAGTAAAAACTGCATTTTTTGGAGAAATTAAACCTCAAGATTCAAATGAACGTCTAGACATTAACACTACAGAAAATCCTGGGCAACCGCTTTAATTCTTAATGCAACAAATTCTGGGACACATTATGATAAATGGTTTGGATATACTCAGTAGATGTAAAGTAGATGTAGCATTCACATTAATACAAATAAATAATAATAATTGCTCCTAGAAACATTCCAATTTACATACTGTAGAGAAAAGCCAAGCAAAATGACACCTTTTATTGGCTAACTAGAAAGATTACAATATGCAAGCTTTCGAGGCAACTCAGGCCCCTTCTTCAGGGGACATCTTGCCTGAAGAAGGGGCCTGAGTTGCCTCGAAAGCTTGCATATTGTAATCTTTCTAGTTAGCCAATAAAAGGTGTCATTTTGCTTGGCTTTTCTCTACATTCATAATGGCTAACACGGTACAACACCCTAGTACTACAATTTACATACTGTAATTCCCAGAATAGGAGAGTAACATGGTATATAAATGAATAAGGTTTCTTGGCCTCCATCATGTTACTCATTGATACAGAAACACATATTACACTCAACTTAAAGTAATACTCCAACCAAAACTGGCATTTTCTTTATTTGTTAGTTTGTAGGGATGAAGAAAAATGTTTAATCTCATGTTTCCATGCAGAATGAAGAGGAAAAAGTTTATGATATAATAGTAGTCAATGGGAGTCAGTGCTGTGCAATGGCAAATGATTCAAAAAGTCCAAGGATAAAAGAAAACAAAAAATATCACGTTACTCATGTTGTGTAATTCATAGGTCAGTTATCCAGTTGTATGCATAATACATGGTAAACACATGCATTTTTGCTAAAATATTGTAGAATTGTATACTTCGGAAATAACGAGTACACATTATGAACAGAAAACTAAAGGGGCTGACTTTTTGAATTGAAGATCCGCCTATCATCCACACTTATTGGTCAGGAGACCTGTCTTTGACAAAAGTGACTCCATGAGGCTTTAGTTCCCTGTTTATGATGAGTGCCAATTATTCCAGAAGTATGTATTTAACAATATTTTAACAAAAAGGCAGGTCTTTTGCACATTTTGTGTATATGAATGGATAACAGACATGTGGATTATGTGACATGAGTATGCGATTTTTTTTTTGTTTTTCCATGGGTGTTTATCACATCATTTGCCATTGTACAGCATTGGTCAATATTGGCTTTCATTATGTAATAAATATTTTTCTCTCAATTTCTGCATGAAAGCAAAAGATTAAAAAATAACATCATAAAATATAATTTTTGGGTGGAGTTTCCCTGTAAAAGATCACAACAGGAATCAGATCTTCATAACCCTAGGATATTTATACTTTGCTTACCCTACCCCATTACGTTATTACAGTAATCCCTCGCTATATCGCGCTTCGCCTTTCGCGGCTTCACTCCATCGCGGATTTTATATGTAAGCATATTTAAATATATATCGCAGATTTTTTGCTGGTTTGCGGATTTCTGCGGACAATGGGTCTTTTAATTTCTGGTACATGCTTCCTCAGTTGGTTTGCCCAGTTGATTTCATACAAGGGACGCTATTGGCAGATGGCTGAGAAGCTACCCAACTTACTTTTCTCTCTCTCTCTCTTGCGCTGACTTTCTCTGATCCTGACGTAGGGGGATTGAGCAGGGGGGCTGTTCGCACACCTAGACGATACGGACGCTCGTCAAAAAATGCTGAAAGATTATCTTCACGTTGCTACCTTCTGTGCAGCTGCTTCCTGAAGCGACATGCTGCACGGTGCTTCGCATACTTAAAAGCTCGAAGGGCACGTATTGATTTTTGATTGTTTGTTTTTCTCTCTCTCTCTCTCTCTCTCTCTTTGTCTGCTCCTGACGGAGGGGGTGTGAGCTGCCGCCTTCAACAGCTTTGTACCGGCGGTGCTTCGCATACTTAAAAGCCAAACAGCCCTATTGATTTGTTTGCTTTTCTCTATCTCTCTGACATTATCTGCTCCTGACGCACACTCCTTTGAAGAGGAAGATATGTTTGCATTCTTTTAATTGTGAGACTGAACTGTCATCTCTGTCTTGTCATGGAGCACAGTTTAAACTTTTGAAAAAGAGACAAATGTTTGTTTGCAGTGTTTGAATAACGTTCCTGTCTCTCTACAACCTCCTGTGTTTCTGCGCAAATCTGTGACCCAAGCATGACAATATAAAAATAACCATATAAACATATGGTTTCTACTTCGCGGATTTTCTTATTTCGCGGGGTGGCTCTGGAACGCAACCCCCGCGATGGAAGAGGGATTACTATATTCCATATCTTCATACCAGTTACGGGGACAGACACTTTCACCAAAGGCAAAAATCAACCATCTAACCACTCTGAAAGGAGTGCATTTTTAAATAATAAGTTTTCAGAACGGTAGACTAAAAGTTGTGGTAACTACTGCAGAATGGGATTACAACATTATATTTACTGTAGAGTACAAAAATGAAATCCATGAAGACTGCTTAGTTTGCTGTTTCTACTTTTGTAAACTACTGTATTTGCATCTCTGTTGTGTAGTATAGATCATAAAAAGCAATTACCGATAGAAAACTGGTACACCACGATATGATTTCTATGTATTTTTATTTCTATATACAGTATTTTTGTTATCTTACTTAGTCTACTCTGAGTGGCTAAATGTTGCTTTATGTTACTCCCTTGCCTTGCAGCCTGGCACTTCTGCTAATATTGTTCCTGTTAAGGCGGTGGCATATCCTTCTAATGTAGCTTGGCAAGGGAACATGTGTAAACATGACTAAATAAAGAAACCTTAAACCTTAGCTTCTCCACGCTAACTAGGCAAGGTGATAGCACTTTGTCACCAAACCATGTGTAATTCCTTACGTTTGCTATTGAAATTGTCAGTTCTTAACTACTGAACATTGCAGATTGAAAGCACAAAAAGTGTGGCAAAATTCTTCAGAATCTTTATATATTTATAAATAAAGTACATTTAAATTATAAAAGGGGACATACAGTATATTGAAAGAATCTCCTAGACTGTTCCCCATAAAGATGTCTTTATTTGAGGAGAAAGTTGTTTAAACGTTTCCATATGGAGTGCTTGCACCCTTTTCTTGCAGACAGCAAGCTATTCTTTGCCAGGAGAGAACCCTGACCTAAGATTTTAAAGTGCTAACTCTCATCCTGACTCTATCAACTTGGTTGTGAATCTCTCAAGTCTGGATCTGAGATCACATTGAGATGGGTACCACACACTGAGGACACACCAGATGGATTATATCTTTCAGATAACTTTGCAGTCTCTAGGACTTCCACCAGGAGAAACTTGTAACAGATGGTGGAAATAGAGAAACGTGGTCTACCTTGCACAGCCTGTTACCACTGTAAACATTAACATTACAAAGATGGTACAGAAGATTAAATTAGAAATGAGATGAGCTTCCTTAAAGGTCAAGAAACCTTTTGAAAGAGCTGGTGTTCATTCTCATTTTAAGTCCCTCATTACTGGGATAAGTTGATGGATCCCCCACTCACTGCTGACAATAAAAATCAAAAGGCATAGAAAATGGGAGGACTGATTGTGTTTTTAGTGAAAACGTAAGTTGATAACACAGGCAATGAAATCTCACCCAGATCCTTTCCAAAGCCAGACTGCTTGAAACCTCCAAATGGAGATGCGACATCTGTCTTGTTGTAGGTATTAATGAACACAGTGCCAGCTTGCAGTTTCTCACTCACATACATAGCTTTGCTGATATCCTGGGTGAAGACACCAGAGGCAAGGCCAAACTCAGTGTCATTGGCACGCTTCAAGACTCCTTCAATATCACTGTTCATTAAAAAAATGGAAGATCTAGTCAGTTCAACGAATGGGTTAAAACAATAGAGCTTCTAATAGAAATTAAACAGGGACTCATGGCGGGAGGCCAAATGAATGTGCATAGGATTATTGTGTTATACATTAGCATTCTAGAAATGCTTTATTGTGTAGTTTGCAGTTATTACAATAACAATAAAAAACAATATTTATCAGTCCATCCACATTGAACGAATCTTGGACAGGACACTAGTCCATCATAGTGCACACGTATGTCAGGCCAATTTAGAAACACCATTCAACCAAACATATACATCTTTCAGATTTAGCAAAATACTCAGGCAGCCAAAGAAGAAGGACTCAAACCAATTTTGCATATACAAGGGGGGGACCCAAAAATTCACAGAATCACTCGGTAGCATGGGAGTAGGATGTACAGTAGTTATTGAATATGCCACTAGGTATCGCATGTCTACAGTCTGGTTAATCAATCCGCTGAGCAGAATCATGCTGAGTTGTGATCGAGTGTGTAATTCTGGCATTTATTCTTTCATTTGTCAGATGGCTTGGGCACTTTGTTTTCTCTCCACACCAACATGGAAGATTTTTAATAGAAAATGATGATCCTGTTTCTCCGTATTGGCAGACTTGTCTAATGTAATGGACACAGATGGACTGGAACCCTGGCCCTGAAAGGTGGTGTTTTACCCAGGTGACCATCAATATGGATGGACAGCCAGGATAGTTTGGCATCCTGACCAGGATGGGTACCACTTCCAATAGTATGAAGAGCCAATGGAGATAAGGGAACTGCTTTTTGAGAGCAACTGGTTCCCCCAGTATACAAGTTGGCTGTGCTCCTCTGGCGTGCCTTTGGTTTAGACTATCACAGGGCTACATGGGAACTGTAGTTCAGAAGAGCAACCCTGATAGATTCCTTGAAGAATGCCAGAAGACATTAGTGAGAATGGCCGCTCCACCCTGCTCAGAAATGCTTCTGGGGTATAACAGTCTGGCATCAGAAGTACTCCTGGGTCCAGCATAAAATAAAAAAACAGCTGCTCTGTCTTACGCAGAGAATCAGAGACAGGATGAAGTGGACAAAACTTGGATAAGAGGAAAAGGAAACAACAAGGAATTTATGAGTGTATTGAGTCTGTGGAAATATCTCTCTATTATAAAAGGAAATCGTGAGACAAGACTTTTTCAAAGAGATAATTTCAACTCCCGTAAGACTTTGGCCAAGTCAAGTCACGCCCTCCTCTCAACCATATTCAACCACGCACACGGCCCTCTCACCTCTCATTCGTGTGAATGCTTTTGTCAGACGCAGTTCCTGCTCTCTTAGCTCTTATAAATTTTTATGTTTTCCTCACTTTAAGTTCCCAATAAAAGAAGACTTAATATGTCCAAATCTTATTGAAGAATTTCATCACGAACGGTTATCAACAGAAGAACTGAGTACATGGGCGAGAAACGATAAAGTCAAACGAATTAACGTGAAAATTGTCGATCGGTTACACAGCAAATTGGTTAAATGCGTATCACTAGACTATGCTGAAACAGGTGATGGTATGGAAGATGAAAATATCAGCGTACAATATTACGAAGAATATCTACAACTGTTAACACCGTACGGTCTTCAACCACCCGAATTACAGATGAAAGAAGGATGTAACCAAGAAAGGTAATGTAGTACATCTTCCACGGATAACATTAGACACCAAAGGAGATCTTGATATGCCATTCGTATTAAAACGTTAAAAGGTCCCCATTAGAATTGTTTTTGCAAAGACAATTAACAATTTACAGAGACAAACAATTGAAAAAGTCGGTTTATTTATTAGAGACAAAGAAACAAAATTCCCTCACAGGCAGTTATACGTTGTGTTGTCACGATGTAAGTCCAAACACAGAATCAAAATTCAATGCTATACTGATGAAAATTTAATTTAAAAAATTGTTTTTACTGAAGTTTTATAGTTTAAAAAGTATTTTTGTGTTGATTTCAAATCCAAACAGAACAAAATCGTATAACACAACAAATAACTTTAACGCAACATGACACCTAATTTACTTTCAAATTATTATGTTTTACTGTGGTTAATTACTCACTGTAATGTAAAATAGTTAGTTCTATTGTGTATATGTAACAATTCCCATGAAAATAACAATCTGTTTAAATTGTACATCTGCATCCCCATATGTGAGGATGTGAGGCTAGTGCGTAGCGCCAGCCCGGGGGTTGGCGAGCTGGGGCAAAGCCCCCTAGTTTCTGGAAATAAAAGGTCTTTTGAAACTGGGACTTGTGTCTGACATTTGGGAGTCTTAAGCACCCTTCACAGGTCACATGATTAATCAGCAACATTACATTAAACTGCTGAGGTGTCATCAGGGGAAAAAAAACAACATCCAGAGAAGTGGCAAACTCAGAACAGCTCTCGGCACCATGACAATACACCTGGAGACACCGCGCTGTCAGTGGAGGAGATTTCGATGAAAAACAATGTGATTGTTGATTTGCACACCTCGTATTTGCCAGATCTTCTTCACTGTGACTTCTTCATGTTCCTGAAATTAAATTTGGGACTGAAGGGAAGAAGACTTGCTACTGTGGAAGAAATCTGAGCAAAAACATAGGAGGCGCAAGATGTGGTAAGAAACGAAGAGTACAGGAGATGTTAATAAGAGTGGAAGAAACGCTGGGACAAGTGTATTGCATCTCAAGGAGAATATTTTAACAGTGACTACATGGAAATTGTGTGGCAATAAAGGTTTTTAATAGAAATCCAGAAGTTTTGGGTCCCATCTTATCTTTCTTTTTTCTGACATGAATACATTTTATTGTCTGATTACTACTAGAATTTTACAAAACCATTTAGTAAAGGATCCATTTCCACAGCATGTTACATGAGCTAACAGCATGGAAAATCAATGTGTAACTTACTCTTGCTTAAATTTGGAGATTATCATGACAGGTCCAAAGGACTCTTCTTTAGCTATAAACATATGGTCCTCCACATTTGTGAATACAGTGGGTTCAAAGAAAAAACCTGAAAGAAATATGTTAAGAAACGTTCATTACCCAAGGAGGGTATTAAGTAGAAAATGTCTAAAAACTGGAAAACGGTTTAGTCTGTCAAAATTAAACTAGCTAACAGGTTTACCAATTTTTATGTTTTTAAACCTCATGCATATCTACCAGTACATACAGTATTACACCATGACAATCACACAACGCAACTATTCTGTCATACCACGTGATTGAGCATTCATATTTATGTGGTGCAGTTCCAGTACCTGGCCGGGGTAGCTGCTTGCCACCACACACCAATGTGGCTCCCTCTTGGCACCCAGTCTGGCAGTATTGAATTAGCTTTTCCAAATGGGCTTTGTGGTTTTGAGGACCATGGTCTGTTGACCTGTCCAATGGGTCACCAATTTTCATTTTTTTCACCTCTTCCACCTGAGAGAACATCAAAATCCATGTTTAGTGATTTAACCAATGAAACCAACTGAAAAGTAATCTGACTGGGATACAGCACTGCAGTATTCTCAAATGTAGTGTAAAATTAAGATTATGCTATATAATGTGAAGTTCTTATGTATTATTTTATATATACTGACCACTTTCTTAACAAAGATGTCGTGAATGGGCTCCTCCACAAACAGTCTACCTGCTGCGATACAGTTTTCACCTTTATTGAAGAAAACCGAGCTCATTCCCTGTAAGAAAAAGAACAGGCTTCCTCTTTACATTTTTCTTCTTTAAAAGCACACTATTTGTAAAATTGTGAATGCTCTTCAGTTCTGGAGACAATTCAATCAAGTGGCACCACTTTCAGGATTGATTCCTACACCCAATACTGGCAAAGTAAGTTCAGGCTCCATGTGGCCCCTGATTTAGATAAAAAGTGGATTCAATAAGTAGATGGATGGTAGGTGATCCACTGCCATAGTTGGTAACTGATCCACTGCCTGATGGTTGTGTGTATGGAGTTTGCACTTTCTTCCCACGTCTGTGTGGGATTTCTTCAGGTATTCCAGTTTTTCTACCACTGTTACAACAAAAATCAAGAAATGAGGTCGAAGGAAGAGCCTGCACAGCTCACAGAATGAATTGTATCAAAGGACAGAGCTTGTGAAGTCTACAAAAGAAATTCTGCAGCCTTGAAGGTTCACAAAAGCACAGTGGTAGCGGGGCTACATAGTAGTAATAGTGTTGTCAGTGTTAGTACCACGTGCGTCTTGTTCCATCGTCCCGTTTGCTGTTTGTGTGTCAGTGAATGTCGTCCCCGTAAAGGGGGACAGATGATGGGAGGAGACCGCAGCCTCAATTCTGGAAAACACCTGTTTGCTATTAATCAATTACATCCATCACAGGACTTTTTAAGTAATCGGGAGGGAACAGAAAAGAAGGAAGGAGAGGAGAGAAGGAGACTTTTCATTTTCACGACCACGAGCCATTTGTACCTGCTGTACTCCACATCGCGCATTTTCATCCAGTTTGTTTTTCAATCCGCCGGACTTACTTCAATACCCTCATCACGAGAGACCCCGGGGTCGGACTTCATCATCCACCACGCACCGAGGATTCACGGTGAGGCTGCTCCATTTTGTTTCGGGAAAATCAAACGACTCATTTATCGCTAGTTCAGTCAACCGTATTCAGGACAGTTTTTATAACCGGACTCAAGTTCACATTCATTTCCGTATCTCATTCATTTTTTGTTATTCGTGTTGTTTGTTATATGTTACAAGGGCAAGGGAGGGTTTATTGTGTGTATATATATATATATATATATATATATGGTGTTGTTGCTTTGGTGGAGGGTTATATATACAGTATATATTTATTGTGCATTTTTTTCTTGTTATTGCTCATTTAATATAATTAATTACCTATTTTTACATATCATCTGTTTTTTGCGTGCTTGTTTAATACGTCGATTGTGGGGAAAATTTCCCTCCGATTACCATCCGCTGTCTGCCTTTATATAAAAAAAAAATTAAATGGGGGCACTGCTGAGATAATTCATAAATGGAATAAGTTTGGAACAACCATGACTCTTCGTAGAGCTGCCTGCCAGGTCATACTGAACAATCAGGGGAGAAAGGACACAGTAAGAGAGGTGACCAATAAACCAATTGTCACTTTTGCTGAGAACCTGTGTAGAAATGGGAGAAACTTCTAGAAGGACAACCATCACTGCAGCGTTCCACTAATCTGTGCTTTATGGTAGAGTGGCCAGATGACACATGCAAGTCCCCCTGAGTTTGCAAAAAGGGACCTAAAGGATTCTTATGACTGTGAGAAACAAGATTCTCTGATCTTATAAAACCAAGATTGAACTATTTAGCCTGAATTATAAAGATCATGTCAGGAGGAAAACATGAACCACTCATCTCTCTCTCTTTCTAACACACACACTCACACCTACATACATCCATCCATCCATCTTCCAACCCGCTGAATCCGAACACAGGGTCACGGGGGTCTGCTGGAGCCAATCCCAGCCAACACAGGGCACAAGGCAGGGAATCAATCCTGGGCAGGGTGCCAACCCACCGCAGACCTACATACATCTCTTTATTATAAAATAAATCTTGAGACAAGACTGTTGCCAAGAGATTTTTTCAAGTCCCACCCTCCTCGCAACCATTTACGGTAAACGACCCACACCCATGGTCCTCTCACCTCTCATTCATCTGAATGCTTTTGTCAGAGACAGTTCCTGCGCTCTCAGCTCTTATAAATAATTACGTTTTCTTCACTTTAAGTTCCCAATAAAAGAAGACGTATTATGTCTAAATCTTGTTGAAGAATTTCATCCCGAAGGGTTATCAACAGAAGAAATGAGTACACGGGCAATCCTAGCACCGAGAAACGATGAAGTCAAATGAATTAACGCGGAAACTGTTGATCGGTTAAACGGCAAATTGTTTAAATGCATATCACTAGACTATGCTGAAACAGTTGGTGGTGATGGTGTGGAAGATGAAAACATCAAATTACAATATCCTGTATTCAGAATCGATCGAACAATTGTGACATGTACAATTTTAACAGGCGACAAGAAAGGTAATGTAGTACGTCTTCCGCGGATAACATTAGACACCAAAGGAGATCTTGATATGCCATTTGTATTAAAACGTTTACAGATTCCCATTAGAATAGCTTTTGCTATGACAATTAACAAATCACAGAGACAAACATTTGAACAAGTCGGTTTATTTATTAGAGAGAAAGAAACAATATTCACTCATGGGCAGTTATATGTTGCGTTGTCACGATGTAACTCCAAACACGGAATCAAAATCCAATGCGATATTGACAAAAAGTTTCCAAATATTGTTTTTACTAAAGTTTTACAGTAAAAGTGTAAGTTTAAAAAGTATGTGTGTGTTAATGTCAATGCCAAACAGAATGAAAACGTATAACACAACATAATTTTCTTTCAATTTATTGCATTTTACTATTTTTTACTGTGGTTAATTACTCACTGTAATGTAAAATAGTTAGTTCTATTAAGCATATGTAACAATTCCCATGAAAATAACAATGTGTTTAAATTGTACATTCATTTCCGCGAGCGGCAGAGCCGTGAATTGGCTAGCACGTAGTGTCTGTATGGGGGCTGGTGAGCAAAGCGAGCAGGGGGTAGAGCCCCCTAGTTTATATATATATATATATATATATACTAGCAAAATACCCGCGCTTCGCAGCGGAGAAGTAGTGTGTTAAAGAGGTTATGAAAAAAAAAGGAAACATTTTAAAAATAACGTAACATGATTGTCAATGTAATTGTGTTGTCATTGTTATAACTGTTGCTGTCTTTTATATATATATATATATATATATATATATATATTATATATATAATATACACACACACATAAACATTTATATACATATACATATATATATACATATCTACATATACACATCTACATATATATACACACATACATAAACACACACATAAGACTTACTGACTGAAACGGGCTTTCATTGACAATCATGTTACGTTATTTTTAAAATGTTTCCTTTTTTTTTCATAACCTCTTTAACACACTACTTCTCCTCTGCGAAGCGTGGGTATTTTGCTAGTATATATATATATATATATATATATATATATATATACATATACACACATACATGCAGTTTTAGTAACACAGAAATCAATATAAACATTAACATCATTATCATACGAGAATATGAAGTAATATATAAGAAGCACATTTCATATAAATATAAATTATTAAACAGTAAAATCTTCTTCTGTAATTTGCTACCGTGGCAATTTGTGTGTCTGTCCAGGATTTTAAATGACCTGTAGCTCGCAAACCGTTTCACCTATACACTTGAAATGTGGTACACATATAGTACGTCACGTCTACTATCCGCTTTATGGATGATGATTGTTTTACTCTTTTTATCTTTATTTTATTTTATTGTAGAATCAACTCCTATCTGCGCACAGCAGGGCGGCCGTGGGCGGATGCGTATGGTGTATTCACTCCATGTTATCGTGCATTGCACTGTCAGTGGTATTTTGATAAAAGAATTTGAACAACATATAAGAAGCGTATAAATTATTAAACAGTAAAACATTAACATTTAAGAAGTAAAGTTACATTAAGTACTACTGCTGTGCCTTCGGGTATACCTCATTTTTTGTTTGCCCATTACATGCTTAAATGTATACATTTTTTGGTGCACCTACCCGAGAACACGCGACATATAACCGACCGTGGGAGAAGCATGGATTTTAAACACGCGTTGAGTTGATGTGCTGGTCTCCCTCGTGAAATAACTGGTAATGTTTGACTAAAATCTACAGCGAGTAAAACGACATTACCTCCTATTTTTTTTTTTTACGATCTGTGAGATCTTGCTTTTTTCGGTTCAAGGCTTCATAAGCTCTTTTATGTTGTATGGTGTACTTATCCCAAACCATCATCTTTGAATGTTGCAAGACTTTCGCCTTGTATGTAGATCGGGGTAATTACATTCATTGCATTCCTAGTCTGAATCACAATCTGATTGTATGGGTGGTTACCTGGCACTGTAGGGTTGCCACCCGTCCTTTAAAATACGGAATGGTGCCGCGTTTGAGAATGAAATTGCGCGTCCCGTTTTGAATCAATACTGGACGGGATTTATCCCGTATTTTTTTTATAATTTTTTTTTTAAAGCAGCGTCTCATGCAAATCATCCCACACGCATTTTATGAAGATGCCTCCTTTCCTACTTTTGATTGGGTAATACTTGATGTCATCGTTACTTTGATTGGTCTTTTTAACTGTCCAGTGAGGAGGGCGTGTCTTTTAAGTAGAGTCTGCAAAGTGTTGGCACTGAGATGTGGCGTCAGCGCCATAGTTGAAGCCCCTAACGTTGCGGTCAGCAAGTCGGCTAACATCCGCCATGTGCCGTCTTTCAGTTGCGAGAAGCAGATCATAGAATGGTTGAAACTGTTGCCCCTAACGTTGCGCCACGGCGTGTGGTTCGTTTATACCTCGTGTCTTGTCATTAAACTTTTATCTCGCGAATATGTTATTGCAATCCGCAGCGGGAGCATTTCTATAAACTTAATTTAAACTTAACGTTTTACACCGTGCTTTGTTTCCCTTATGAACATGCTTGTATGCTTAAGTCGCTCCGTTCTCAATTGTTTAATTAATTTTTTGCTGTTCGCTGTTTGCGGCTCTTCCTCCATTTCCCCCTACTTCGTTCTTTTATCTCGCGAATATGTTATTGCAATCCTTAACGGGAGCGTTTCAATAAACTGATAGAAAATAGTTTTGCATTTACCTTTTTAGTAAAAGGCGAGCTTTTAAGCCTGAGAAATCACCCCGTAAATGCACACGTTTAATTGCACATGTGTTAATATGTATGGTTACACAGTATTAAAAGACAGTGAACAACGTCAGTTACCTTTGTTCCCGCGTTTGATAAAAGGCGAGCTTTTAAGCCTGAGAAATCACCCCGTAAATGCACACGTTTAATTGCACATGTGTTAATATGTATGCTTACACAGTATTAAAAGACAGTCAAAAATTAACGTCATTTACCTTCGTTCCCGCGTGTGACTCGTGCTGTAAATCTCTTCCTTGTTTTTAGTTCACGTGATTACGTAGGAGGCGTGATGACGCGATACGTGACTCCGCCTCCTCCATTACAGTGTATGGACAAAAAATATGTTCCAGTTATGACCATTACGCTTTGAATTTCGAAATGAAACCTGCCTAACTTTTGTAAGTAAGCTGTAAGGAATGAGCCTGCCAAATTTCAGCCTTCCACCTACACGGGAAGTTGGAGAATTAGTGATGAGTGAGTCAGTGAGTCAGTCAGTCAGTCAGTGAGGGCTTTGCCTTTTATTATTATAGATATATATATATATATATATATATATAGTATGTGTGTGTGTGTGCATTACAGCAGCAGCCTGATCCTTGTCTTTCCTAAGGCTTGACAAGCCCTAACTGAAGCAGATTCTTGCACCATCTATCAATAACTTCATTCATGCATTTTTTGAGTTTGTGTTGGTGGTATTATAAGAAATTGATTGTAATCGATTATGAAAAAATTGGACTTTATTCAAAAATTATCACTTACATTCTTCAGTGGCTGAATGAAACATAATGTAGACAAGTAAATAACAGATGAAAAGAAACTGAATTAAAAATATGATGTATACAGTAGCCAGACAAAAAAAAAGACTTTACAATAGAAACAGTTAGGCGTAAGCCTTCTGAGTGTCACTTACCATACGGATGGCCTTGTCCAGGTCACAGTCACTGAAAATAATGAGTGGAGATTTACCACCCAGCTCAAGTGAAACTTTCTTGACATTGCTCACTGCACAGCTGGAAAAAATCAAGTCAAGGAGAGGCAGTGAGGCAGACCATTTTATTGCATTATGATTTCAGTATGAATTGGATTAAGCAGATTGCATAGGCATAAAAGCTTAAACAGTCATTGAATTTATTCAAACTAAGATTCTTCAGTAAAAGCCGCCCATCCTGTTTTCTTCCACCTTACACTATACTGTATGTATTCATAGTCAGTAGAAATAAAGGGTATTGCATTTAACATGAAAACTGGGAAGGGCATTTTCACACAAAGAATCTGGAACAAACTATTAAATCATGTAGTTAGACTGGACAAGTATCAGGGTGAAACATTGTAAAAAGTTATCATTTAGTTAAAAACAAGCTTAATAAACTCAATGGCCTCATTTTCTTTATAACACTTCATATGTTCTTATGTTTATATTCAAGATCACTAAAGTCAAGGTTTAGCATTAACAGATGTTGTCACTTTGAAACTTGTTAATGTCCCAAAAGCAAGATCTGGCCTCATTAGCCGTGTGAACAAATAACTTTAATCAAAAAAGAATTACATTCTGCCTAAGACACTTTAAAAAGTTCAAGTTGTGAACATTGTTAAGTTTGCACTTTGTGAATGTGTTTAAAAGCTTTGTAAATGGCTGGACACAAGGGTCATTTGGGGCAGAGCTGACATGGGAATAATTAAAAGTGCACAGTTCTGTCAGCACCATGGAGCCACTCAGGCAGAAGTACTATATATAACGAGATATACTGTATAGTACTAGCTGTGCTCTCCATCTAAAATGGGTTGAAATCTAAATAATCAGCTTAGATCTCAGCATTAACGTTTGCAGTGCACCATACAATGCTTAGGTCTCTGTTATATGACATTTGGTATGGGATTAGTAAAAACAGTGTTAATGTTTGTGATGCACCACTTGTTGGAATGACAAATGCAATGCTTTTTAGTACTACAAATGTTTCTGATGTGCCATCTGTTGGAATGACAAATACAATTCTTTTTATTACTAAAAATGTTTGTGATGCGCCATCTGTTGGAATGACTGCTACAGCAACAGGATGGACAGACAGAAACTTATCCTTATATTAAGGTGGACTTGCAACCTATGATTATGGTATTTCAGGCAACAATAAAACACACCAACAAAGTATATTCCTAAAATTTAGCATATTTTGTAAACATGAAGCTAAATCTACAAAGAACATACCCACTAAAATGCAAAAACTGCCTGAAGGGATCTGTTCCTACAGTCTCTCTGTGCCTATTCACTTCTAAAATAACTGAAATGATTCATGTAATGCTTTTAGTAAAGATGAATTAAGAACCTTTTCATTATTTGTTTTCCTATTGATGTAGAGCCAGTAAAACCAATTTTCCTCACATCCGGATGGTCTGATAATCTCTGCCCGACTAGGGATCCTGGCAACAAGAAGTACATTAGATGCAGTCACTTAGATACAATATAATTTTTCAAATAAAAATGTAATTTAGCAGCATGTGTCTAACAAATTGGACATAAGTGAGTATCATTTTTCAAGGATCAGGCTGCACATGCATAAATCAAAGAAAACATTTCTGAAGCAATTTTCAAGATGGGAAAAAAACACACAAAAGCTATACATCACATAGCACCTTATCTTTGCTTAACTCAAAAAGCACTTTATTCCATTTGCCATTTTACAGCAGGCTCGTTTCCAGTGTGCTGCAATCATTTATATCAAGTGGCTGAGGCAAAGGCAGATTATGCAATATCCATAATACCCTGGCCTGTGTGCACAGACTCAAAATGGAAATGGGTGGCAAAAGTTCATCTACTAAATTCTGACTTTGTTTTATACCTGTAACTAGCAAAATACCCGCGCTTCGCAGCGGAGAAGTAGTGTGTTAAAGAGGTTATGAAAAAGAAAAGGAAACATTTTAAAAATAACGTAACATGATTGTCAATGTAATTGTGTTGTCATTGTAATGAGTGTTGCTGTCATATATATATATATATATATATATATATATATATATATATATATATATATATATATATATATATATATATACACACAGACACACATAAACATATATATATATATATATATACACATATACATCCACATATATACATATATATATATACACATATCAACATATATATACACATACATATACACACACACATACATACATATATACATATACACATACATACATACATATACACATATATATATATATATATATATATATATATATATACACACACAGACACATACAGTTAGGTCCATAAATATTTGGACAGAGACAACTTTTTTCTAATTTTGGTTCTGTACATTACCACAATGAATTTTAAATGAAACAACTCAGATGCAGTTGAAGTGCAGACTTTCAGCTTTAATTCAGTGGGGTGAACAAAACGATTACATAAAAATGTGAGGCAACTAAAGCATTTTTTTTAACACAATCCCTTCATTTCAGGGGCTCAAAAGTAATTGGACAATTGACTCAAAGGCTATTTCATGGGCAGGTGTGGGCAAGTCCATCGTTATGTCATTATCAGTTAAGCAGATAAAAGGCCTGGAGTTAATTTGAGGTGTGGTGCTTGCATGTGGAAGATTTTGCTGTGAACAGACATCATGCGGTCAAAGGAGCTCTCCATGCAGGTGAAAGAAGCCATCCTTAAGCTGCGAAAACAGACAAAACCCATCCGAGAAATTGCTACAATATTACGAGTGGCAAAATCTACAGTTTGGCACATCCTGAGAAAGAAAGCAAGCACTGGTGAATTCAGTAACGCAAAAAGACCTGGACGTCCATGGAAGACAACAGTGGTGGATGATTACAGAATCATTTCCATGGTGAAGAGAAACCCCTTCAGAACAGCCAACCAAGTGAACAACACTCTCCAGGAGGTAGGCATATCAATATCCAAGTCTACCATAAAGAGAAGACTGCATGAAAGTAAATACAGAGGGTGCACTGCAAGGTGCAAGCCACTCATAAGCCTCAAGAACAGAAAGGCTAGATTGGACTTTGCTAAAGAACATCTAAAAAAGCCAGCACAGTTCTGGAAAAACATTCTCCGGACAGATGAAACCAAGATCAACCTCTACCAGAATGATGGCAAGAAAAAAGTATGGAGAAGGCGTGGAACAGCTCATTATCCAAAGCATACCACATGATCTATAAAACACGGTGGAGGCAGTGTGATGGCTTGGGCGTGCATGGCTGCCAGTGGCACTGGGACACTAGTGTTTATTGATGATGTGACACAGGACAGAAGCAGCCGAATGAATTCTGAGGTGTTCAGAGACATACTGCCTGCTCAAATCCAGCTAAATGCAGTCAAATTGATTGGGCGGCGTTTCATGATACAGATGGACAATGACCCAAAACATACAGCCAAAGCAACCCAGGAGTTAATTAAAGCAAAGAAGTGGAAAATTCTTGAATGGCCAAGTCAGTCACCTGATTTTAACCCAATTGAGCATACATTTCACTTGTTGAAGACTAAACTTCAGACAGAAAGGCCCACAAACAAACAGCAACTGAAAGCCGCTGCAGTAAAGGCCTGGCAGAGCATTAAAAAGGAGGAAACCCAACATCTGGTGATGTCCTTGAGTTCAAGACTTCAGGCTGTCATTGCCAGCAAAGGGTTTTCAACCAAGTATTAGACATGAACATTTTATTTCCAGTTATTTAATTTGTCCAAATACTTTTGAGCCCCTGAAATGAAGGGATTGTGTTCAAAAAATGCTTTAGTTGCCTCACATTTTTATGCAATCATTTTGTTCATCCCACTGAATTAAAGTTGAAAGTCTGTACTTCAACTGCATCGGAGTTGTTTCATTTAAAATTCATTGTGGTAATATACAGAACCAAAATTAGAAAAAAGTTGTCTCTGTCCAAATATTTATGGACCTAACTGTATATATACATATATATTTACATATATACATATATATATACACATATCTACATATATATACACATATATATACATATCTACATATATATATATATATATATATATATATATATATATACACACATATTACGATTGTTATAGTTCTCTTTGTATACCACGTTGTCAGTTCAGCACTCCGGTTGTAATATGACCAAGCCGTGCAAGCACAGTCTTGAGAATGCAACGTATAGTTGTACAGGAGAAAAGCAATCTTGCCTCAAATCAATGGCAACCTTTTGTAGGTCTATGAACTTAATTTAAACTTTAGGTTTACACGGTGCTTTGTTTCCGACGTGCTGCATTCAGTCAGTTCACGTGAGCCGCTGTCTTGTGTGATGTTGCGATGTCCACGGCTTTATTTAATGTTAGCTAAGACCCGGCACTTAAAAGTTTCCCGCTACAGCAATTTTTAATCCGTTACAAAGTCATCCAAAGTCTCGTTTATACCTCATGTCTTCTCATTAAACTTGTATCTCGCGAATATGGTATTGCAAAAGGCAGCGGGAGCGTTTCTATAAACTTAATTTAAACTTACGTTTTACACCGTGCTTTGTTTCCCTTATGAACATGCTTGTATGCTTCACTCGCTCCCTTCTTAATTGTTTAATGAATTTTTTGCTCTTCCCTGTTTGCGGCTCTTCCTTCATTTCCCCCTACTTCGTTCTTTTATCTCGCGAATATGTTATTGCAATCCTTAACGGGAGCATTTCAATAAACTGATTGAAAATAGTTTTGCATTTACCTTATTAGTAAAAGGCGAGCTTTTAAGCCTGAGAAATCACCCCGTAAATGCACACGTTTAATTGCACATGTGTTAATATGTATGGTTACACAGTATTAAAAGACAGTGAACAACGTCAGTTACCTTTGTTCCCGCGTTTGATAAAAGGCGAGCTTTTAAGCCTGAGAAATCACCCCGTAAATGCACACGTTTAATTGCACGTGTTAATATGTATGCTTACACAGTATTAAAAGACAGTCAAAAATTAACGTCATTTACCTTCGTTCCCGCGTTTGACTCGTGCTGTAAATCTCTTCCTTGTTTTTAGTTCACGTGATTACGTAGGAGGCGTGATGACGCGATACGTGACTCCGCCTCCTCCATTACAGTATATGGACAAAAAATATGTTCCAGTTATGACCATTATGCGTAGAATTTCGAAATGAAACCTGCCTAACTTTTGTAAGTAAGCTGTAAGGAATGAGCCTGCCAAATTTCAGCCTTCCACCTACACGGGAAGTTCGAGAATTAGTGATGAGTGAGTCAGTCAGTCAGTCAGTCAGTCAATCAGTCAGTCAGTCAGTCAGTCAGTGAGTCAGTGAGGGCTTTGCCTTTTATTAATATGTATAGATTAATTGAGACCACTTTGCAGAGATGTTTTCACTTTGATATTAAAAAGCGTTTTGTCTATCGATCAGTCTCAAAAAAGCCAATGAAATTAATTGTGATTTAACATTGTATAACAATAAAATGTGAAAATGTCCAAGCGGTGAATATTTTTAATAGGTGCTGTACATAAACGCATTCCAAGGTGATTTATATTAACCCTACAAAGGCAGATTAAGTTACTAAGCATGGGCCGCACAGTCAGCAAGTTTCCTGAAGCCGTAGGCTTTTGTGCTATCAAGTCCACTTGGTAAGATGTGTGACCCTGTGTAACCGGTAGCTCTGGATATTTCATCACACACAAAGTAGTACTAGGGTGTTGTACCGTGTTAGTCATTATGAATGTAGTGAGATGTCAAGCAAAATGACACCCTTTTATTGGCTAACTAAAAAGATTACAATATGCAAGCTTTCCAGGGAACTCATTCCCCATTACATTACATCTCGCCTGAAGACGGGGCCTGAGTTGCCTCGACGGCTTGCAAATTGTAATCTTTTTAGTTAGCCAATAAAAGGTGTCATTTTGCTTGACTTCTCATATCATTACACAAAGCAAAAATCATGCAAGCTTTACCTGCTCCTGGTAAAATATTGATAACCCCTTTTGGAATGCCAGCCTTAACTGTGAGTTCAGCAAATTTCAAGGCTGTGAGTGGTGTCACCTGTAAAAAAGTAGAAAAAAAAAAAAATACCAAGCTAAAATTAAAAATAAAACAATAGGAAGATCCAGTGAGTTATGAGAGGTCACTTTCACCTAATCATCCCATTGCTAAAATATTACACTCAAATGATTTCTGGATTTTCAACTGAAACAACACTTAGCTCACCTGAGCAGGTTTCAGTACAACTGTGTTGCCAGCAGCTAGGCACGCAGCGGCTTTCCAGGCCAGCATCATAAGGGGGTAATTCCATGGGATAATGATCCCACACACACTGTAAGAGTGAAAGACAGGCAGGTGAGAGAAGATGAGACCCCCACATCTATAGAAGTACATCCTACTAGTGTTAGATTGGTACTAAAATGTTGACCTTGGTATCAATACCAGCTTTCAGACCTCAGTACTGAACTGAACTCAGCACAGTTCTGAAGAAAATAATGGATAACTCTAAAACCCTCGTGTGTTACTCCAGTCTCCCTGATGCGTGGCTTGACAGCGCACCTCCCTGGTGTGTTGCGCCATCACACCACTTCTCTCTTGAAGCCGTGAAGTCACGATCACATTGAAAGCAATAGGGGGGAACACCCGTGAAATCCCAAAATTAACCATTTTCTGCAACTGCAAAAGCGAGTTTTGAGGGAAGGGGAAAGGTGGTGGGATTTTGAGGGGGGCACTGACCTTTTTCTTCCTAAAATGTTGGCAACTGCACGGTTTTAAATTTGGGTTTTTTGGTACTTTTCCAGTATTAATATACTGTGCAACCCTACATCCTGCTCTACTGCTGTCCTACACATAGCCACAGAAATTAGTTACTCAATTAGCAAAATAATTAAAGGGGTGGTAAACTAGTCTAAAATGGCTCCCAAATACACCATTAGCGTGGAGTACATTATTCTGAGTGGTCTTAGGAGTCATGGAAAACAAAACATTGCACTTAGCTTCCATACATGAGACTGGTACAGAAATCGCCCACCAATACATTAACAAATAATCTTGCTCTTACCCGATTGGCTCCTTTTTCGTGAATGTCAGGTTTCGATTTGGCCGAGCCTGGTTAATAGGGATCGTATGGCCCTAAAGGACAAGATTTTTTGCACACATCAGTGCCAAACAATAACAGATCCTCCTTGTTATCTGAACAACTTCTCATCTTAACAATAAATAATAATACATTTTATTTATATAGCGCCTTTCCCATACTCATGCTATCTTAGACATATCTCGATTGTAATTTAGGCCCAAGAGATGGCAGCACCCATAAATTAAGGGTTCAAAAAATGCCTCAGTCCTGGTTCATCGTATAATAATAATTCTTTATATTTATATAGCACCTTTTCTCACTACTCAAAGCACTTTTCATAGTGAGTGGGGAGCCACATTAACCACCACTAATGTGCAGCATCCACGTGTATGATGTGACAGCAGCCATTTCTGCACCAGTACGCTCGCCACACATTAGCTGTTAGGTGGTGAAGTGGTGAGAGTGACATAGCCAATTAGAGACAGGGAGAAGTAGGGGGCCAGAATGATCAGGCCATGGCGGGCTATTTAGCCTGGACATTGGGATACACCCTGATCTTTTTGAAGGATGCCCAGGGATATTTTATGACCACAGGCAGTCAGGACCTCAGTTGTACATCTCATCCGAAGACAGGGGCCATTTTTACAGCACAGTGTCCCTGTCACTGCACTGGAGCATTGGGATCCATGTTCAGACCACAGGGTAAGCGCCTCCTGCTGGCCTCATCGACACCTCTTCCAGCAGCAATCCCAGCTTTTCTTAGATGGTACTGACCTGGCCCAAACATGCTTAGCTTCAAGGTGGATGACCTCTTCTGAAGTGCATGTGATACGGCAGCTTTCTTCATACTTTCATTCTTTTGCGAATTTCCCCTTGGGATTAATAAAGTATCTATCTATCTATCTATCTATCTATCTATCTATCTATCTATCTATCTATCTATCTATCTATCTATCTACCAGAAATTCTTAGTTCATATTGGACAGTCGTCATTCCTAGCAGGCCACAAAATCTGATTAAATTTGGGTGATAACTTAATTTAACTGGGTGCTAATTTTATCTCCTAATTAAAATTATTTCTTAATGAAGACATTATATTTAGGGCGGCACGGTGGCGCAGTGGGTAGCACTGCTGCCTCGCATTTGGGAGACCTGGAGACCTGGGTTCACTTCCCGGGTCCACCCTGCGTGGAGTTTGTATGTTCTCCCCGTGTCTGCGTGGGTTTCCTCCGGGCGCTCCAGTTTCCTCCCACAGTCCAAAGACATGCAGGTTAGGTGGATTGGCGATTCTAAATTGGCCCTAGTGTGTGCTTGGTGTGTGTGTGTGTCCTGCGGTGGGTTGGATTGGTTCCTGCCTTGTGCCCTGTGTTGGCTGGGATTGGCTCCAGCAAACCCCCGTGACCCTGTGTTTGGATTCAGCGGGTTGGAAAATGGATGGATGGATGGACATTATATTTCTCTCTGCCTGTACAGTGGAAACTAAACCTTATAACAGACAAGAAGATATCCTCATACATTTCATTATAGTACACAGATTTATATTCTATGTTTTCACTCTATTGCTTAACAAAGAATTAAATTTTTTTCTATTGAAATAGTGTTGTCTTTTATAAATCCGGCACACTGCATGACTTCTAGTTGGAGGGGATGTCAACCTTGATGACTGAAGTTGCTGATCATGTCATTTGAGGACAGCAAAAGTTAGACCTCTTATATCATTGAAAGATGCTGAGAAATTAGTTCACGCTTTTGTTTTCAGTCGACTAGATTACTGCAACGCACTCCTCTCAGGACCACCCAAAAAAGACATAAATCGTTTGCAACTAGTGCAGAATGCAGCTGCTAGAATCCTAACTAGGAAAAGAAAATCCGAACACATCTCTCCAGTTTTGATGTCACTACACTGGTTACCTGTGTCATTCAGGATTGACTTTAAAATTGTGCTTATGGTTTATAAAGCCTTAAATAATCTCAATCCATTTTATATATCAGAATGTCTGACACCCTATATTCCAAATCGTAACCTTAGATCCTCAAATGAGTGTCTCCTTAGAATTCCAAGAGCAAAACTTAAAAGAAGTGGTGAGACGGCCTTCTGCTGTTATGCTCCTAAAATCTGGAATAGCCTGCCAATAGGAATTCGCCAGGCTAATACAGTGGAGCACTTTAAAAAACTGCTGAAAACACATTATTTTAACATGGCCTTCTCATAACTTCACTGTAATTTAATCCTGATACTCTGTATATCCAATTCATTATAATAACTATTCATTCAAAATCTGTACTAACC
This sequence comes from Erpetoichthys calabaricus, assembly GCF_900747795.2. Lineage (NCBI taxonomy): Eukaryota > Metazoa > Chordata > Cladistia > Polypteriformes > Polypteridae > Erpetoichthys > Erpetoichthys calabaricus. The sequence continues at coordinate 66,430,262 of NC_041411.2, read as the reverse complement.
CCTACTCTCTCTTCTGTTTCTTTTTTCGGTTTCTTTGTGGTGGCGGCCTGTGCCACCACCATCTACTCAAAGCATCATGATGTTCCAACATTGATGGATTAAAAGCCTGAAGTCTGCATGACCATCAGCATCAAGTCCTTCCGTGAGAACCCTAACTACAAAGAGGACTGTTTCATTTATGTGAGGTAGAATGCCCAGAGGGAACTGGGTGGTCTCGTGGCCTGAAACCCCTGCAGATTTTATTTTTTTCTCCAGCCGTCTGAAGTTTTTTTTTTTTTCTGTCCACCCTGGCCATCTGACCTTACTCTTATTCTATGTTAATTAATATTGTCTTATTTTAATTCTTACTTTGTCGTTTATTTTTCTTTTCTTGCATTATGTAAAGCAGTTTGAACTACATTTTTTGTATGAAAATGTGCTATATAAATAAATGTTGTATCAGATTGCACAACTAGAAGTTGCAGTGAATGACAAATTACACAATTCCAAAGTATTGTGAGTGCAACCCGTTGTCTGACAACCAATCATGTGCTGCCTGAGCTGGTGCTGTATGAATTGCTTTATAGGTACAGCAAATTCAGCCACCAGCCTCTGTCCTTTTTTTCCTGTAGTTGCACCCTGTTGAGACATCAGACACATAAGCCTCTCTTCTGTTTACATGGTCCAAAACACCTGCATTACTAATTATGCTTTGCTGTATTATACACATTTGCCTTCTAGCTGAGCGCTAACCGGTTCTCAATTCTTGCACACGCAGAGCCTTCCCAGTGACTTAAGGCAAAATCAAACCTGTTCAAATCTGGCCGGGTAAGCCACAGACTGGTTGGATGGTGTAGCTCGGAATGTCAAACCACATAACTAAAGGGCACAAGAGTGTATGCGATGCGATTGCCTCCAATTTGTTAAGATTATGTACATGAAGTTGTGCACATTATGTGAGTTCTAGTCATTGGATATGTCAGACCTGTCATATGCAGTTGCTGATCTTATTGCTGGACCACGTCAGTTTACACAACTGAAAAACTGTGCATGTCCAACTTTGTGACTCTGCGACGACATTCCTTGCTTGCCGCTTTTGTGAGAGTCAGTAGCCTGCTGCCTGACACAGCCAGTTCTATATGGTGTGTTAACAGGTACAGAAATTCAGCCACAATGTCTGCTCTTTTATATTTTGTTTTCCATTTCTGTTATGGTACGTGCAACACGAGACATCAGACAGACTAGCTTCACTTCTGTTTGTGAGGTCCAAAACACCCGTGTTCTTTATTCATTGAAGCTTAAACTTCCAATTCAGCCTTCATTGGTCGTCAGCTCTCATGTGTACATGACTAAAGACAACGTCAACCCTGTATGATTTAGTCTGAGTGAGTTTCAGACTAGTTGGAGTGATTAGCTGAGTATGTCACATGATGTGACTGTGCCACCCACTGCCTCTGACTCACTAAGACTATGACAATGAATCCTACAACTGAAAATCTCTGGAGAAGTCATCTAATGTGACATGGCCTTAAGCAGGAGTGTCAAACTCCGGGCCTGGTGGGCCGCAGTGGCTGCAAGTTTTCATTTTAACCCTTTTCCTGATCAGCGAGCAGTTTTCACTGCTAATTAACTTCTTTTCCCTTCATTTTAATAGCCCTGTTTTTAAGGATTCAGTCCTCTGAATTAATTCATTTCTTCATTAAATAACAGCTGTCACACACACGTGCATAGGGAGCCACGTAAAGACCCAACGAGCAACGTAACATATCGTGCCAGGGGACCAAGGCGGGGTACTAACCTTTCTTTCTTTTATTCCCACAGAAAGACAGAAAAAACACTGCCGTAACTTTGCCCGGATTCCCTAAACCACACATTACCACTTCCACATTCCATCCCTTCATCTGGTCCCATCTTGATGACGTCATGGCTCCCATACAGCACCTTGGTTCCTTCCCAGCATTCCTTTCATCAGTTTCCGGTCCCACCTCATAAATGGTCCCTCCATCACATATAAAATGTTGGTTGTAATGATAGAAAGTCATATCACTGACCGTGTTTGTTTTGTTTGCAAATCTGTACAGTATACGGGGCCGGAAACCCCAAAACATTGAGTTTCTGTGTCCTTATTACACAGCCAAACAGAAATGAGACGTGAAATGAGCAACAGATGACCAGCTAAATTAAACTGGGATTTCAAACTCCCACCAGTTTCTTAATGAGAACCCGATTTTTGCTGTTAATTAAACCCATTATTTAATTCCATGGCCTGTTGCTGCTCTCATTCTTCCACAGCAGACATTTACAAAATTGTTGATTTTCTGTTTTTTTCTAAGAACACCATCAAAATGTTTTAGTGAGTTGAGAGATCAGCCTTACTGAGATCTTCACCTTTCTTTATTTTCAGATATTGTGTGATGGGCACGGGTGAGCTGGCTTGTTTCGTGTCTCATTATTGTTTGGTTGCTTATTAAGAAGAAAGAGACAACAACTAAGAGGCCTGAGTCAAGTTAAATAAAATTAAGGCAAAAGAAGTTAATTAGCAGCAAAAAACTGGTTACTAATGAAGAAGATGGTTAGAATGAAAACCTGTAGCCACTGCGGCCCTCCAGGACCGGTGTTCGACACCCGTGCCTTAATGTAACACTTTAGTTATCCCTGCTTCCTCACAACGTCAAAGTTCTGGGTCCATATTCTGCTGCTGCCACTTTCTTTGGATGTCCATAGCGTTTTTTTTAAAAGCTACACTTTTCTCCTGCATCTTAAACATATGCAAGTTAAGGTCACCGATTATCCAAAATTGTCCTTGTGTGAGAGAGTGTGCTTGAATAATGAGATGAGGTGGAGGAAACCGATTAGCAAGTAGAAATGAAAGAGAGCATGCATAACGGACAACTGTCGTAAGTACATTTTAATATATTGGTCACATAACCTCCAAAAGAAATGAGAGAAAAAAAAAAAACAAATGGCCTTGAGTTTAAATTGAGCTCCTGGAAAACAGGAGTATAAATCTGATAAATGTATGAGAAAAAATGGAGGCAGGGGAGAAAGTCATTAAATTCAAAGAAACCGGCAAAGCAGCCCTACCCAAGAATCAATACTGAAAGGATGTCATATTATTCTCCTGCGTGTCCAGAGTGTTCCCAATGAGAAATGACAAGCGTGTCTTTTGGCAAACGCATGCAATATTATTTTTGTAGCATTAATTTCATCCCAAGCAATGCCACAGTAGGAGGACAGACAACTGCTTGAGGAGCCATAAATAACAAGTGAAGGAATGCAAGAGGAGCCCTAATGACCGGCGAGTAGAAAACAGTTGGGGAAAGTGGAGTGGAGTGCAGGGCTATTTATTTCTGTAGAGGGGGAGTAGAATAAAGTATGCCTGCAAATACAGTAAATTAGATACAGTATGTCCTTTGCCGTATACAATTGTATTATTACAGCAGGAAAAAAATCAGGTATTCCCATTTAGCAAGAAGATTCTCCCTCTTGCTCCCAAACCAGGATGTGATGAATCTTAACCCTGACGTCTTCAGTGATGTTGTCATTTCAGCTGATCTCAGCTCCCTGGACAGAAAAACTTGCTTCTGTACATTTCTCCTCATCCCCAACATGTGCATGCGTCACTGTCAATGAATTAGCATCTACATTCTAGCTGCTGATTAAAATTAAGGGGATCGCTCTTCTAGGTATCTTCTGACAGTTGAACTCATATTACGTTTATTTATTTGGCTGATGCCATTATCCACAGCAACTTTCATCATTTGAGATACAATTGATTACATTTCTTTAGTTTTTCCAATTGGAGCACAGGCAGGTGAAGTGACTTGCTTATAGTCACACCGTGTCAGTAGCGGGATTTGAACCTACAACCTGCCATAACCACAATGCCACACTAATCAAGGCTTTCGTGTAACAAGGTTTATTTGTAGTACAGGTGAATATTCCTCTTTTTAACTTTCACTAAGATGTTACTTGTATAGAAGGTTTAAAGTAAAGGAAAGCACTCACCTGAATTTTGTCACACCAGCCTGCAAAGTAGCGGAAGGTCTGAATCGACATGCCCACGTGAGTTTTCAAGGCCAGAGTGTAAACTGCCCCTGAGTCAATGGATTCAATTGTGGCCAATTCCTCCTGATGTTCTTCCATTAAATCGGCCAGTCTGTAAGGAAATTTTAAAAATAAGACTTCATCTTCTTAAAGCTGGATAAGTTAGAAGTATTTGAAGTGAGCACCGAGTTCAGGGCGGGTAATCGGCACATGAACTGAAAAGGAGATGAGCAGAACAGTCGTGTTTGGGTTTCCATTGACCTTACAGGATGGTCGTATCAGATACTGGGATTTTAAATCTCTCAGTGCATTCATGGATTACATTCTTGTGATGAGATATAGAGATTAAAGCGTTTATTTCACACAACTGTTGGCTTTTATGAGTTGGCATAGAAAATTAGACAAGTATAGATAATCCTGGTTTACGGTCTGAAAACAAGCAAGCAAGCTTTGTTAAGATTTTACCTCTGAAAACTGACATTCTGAACAAAGCAGCTGTACGATGCAAAAGAAAAATGTTTCTCTAGCATCTTGAAACATAGCATAATCTTAAAAAAAAAAAAAAAAAACAACAACACTGCCAAATATTTATTTCTGGCTTCTGTACTTCAGTATTTTTTATCATTGACTAGCTGTCCTTCGCGGCTCTGCCCGTGTAGTGGTGAAACCGGAAAAACTTTAAAAATCAATAAACAAAAAGGTATTTCTAGCTAAGCAGAGGCAAGTTATACTCCAAAACACAGAGGCAGACCGACTCCCCACTCCTGACGTCACGCTTCCTCCTCCCCTTGGTCCGCAGCCTCTGTCTCGGATTAGCGTGAATATATCACTTCTACAAGTGAACTATGATTCTTAGCGTGATGAGAGATGTCGCAACGTCAACCGGAATGTTCAAGCAAATTCTAGAAAAAAACCTGATCTAAATCCATTAAGTAGTTCTTTCATTCGCTAGCTAAGTGGAGGTAAGGTATACGCCCCTAATTCTTTTTTAATTCTTTGCATTTATATAACACTTTTCTCACTACTCAAAGTGATCAGCAATTGCAGGTTAAGGGCCTTGCTTCAGGGCCCAACAGAGCAGAGTTCCCCTAGGCTGGCACGTGAGTGAGGAGGGCCCTACCCCCCTCCCATCAACCCACTGTGACTCTCTCGGATTCACGCAAATAAATTGGTACCGCAAGCGAACTATGATACTTAAAATCAACTGGAATGTTCTAGGAAATTATAGAAAAATATCTGATATAAATCCATTAATTAGTTCTCTCGTGAAAAGCGGACAGACATACAGACAGACAGACGTTGGATTTTATTATTATTATCACGCTAATTTTAACTTCACCTGTTTGTTGTCTGGTATAAATCTTGTAATCGATATTTAACCCACTTCCTATTGTCCAAATTACTTGAAATTTTGCACACTTACTCACTTTCGATGACAATAAGTGAATCAATAATCAGTTTCACTAATTGATCAACTAATCCATGTTAATGAAGAAAAGAAATTTTCATATGAAGAATAGTTAAAGATTTCACCAACAGACAGCCCTAGTAACGGATAGAAATATTAAAGGAAGTGTTAAAATATTGATTACAAAATTATACTAAAATAAACTCAAGACTAAAAAGTTGAAAATAATATATATATATAAAAAAATACTTTTTAAAAACCACGCTTATATTAAGTTAAAATGTGTACTAAAAAGTAAAAAATAAATCTCTCATACATCACTCGTAAAATAAAAGCGTGGGTGCTTTTCATCAATCAACATTCAAAAAACACTTCTTAAAATCTTAGCAAAAGTGCCCACGCTTTTATTTTATGAAGTGATGTATGAGAGACTTATTTTTTACTTTTTAGTACACTTTTTAACTTAATATAAGCGTGGTTTTTAAAAAGCATTTTTATACATACAGTATATACAGTATTTAAGATGGGACGCTGTATAGATAGATACTTTATTAATCCCAAGGGGAAATTCACATACCCCAGCAACAGCATACTGATAAAGAACAATATTAAATTAAAGAGTGATAACAATGCCGATAACAATGCAGGTATAGCGCTCGACCCGACACAGATTACACACGGGAGGCACGTGTAAAATGAATAAACTGTTTATTATTCTTCAGCTGGAGGGTACATCTTCCCGGTAATCCCTCCAGCCACAACACAGTCCCAAGCACAGTATACAAATACCACAAGTCAATACACTCTTCTCTCTCTGGCACCACCAGTCATCCCAGGCAACCTTGTCCTCCTCCACCCGACTCTGGCCGCTGAGTGGTGGTCGCTGGCTCCTTTTATGGCCCACCCGGAAGTGCTTCAGGTGTTTGATCACTTGTTTCCGGTTGCACTCCCGGGTGGGGCTGAAGATTAGTCCAGCTGGGCTCAGGGATCCATGGCACGCCCCTTGGCGGCCACCCCAGACCCCAACAGAGCTGTGGAGAACTCCATCTCCCATGAAGCCCTGCGAGAGACTGAGGCACCGCTCCAACACAGGGGGGTGGCCATCCAGCGTCCAGGGAGAGGTACTACATCGTCCAGGGCTGCTCCCCCTGAATACACATCGAAGGGGCGTACTGGCCGGGCATGGGACCTGGACGTCCACCACAATATATATATATTTATATATATATATATATATATATATATATATATATACACATAAAGATTATCAAATCTTAAAAATGTTCTTTAAGTCCAGCAAAGCACAGATGGATCATCCATTCATTTTCCAGCCCTATTTTAAACAAGGTCAGGATTATGGGGACAGAAGCCTGCCCCAGTTGCATCAAGTATAAGGCAGGAACCAACCATGGACAAGGTGCCAGTCTATTCATTAATTCATTCAGCCACATTCAAAGGGCCAGTTTAGAATTACCAGTTAATTTTGAATGCCTTTAGGATGCAGCAGAAAAACCAAAGAATTTAGGAAGTAAACCACACAGGCATGAAGCAGATGGGTTATCGTGAGCAGCCTATACTGTAGGTTAACACATACAAAGCATGTGAATGCAAAGCATTTCCACAGAACAAGTTAAATGAAGCATATGCAGATTTTTTTTCTTTGAAAAATCAGATTCTGCTGACCGCACACATCCTGTCCTGTGATCAGCTTTGGAGGCATCACTAACAGTAACTCCTGCTTTGAGTCTCATGGCAACTGCCATTCACATCTCACTCCCTTATCTGTATTAACGCCTCTTTGATTTTATCTCCCTGGGTGCGGTGAAGAATTTTTTTTGTTATGTTTTTATTTCCCATTATGTGAAATTTTGCAGCTCAGTCTCCCTAACGACCACTTGACTGTTTAAGGCAAAACTATCCTCTAAATCCTCTGGATCGGTTAGCAGCTGAGTGTGAAGCGGCTGGAATGGGAATCAGCACCTCCAAATCCGAGACCATGGTCATCAGCCGGAAAAGGGTGGAGTGCCCTCTCAGGGTTGGTAGCGAGATCCTGCCTCAAGTAGAGGAGTTCAAGTATCTTGGGGTCTTGTTCACGAGTGAAGGAAGAATGGAGCTGGAGATTGACAGGCGGATCGGTGCGGCGTCCGCAGTGATGCGGACTCTGCATCGGTCTGTCGTGGTGAAAAAGGAGCTGAGCCGTAAGGCAAAGCTCTCAATTTACCAGTCGATCTATGTTCCTACCCTCACCTATGGTCATGAGCTATGGGTAGTGACCGAAAGAACGAGGTCATGAATACAAGTGGCTGAAATGAGTTTCCTCCACAGGGTGTCTGGGCTTTCCCTTAAAGGTAGGGTGAGAAGCTCAGTCATCCAGGAGGGGCTCAGAGTAGAGCCGCTGCTCCTCCGCATCGAGAGGAGTCAGATGAGGTGGCTCGGGCATCTGATCAGGATGCCTCCTGGACGCCTCCCTGGTGAGGTGTTCCGGGCACGTCTAACCAGGAGGAGGCCCTGGGGAAGACCCAGGACACGCTGAAGGGACTATGTCTCCCAGCTGGCCTGGGAACGCCTCGGGATTACCCCGGAAGAACTAGAAGAAGTGGCCGGGGAGAGGGAAGTCTGGGCATCTCTGCTCAAGCTTCTGGCCCCACGACCCGACCTCGGATAAGCGGAAGAGGATGGATGGATGGATCCTACAGTAATGTCTCAGTTATCACCATCCACATCTACAGGTTTCTTAAAGATTTCTCTGATTCAGTGATCAACAGTGTATTTAATTTAGTTAATTGTTCACCACATTATTCCTGACTCTTTGAAAATTGCTGCAGTTGAGCTACTACATAAGGACTGTCTTGGCAATTTTAGACCGACTGTATCTCTAACCTGCCTTTTTAAGTTAATTTCTAGAAAAAAAATTTATTTCAACAAATAAATGAACACTTGAATATAAATTTTATTCTGGATAAGTTCAGGCTTATACAGAAACTGCAATGGTTGAAGTAGCCAATGACTTACGTGTTAATGCCGCTTCTAATAATCAATCAGTTCTTGTTCTATTAGACTGGAGTGCAAAATTTGACACCATTGATCACAGCATTCTTCCTGATCACCTTAGACAGTGGATTGGACTTTCTGGCAGTGCCTTGAGTTTATTTCATTCTTATATCACAAGAAGAAAATTCTTTGACAGTTGTGGAGATTATTCATCAGAAATCCGTGATATTATGTATGGAGTGCCACAAGAATTTATTTTGGGCCCCTTATTATTCTTAATCTACATTAGGCCTGATCATTTCAATACATAAAGTGAATTATCACAGTTATGCAGATGATACACAGATGTATTTGTTGAAAACACCAGATGACCGTGAGGCTCCCTTTATCCAGTGTCTCACCAGCGCCATCAAATGGATAAGCAGTAATTTCTTTAAACTTGACAAGGAAGAAATAGAATTTTTAATTTTATGATGCAAACAAGAAAGCGAGGACCGTAGAAATAAACTAGGTAATCTGTTTATACAAATAAGACCAGGACTAAAGAATCTCAGCGTCATTTTAGATTCACAGCTATACATTCAGCATATTACTAAAACTGAATTCTTACACTTAATAATACATTGCACATGTTAGATCTTTTATATCACTGCAAGATGCAGAAAAATTAATACATACTTTTGTCATTAGCTGTCTAGATCGGGGTAGGCAATGTCGGTCCTGGAGAGCCGCAGTGGCTGCAGGTTTTTGTTCCAACCCAGTTTCTTAATGAGCTTAAGTGATAGTTTGATTCTTCATTTCAGTGGTCTCACTTGTTGAGTTTCCCCTCCCTTAATTGCTTATTTCAATCTTAAACCACTGCATTCTGTGTGTTAATGGCTCCTTATTAGGAATAAGATGTAAATGACAAAGCGACCAGCAGTTCTCCATCTATCTTGTGTGTGTTCATCATGCACTGTTTGATTTAATAAAACACTTATCAGAAAAATGTGACAGACTGAAAATGATCTGTTTTAGGCTTCAAATCATTTCGATGATACCCTTGGAAAGGAAAAAATCTACAAAATAAGAACCTAACATTGCAGACTAACAAGCCATAAAGTTAAATAAGGTCTTGGCAAGGATTGGTTTCTAATGAAGCAACTGGGTTGGAAACTAAAGCCTGCAGTGACTGCGACTCTCCAGGACCGACTTTGCCTACTCCTAGTCTAGATTATTGCAATGCTCTCCTATCAGGATTACCAAATAAAGGAGAAAGTTGGATGTAATTACTCCAAAATGCAGAAACAAGAATTTTAATTAAAAAAAAAATCTGAGCATATGTCACCAGTCTTGGCATCACTGCACTGGCTGCCTGTGTATTATAGGATTGATTTTTATAATTCTTTGATCTGTATATAAGTCTGTAAACATTCTAACACTATCTTATACTGTATTTTGTACTATTTGTCTCCCTAATTACAATTTCTAATTGTAATCTTATATGCTCGTAGCACCAGTTTGCTCAATATTTCAAGAGTGAAGCCTGCAAGAACTGGTGAGGTGGCTTTCTGTTTCTATGCACCAAATATCTGGAACACTTTTCCATTGGAGATATGACAGGCCAGTACAGCTAAATACTTTAAAACCTCCTAAACCATCTCATTAATTTGTCTTTTGTAATCACTTAAATTACTACCATCACTAGGTTTTCTTCATACTGCGGCAGGAGGATATTGTTTCTTTTCATTATCTGTAATTCTATTTGTCTGATCACCACTTTTATGTGCTTTCTTTTTCCTGGGACTTTGTGGTGGTGCTCTGCTTCACTGCACCCATGGCCTAAGTATGCTGCACCCACCTGAGATACTGCTCTGATGAAGAGCTCCATAAGAGTTGTCCTGTTAATGGCGACACATTCATGCACTGTAGGGTGGCCTCTGGAACCCTTGCAGATTCGGGATTTTTTTTTTCTTTATCTGTCCTTCCTGGCTATCTGACCACACCACTGGACTTATCTTTAGAAACTTTAAAACGAAATAAGGACTGTACTTTGTCTACTACCTGTATATCTAAGTTAGGCAAATGCATACTAATTTATTCTTATCTAATAGTTTTGGTATGCCGTTTATTCATTATTCTTTTTATCTATTTGCTATTTGGTTTTCTTATCTTATTATTTTTTCTTTGTCATCTTGTAAAGCACTTAAAGCTACATCCTTTGTATGAAAAAGTGCGATAGAAATAAATGTTGTTAAAGATTAGTAATAATGACAAATAGCTTACTTATAAAGGAGCCTCCCACGGTCCCGTGCGTTCATCTTCCCCCACTGTCCATTTTCAAAAGCCTCTTTAGCAGCTGCTACAGCTTTATCAACATTGGGGATCTGAGCCAGAGATACTTTGCAAATGGGCTACAAAAGACAAGAGAGCAGTGCATGGGACTACTTCAAAAATGACCAACATTCTAACATGACAAAATTAAGCTTTCTTTAAGGATTGAGTAGTACTAGGGTGTTGTACCGTGTTAGCCATTATGAATGTAGAGAAAAGCCAAGCAAAATGACACCTTTTATTGGCTAACTAAAAAGATTACAATATGCAAGCTTTCGAGGCAACTCAGGCCCCTTCTTCAGGCAAGGATTGAAAAAATGTTTAATCATCCATCTGCTAATACATTTAGATCAGTTCAGATGAACAAGATAGATAGATAGATAGATAGATAGATAGATAGATAGATAGATAGATAGATAGATAGATAGATAGATAGATAGATAGATAGATAGATACTTTATTAATCCCAAGGGCTACAACCTGGTTCAGCACTATTGGGTGTGCCTATCATGGGTGTGTGCCCACGCATATCTGACATGTACACGGGCAGCTACATGTCCACACATTTGTGGCTCCACCATCAAGAATGGCCCAACTCAATGTGGAAAAAATTAAATGGGCAAAAGAGTAGAAGAACTAATGGTACGATCCCAAGCACTTAGTCACCTTGGGCACACACACACACGCTTGTCCATGGAGTGTTGCACTATAATAATCAATGCATAACACATTACAATTGTAAGAAGCAGAGGAATCAGCTTTCAGCAAGCATAGTAGATATCCAGCAATGTATTATTAATACTCTCCCAGGTAATAGGCATGATTGGTTTCTCATGTATATGTTATCAGTGAAATAGCATCTTGAGTGTTTTATATCTTTGTACTGTAAAATATAACAAAATAATCAAATTTAAAGCAGTCCTGATCAGTATTCAGATGCAATAACCATCCTGCTCACCTTGCCGTCTGTCGGGTTAATGGTCTCATAGGACTTTTGTCCTTCAGCATCCAGAAAATGCCCATTGATGAACAGCTGGTGAGGCATGCGGATGGTCATGTTATTCACTTGCATTTCAACCTGTGGTTAACAAAAAAAAAAAAAAAGAAATAATGTGTTGAAGGACCAAAGAAACAAAAAGAAGTAAAAGAGTATGAGAGTAAATCAAAAAGTAAAGGCAACTTGAAAATTAAGCGCTAACTGCAAGGGTTTGAAACTGACACAATGCAATATGTTTACAATGGCTTATGGGTAGTTTGAATGCACACAGCATAGTGCTAGTCTAGTCAAAGCTATGGGGAAATGAACATGGACACTCTGCTGTAGTCAGATTTCTTTGGTCAGATGGAGTGAAACCTGCCGAAATTCCACAGCAGAGCATCCATGTTCATTTGATCTTGGCTTCCACTAGGCCAGGGGTCCTCAATCACAGTCCTGGAGGGCCGCAGTGGCTGCAGGTTTTTTGCTCCAACCCAATTGCTTAATAAGAAGCACTTATTGCTCAAGTAACACTTCTGTTTCACTTTAGTTGTCTCGTTTAAGATTTTGAACTCTTATTGCTTATTTTAGTCTTAAACAGCTGTATTCTATGTTTTTAATTGCTCCTAATTAACAATAACATGCAAATGACAAAAGAGAGCAGCATTTATCTATTTAGCTTGCTATCATTTACACCTGTGTGTATTTATCATGCACTATCCATCCATCCATTTTCCAACCCGCTGAATCTGAACACAGGGTCACGGGGGTCTGCTGGAGCCAATCCCAGCCAACACAGGGCACAAGGCAGGAACCAATCCCGGGCAGGGTGCCAACTCACCGCAGTCATGCACTATTGGGTTTAATTAAATACTTGGAAGGAAAGTGAAGATAAAAAAGTGAAGGACTGAGTATTACTCCTCCATTTTAGCCTTCAAATCATTTGGATGATATCCTTAGAAAGGGGAAGAAAATCTAGGATACGAGAATGACCTGACATGACAGAGTTAAAGCGCTAAAAAGCCACGAAATTAAATTATTGTGAAGAATTGCTTTCTAATTAAGCAACCGGGTTAGAACAAAAACCTGCAGCCACTGCGGCCCTCCAGGACTGTGACTGAGGATCCCTGCACTAGACTAACAGCAGTGCACTGCGCTGTACATGTTCAATCTATGTACAAACCATCGTACCTGCAGAAACTGGTTAAACAGAAAATTGGTAGCGTATGCAGCAAAGGGAGAGGTTTCCCTTTGTTATAAAGGCTTTTCAGTATAAATCACAGCCAAACAAGGCCAACTACACAAAAACATTCAGCAATTGCATCAATAAATACTGCCAACCACATGGAACCTACATAATCAACATGCAGCTCTTCTTTGCTGTCATCTCCACGCAGCTTCAGCACCAACATCTGGACAAAATCCTTGAAAGTGGTAGCCATATATACATCCTCGTTCTGCAACTCCAGACCATTCGTTTTTATTTTCACCTCCTCCACAAGTCTGAAGAATTGTAAGAAGGTAAAAAAAAGGGCAAAGCAGAGCAAATTACAAAACCAGGAAAGGAAGCAACCGAAAAACAAAAGACCCTCAAGGGAACAGCACCCTTTACCCACCTCACAACATCCATGGAAGCAGCTCCAGATTTGAAAAAGTCCGTCGAGTCCTCAATGCCATCCACATTGGACAGAATGCCTTTCCAGATGGACTGATGCAACAGAAATACACAGAGAAATTCATGTGACAGCATAATAAAGATATTATCATTTTTTTATTTGCCTATCTAAATGAAAAAGGGAAAGCGACCAGCAGTGAGGATTCCTCCATGTCTAATCAAGTAACTTCCTAGTTGAAACAGGCCCGGTCCTTAACTAGAAACAGCCGTTTTCTCCTTACGGATTTTTAGCAAATTGCATATTCTACTAAAATGTTTGCTGTTTGGGCTCCACCTGTGGTCAATGCAATTGACTGGGCATGTTTAGGGAAGGCAAACCTGTGTATAGAAGTTTCTACAGGTGACAATGTGTATCAGAGTGAAAACCAAACCATGAGGTTGAACAAATCACCTGCAGAGTTTAGAGACAGGATTGTGTCAAGGTACAGATATGGAGAAGACTACAAAAATATTTCAGCAGTATTGAAGGTATCCAGGAACATAGTGGCCTCCATAATTGTCAAATAGAAGACTTTGGAACAACCACAACTCGACCTTGAACTGGCTCCCTGGACAAATTGAGCAATTGGGGGACATTGGCCATGGTAAGAGAGGTAACCAAGAACCCAATGGTCATTCGAGCTCCAGAGGACCTGTGTGGAAATGGAAGAAGTTTCTAGAACGTTAACAACCACTATTACACTACACTCATCTGTGCTTTATGGCAGAGTGGCCCTATGACACATAAAAGCCAGCTGGGTTGTTTGCCAAAAGGCACCTAATGGACTTTCAGACTGAGAAACAAGATTCTCTGGTCTGATGAAACCAACACTGGACAGTCTGGTCTCAGACTGTTACGTCTGGAGGAAACCAGACACTGCTCATCACCTGCACAATACCATTCCAACAGTGAAGCATGGTGATGGGGTTGCTTTTCAGCAGCAGTTACTGGGTGACTAGTCAGTGCTGTGTAAAAACTGAATGGAGCAAAGTACAGAGATATCCTCAATGAAAACCTACTCCAGGCACTCCGACCTCGGACTGGGCTGAAGGTTTTCCTTCCAACAGGACAATAACTTGAAGCACAAAGCATAACACAGGAGTGGCTTAGGGACAACTCTGTTAATGTTCTTGAGTGTCTACTGATGTTCTCCATCCAACCTGACAGAGCTTGAGAGGATCTGCAGAGAAGAATGGCAGAATATCCCCAAATCCATGAGATGCAAACTTGCTGTGTCATACCAAAGACAAATCCAGGCCAGAATTGTTGCCAAACATGCTCCGATAAGTTTAGAGTAAAGGCTCTAAATATGTGTGCCAGTATGACATTTCAGTTTTTCATCTCTAATAATTTGAACATAATACCTAAAATCTGGATCTTGTTTTGTCATTCTGGGGTACTAAGTGTTGCTTGATGAGGGAAAAAATATTTTAAATGATTTGAGCACAAGACAGAAACAACAAAGTGTGAAAAAAAGTGAAGGAGTCTGACTATTTTCTGAAGGTACTGTATGTATTTTTAAAGTGATTATAAAGTGCAGGATATCTACTTGTTTGCTTTGCACAAACTTCACTTTGCTAAAACAGGTTCCCCAAAAAGGGTGATCCAAAATTCTACTGTGAGAGATTCTATAGAAAATGTCTGATTTAAGTTACTGTTGAAGGTGCCACAGTCAATCCAAATGGAATTGCATTTTCAAATAGATCATTGGGTTTGCCATATTTTTCTCATTTTTCTCTTATAATTTTTATAAAAGCATGAGGTTTTTCATCAACATCTCATAACATTCATTATGACAAATATGTGACAATTCAGACAGGAGTCATATACTTTTTCATGACCCTGTATATATAAAGCTGGACATCACAATCTCAAAAATGAATATTTCTGAATTATGGGAACATACTTTAGGTTATTATAAGAGCAACGCAGTTGTGCAAGGAATTTTACCCGAATCTCTTCTGCCAACTTCGTCTCTTCCTCGGTTAAATCCACAGTCAAGTCATCACCAGATTTAAAGTACTGAGAGGCAGCTATCATCTTGCCATCTTCAAACTGCAGATTCTTCACAAGTAGCTGTCAAATAAGAGTCATTATAAGAGTTTCAGAAATTGATGTCACCGGCTGAGGGAAATAAACTATTTTATAACAAAAGCAGATGGTACAGAACAGTTGTAGCAAACTTCTAGTTAAAACAGCCAAATTCATTCTCAACGTTTGAAAAGGATGGAAGTTCAGCTTATTAAGACCTTACTTATCTCTGACAGCTCAAATCCTAAGGCACATTATGATGTTATTTCTTGTAATTATACTTATTAATTACAACTTTTCACTTGTGTATTTAAATATATTTGATTTGATTTACCTTGTGAATGTTAATTTATTTAAATTGGCATCAAACAAGATGACTTCTATTTATAGAACAATTCTGATGAAGCATGTGATACTTATTATGGGTGGTGGGCAAACTGGGTCCTGGGGGCAGCAGTGACATTCAGGAAAGGTTTGAACGCTGCAGTGGAACCATCCATCCATCCATTATCCAACCCGCTATATCCTAACTACTGGGTCACGGGGGTCTGCTGGAGCCAATCCCAGCCAACACAGGGCGCAAGGCAGGAAACAAAACCTGGGCAGGGTGCCAGCCCACCGCAGGGCGCACATACACACACACCCACACACCAAGCACACACTAGGGCCAATTTAGAATCGCCAATGCACCTAACCTGCATGTCTTTGGACTGTGGGAGGAAACCCACGCAGACACCCTCTCTCCAATTCCACTCGTTGAGTGATTTTTCATTATATTTAATGCAGACTTCCATAATGAACACTTGTTTCCTTCAAAACATCACAGATCTGAAATGTTTCAAAACAACACCATCGTATGTTATCTTCCCTGTTTTAGTAACTAATTTACCCAAAGGCAGGCAATAAATCAGGTTCAGCATATGGCTGACCACTTTCATTCTACTTTACAGATTTTTCGTTGTTTTTCAATAACTTTATTTTCTTTGTTGTTCAGTGTGTTATTGCTGTATCTTTATGCCGAGTGTTATATAGATGTCTTAGTAGCGACTCTTGTATAGGTGCACTTCCATGCCATCCATGCATTGTTTAGATAACTAGGACCAGATTTACAATTGCAAATTGTCACGTGGTCTACCTTGTGTGGAATGAAAACTTCTAACATTTATTTCCAGCAATGCAGTTTTATTTTTCTGTTTATTAATTTTGCAATATCAGTAATGGTAGCGAGTCTTTGTGTTTATTTGTTGTTTTTCTTTTTATGTCTGTGGTATCTTTTACTTTTTTTCTCACAGGTGACCACTTTCCACTTCTGTATGTCTGGCTGGGTAGAACAGGCACTTGCAGGCTCCATAATGCACTTTGTTAAACCTTCCAGTGCTTTCCTTTGGGAGTGTTTAGAGCCTTGCTAAGCTTATAGGTTTTCTCACCTAGTTTGTTTGGAGAATTTCTGTTTTAAAACTCTGAGGTGATCGTCCCCATAGTGTGGTTTATTTAGATAGATGTGAACACAAGAATAACACTCTGGTGCAGACTAAAACAACCGTGCCCAGACCCCTTGGTCTCAGTGCAGTACCAAGCAAACTCTGGAGCAGTTCATGTATAAAATGTGATTTGACATGGGACTAAGTAACTACATGAAATGCCCAATGCATTATGGGAAACATAACGGGAAACAAACATAAATCAACAAATGCATACATGTCTGCATAAAACAAATCACACTACAGACCAATCCTAACACCGGATTCAGCCTCTGAGAATCTTTGGATTTCTGACGATCAGATAGGATAGAAGTGGACTATGTAAATAAAAACAAGTTGTAAATTCGCTTTTGTTTGGGTAGGACAAACTGACCACATACAGAGTTGGTGAAAAACGAATGCCATTTGCGACTGATGATCAAAGACCCTAATCTTACACGGCAAGAGAGAGGTGCACAGCTGGGACGTCCTCTTAATGTGATCACACTTGTGGCACGATGCTGTCACTGGAGGCACATTAACTTTGATACTATGTCGTAAATGTGAGTGAAACATTCCCACATGAGTTTTATTATCCATTATTTACAGGCCTAACAGGCTTTTGATTTGAAATAACCAAAATAAAGGTGACATTCAGGCTATTGGAGATTAAACCCACAACCTCACCCAGTGTAATTCAATTCACCTGATATGTCTGCTGTCTAAATGAAGCCGAGGCACATCATTGTATGGCCTCACCACAGCTGGCCACGCAGTCACCTAGATGAAATGTGTCCTTCATGTAGCATGCAAAGTGACGCATTTTCATATTATCTTCTAATTACCAGATAAAACACATTCTGCTCACAGAGGTCTGCTGGGTAAACAAACCACATAATCATTACAAATGTGCCGGTGCACAAGCACAGCTCTTGTCGATTCTTCATAACGATGTTTCCTGGGGAAACAATGCTTCTGCCCAAAAGTATGAAGTCAATGACACACCGGCGGGGAGTTTACTGCTACTTCTGGTCTGTCTGATTACACATGTCTTAAACAACTATTATCATACACTGATAATTTCTGTATTATTTATTTATTTATTTATGATATTACATTTCTATTGACTATATTTATGCATCTAGATTGCAAATACCATGCATTGCATCAATGTTCATTTTGCTTACTACACATCAATGTTGCTGCTACTTCTTTCTCTTGCCTTTGCAGAATGTCTTGTCTCATTTGTGTTTTAATTTTAAATTTATACTTATTATTTGCACTTCATGTTGTTACATTGTGGACCCTGAGCTTCACAATATCGTCTATCTGTATACTTGTATAAGGCTGAGATGACAATAAAGTTCGCTTTGACTTTGTCTGAAAGTTTTCTGTGTGAAATGCAACCAAAGTAACTGGATATTGAAGCAAAGGAAATTGTCTTCTTCTGATTCAGCATAAAGCAAAGTGACTATGAGTGTGAAATCACCTTTAGACTCCAAAGGCTGAATGAATTAAACATATCGCTCTATCTTATTATTAACGTTACTGTTAACATATTGTCACACACGTGTGCATGGGAGGCAGCTAAAGGGCTTGAGTAAGGGCAGTTCCGAGTCATATCGGGATGTGGCAGAGTGCACTGACTCTTTTTCTTCCTTTCCTGCAGACCATTCACGGGAGATTCCACCTGGCCCTCTTGACGTCACTTCCGGGTCCGAGCCTATGGAAGGAGACCTTGCTGGCTCCGGCCCCTGTGATGTCACGTCGGGGCTCGAGCCTATGGCTGAAGACCTTCATGAGCCCGACCCCTTTGACCTCACTTCCTGTCTTCCCCTGTAAAAGCGTCCACCTTCTCCCTATTCCCTCAGTTCTGTTTTGGACTCGGTTTTGTGCACAGCAGTGCTATCATTAATCTCGATTTGCAGCCAGGAAACCAAATACACGGGTGGCTGGCCCAAACCTCGCTGTGGCTCGTTGTGGCTTTTGTGACAATATGTAACTGAGTAACTCAGCCACAACCCACTTTAAACTTACAATCTCACCTAACTCCTTGCAATATGGGTTTTTAACACCATGCAGAATTCACATGGGAAAGAAATGTTCCTCCTTCCCTTTATTATCTTCCTATATGGAGGTGGAACCTGCTGTAAGTAACAAATCAGCGCTGATCACACCATCACCTCACACAGTCAAAAAAGACAAGGTGTTTTAGTTTTTTTTTTTTGCAAATAAGACTCATGATTATTTTAGGCAGCTTATTTATAAGGCCTGCTATTAAATCCAACGGATTATTATAAGCAAATTCCATTAGTTAAAGATTAAAGATCGTTGGCCAAGAGGTACAAAGTGTGCCAGAATACTCTTTGAATCAACTAGGTTTTCGTTTTCTGCCGTGACTTCTAATTTTCCTCTGTTACAAAGAAGGCATTTAAAGCTCACACAAAGAATTTGTCTACACTAATAAGGCTACATGCAGCTGAATGCGGCATTCAAGGCAGCTCGGCTAATGGCCTGGTACGTAAGCATGCCAGCTGAACCACTTTGAAGATAGACTTTATATAATGGAGCACTTTGAACAAACATGGAATTTCAATTATTTCATAAGCTTGGCCTCTTTACTCATAGATTAATTAGGCCTTCAATACAATTTTTGATGTACAGATAACAAAACCAAGCAACCGATGGAGGCACATGGTCAGGGGATGTTGTTACCGTCTTGCCATCGTTGCCGTAGAGAACCAGCCCGTTTTTGGTGACAAGTCCTGGTCTGCTTGCACCAGGGATTTGGAGCTGCTGGCTGTCTGGAGATGAACCATTTTCCACTAAGGAAGAGCCGTAGAAAGTAATTTTCTGTGGTCAAAAAGAGAAAGAGAGGCATGTTTAGGGACCTTCAGAAAGAATTATTATCTTACAGACTCTGAGTGGACTTTCTTCTGTGGTGGCATTCCTGATTCCCTGGCTTTCTGAAACAGCTGACAGAGGAGCCCATGTATGCTAAGCCACTTTTTTAAGGGATATTCTCACATTCCATTGTACAGGTTTTGTTTTTTGATGCCTATAAGAGATAAAGCTGAAGAGACAAGTCATGAGGGATATGTGCTTATGTGATGTTTTATTACACGTGAAGCAATGCCTTGTGTCATTAGGTCGCTTGAGTAGATCCATCCATCCATCCATCCATTATCCAACCCGCTGAATCCAAACACAGGGTCACGGGGGTCTGCCGGAGCCAATCCCAGCCAACACAGGGCACAAGGCAGGGAACCAATCCTGGGCAGGGTGCCAACCCACTGCAGGACACACACAAACACACCCACACACCAAGCACACACTAGGGCCAATTTAGAATCGCCAATCCACCTAACCTGCATGTCTTTGGACTGTGGGAGGAAACCAGAGCGCCCGGAGGAAACCCACGCAGACACGGGGAGAACATGCAAACTCCACGCAGGGAGGACCCGGGAAGCGAACCCGGGTCCCCAGGTCTCCCAACTGCGAGGCAGCAGCGCTACCCACTGCGCCACCGTGCCGCCCCTTGAGTAGATAATGACCTAATTCATTTATAGGCTGTGTTTCATGAGTTTGACTGATCTGTTTAGCTATGGTAAAAAGCTCCCAAGGTACGATTTTGTGTCCCCTGTGGAGAATTCAGCTTATGCTACCTCACATCATCCATCCATCCATTTTCCAACCCGCTGAATCCGAACACAGAGTCACGGGGGTCTGCTGGAGCCAATCCCAGCCAACACAGGGCACAAGGCAGGAACCAATCCTGGGCAGGGTGCCAACCCACCACAGTACCTCACATCACTGAACATAATAAACTGAGAGCTGTAAGTGGATAAGCAGTACAGCTAATGACCCCAAAATTGGGTAGCATTTTGTTTTCACACAATGGCAAACTATATGATGTCATACTGAATAAATCCTAGAAGGTTATCATGTCAACTTTAGAAAGTTCACTTCACAGTCGCAGGGGCACAGGGGGGTCTTCCTCTTATTGAATATCCACACCTCTAAAGGCCCTCAGTTTACTGTAGGAAGTTGAACCTCACAACGAAGACAATCTTTGTCAGAGTGGCATTAGGATGCCACACTAGAAAAAAATGTTTGCTTCAAAAAATGCTCACATCTTTATGGCATTAATGGAGCCAAAACTCAATAAAGATCTCAGGGGGAATGAAAGGACACACCAACAGAAAGTCTGCATCCCGACAAAGTATCAGTGTGTTACAATGCAAAAAAAAAACAAACCAAAAAGTCCCAATGGAGTTTCCAGACTTTCATCAAGGTCTAAACATGATGCCATGCCAAGCATAAAAAGTCCATCGCACTGAAATACCTCACCATTTCTGGACCTGTTTAAAGATACTATGTAGGGGAGATGAGCCATGCACTTCAAAATGCTGCCTCACCATTGCCAGGGTCTGCAACATGTAGGAAGGTACTTTTCACGAAGCCCTCTCTGACTGGTAATTTGACATATAGTGCATCAAACAACATTGCTTTCAGCCCTAATAAAGCAAATCATCAGACTTGGGGAACTGTTTCTGATGAAGAGGGGACCTCAAGAAGCATCATTTGAAATGAGAGGGAACTTACCTGTCCATCAACCACCGACCAGGCACCTGGCACTTTATCATTTCCTCTGATCCAGTTATGAATTGCTTCAGCTGGCTGATCCCAATTAACCTTTAAAGAGAAACACAATAATTTGAAGGAAAAGTCGCAGTATATGGGAGCACTATGTATTTAATTGCCACATGAGACAATGTCTAATAGCACAACATAATATTGTTAAACTCACTTGACTGAATTCATGGTCATGGAGGGCCACAGCTTTATCAGGAAGCACTGGACATAAGTAAAGAAATAAGCATGGATGGGGCACCAATCCATCACAGCGTCTATTCCCACACTGACATTGTTATAGGATTATTTAGGACTAGTCATTTAGCCCGTTACAATAATGGGCGCTAGAACAGTAAGGCATAAACATTAGTAGGAACAGTCTATATTAAATGGCAAGGGACTTTGACCTCATTCTTTTTGTTGGTCGTACTTTTCTTTCTTTCAGCCTTTCTTTTGTTGATGTTTACTTGCTGAGCTGACCGTTCTTCGTGGGCTGCCGCCGTGTATTGTGTGTCTTTAATTTTCTGTTACAGTAATACTGTCTTGTACGTTCGCTGGCTTGTACGTCCGTAATATTCCTTTAATTTTCTCTGGCGGTAATACAGGCGTGCGCGTCAGTAATATGCCTTTAATCTCCTCTGACAGTAAGACTGGCTTGTATGTGGCTGTAATATGTGTCACTGTATTGTGTACCTTTAATTTCCTCTCGCAGTAATACTGGTTTGTATTTCCGTAAAACGCCTCTAACTTTCTCTGACAGTAATATCGCGAATCGCACCATGCCCTGCGCATGCACACTTCACTAGAAGACACACACACACGGACACCTGGACGCACACAGGGATTTTATTAAAGAGGATTATCGCTTACCCTTATTCCAATCCCTGGGGATGTGGGAATAAACCTAGGGTGTCCATTAGAAAACACACACAGAGAATGGGGGAGAATGTGCAAACTTAACATGGTGCCCAGCAATTCTAAACAAACTGAATGGCCTGCAAAGCCCCATAGTATGGTTTAGTATGCATTTGCTTACATTTAAGCCAGGTGAAGAGCCAGTACAGGGCCCGGAAAGGCGTATGCCCCCCAGTTTACTTGCTGGTACACCTTGTTTTGTAACTTAGCTTTCTATTTACTTGTTTTATCTAAATGAAAATTAGCCTCTACTGCATACAAGCATTTTAATATTCGTCTCACTTGATTAACATCTTTATATATAATACGCTACCGTGGCTGTCCATTTGTCTGTCCAGGATTTTAAATCACCTGTAGCTTGCAAACAGTTTGACCTATTGACCTGAAATTTGGTACACATATACTACGTGATGTCTACTATCCGCTTTCGGGGTGATGATTGACCTCCAAGGTTATTCCGATTTTTATTTTATTTTATTGTAGAATCAACTCTCGGCAGCGGCCAGCAGGGTGGCTGTGCGGCGCGTGTGTACGGGCGCCGTTCTCATTCCCTACCACCTTCGCCGTCACTTTCCCTAACTCTTTATATCTTAAATCATTCTTGAGGCAGATTGAAGACTTAAGTGCCAGCTTAAGTGAAAAATTAAGGAAAACTTACTAAGTAATTACAACACAAACACTGACTTAATCAGTTTTCACGTGAAAAGATGCTGACCAAAGAAGAGGAGAAGCGGGCTGCTAGGTGGAGAAAAGAAGAGCTGCTCAGGAAGCAGCAAGCCCATCAATCTCTGAGCAAACGAATGGTAAACGTACAGAGAAAGAGGATGAAAACTATGAATGCTCAAGTCAAGTGTATTCACTACACGTTATCGTATAGTGCGCTTTTACTGGTATCAAATAATTATAAACCAATACAGCAAAATTGACAGTTTTACGTTATCTCTAAAAGAGTTAGTTTAACTCAAAAACCGTTTGGAAAGTGTATACATTTCACGCACATGTGCATCGGGATCATCTCCGATAATTCTGCAAATACTAACTCAGGGTGAGAGAGGGTGAGATCACTAACGATATCTCCTGCTTTCTACACAGTTCCAAGCGGTCACCAGGAGATGAGGAATAGCTCCGCCCCTAACAGGCTGCATTGGTCCCATCCTTCGTGGACAGGGGCCTATAAAATGGGCAGGATAGAGCCAGGAAGATCATCTTTTTTGACCCTGGAAAACCCGAAAGTGAGAGAGAGAAAGAGAGATGGAGATCTTGGTGCTTATAGTCATTTACTTTGTTAGAGGCATATCACCAGGACGGCACAAGCATATTTACTGTACATGTCGTTTTGGACATTTTTGTTTTGAAAATACCAATTAAAAGGGAAACTGCTGGGTTGGCACCCAAATAGTTGCACCAATGTCTAGAAACTTTATCACAATATGGTATATAAAATAAGATTAACTTTAAATTTTACCAATCATAACCACTCAAAACATGTGGAGGCTGCCAACTAGTAATTTACAGCATTTACTAGTTGTGTAAGCAGATCTTTTTTGAGAAAAATACGAACAAGGCAATATAACAATGTCTCAACAAACAACGCTTAAGGTTTTATTATGGAAAGGAAACCAACAGAACTACAAAATGTTCCAGAGTCTGATGTTGGTACTGAAAATTTGGGGGATGTCCCAATGGCAAACCAAAAGTCTGCTCATAACTATTCTAATTTTAGCAACTGGTTTTCTGCCAGCACTACTATTGAATTTGCTGGAAAATCTACAACCACTCTGCAACCAAATGTCAAAACATTGGCCAAGGTCACCGGATTGTCTGATACTGACGAACGACCAACTCGGTTAGTCAGTCCTAAAGTTTCCAAATTCTGTTACGGCCAGTAAGCCGAGCAGCTTTATAGCCGATTGGTTCAACAGGTACATTATGAAGTTGGAATACGAAATAGCGAAATTATGGAATTTTAGTGATTACCTAATTGAGGACAGATCCACTTGTAGCTTCCGATACTGGAAAGACACACATCAGGCATGTTTAAAACATGGGGCAGCACTTTGTAAATGCAGAAGTTACAAGGGATGGCAAAAACGGTGATCTGACAGTTTGTTGTTCAATAATGTTACTGATTGAAATTATAACAGATGTGATTTGGCCGTTTGTACTTGTGAGGGGCTGGTATATCTGTTTATTATCAACATTTGTAAGAGGATTTAAATTTATGTTAACAAAAAATCCTTAAAATTCAAAAAACAAATTGATTGCTACATTTACAATGGTGTGACTGAACTTCTAGAATGCTTTTTAAAATGAACATTACATAAGAATAATAAAAATAATATTAAGCCATACCCCCCAACCCAGGTTCTGCTAGTGATAAATGCTGAGATCCAATTGTGTAAAATTACCCCAACTTTAAAAAATGTAAATTTCAATTAGACTATTGAGTAAAAAATTAGGCATTGTTACACACGCGTGTTTAGGAGACAACTAAGGGGCTTGAATACATGTAATTCCACGCCGGACCAGGGGGGTGGCGAATTGCACTAATTCTCCCTCTCGATGTTTTACAGACTATTCTAGGGAAATCCCGCCCGGTTCTGGGGCAGTTAACGACGTCACTTCCAGTTCCGGTCCTGATGACATCACTTCCTCCACTGGCCTTTAAAGTCGCCATCTTGCTTCCAGTTAATCAGTTCTGTTTTGGACTCAGTTGTGTGAACATGTCTATTATTTTGACGCAGTTTTGCAGCCGGGAAAAATTATACGAGTGGCTGCCCCAAACCTTTTCCATGTCTGATGGTCATTTTTGTGACAGCATTTATCACTATAGACATTTGTGACAAAAGCAGGCAGATCAACACCATCATGTCTGCAGTACAGCACAGGAGACCAATGGATGGTTGAAAAAATTGAACTTTTAGACAAACAATAAAACCATTTTCATCATGTTGCATGTTATATATGTTTAAGGGCAACCACAGACTCAAAACCACTGACATGTGCTCTGGCACTACAATATCATTTTAACAAAGATAACCGTATTGAACTATTTATATCCTGGGTGGTCAAACAAGAACGTTTTAATCATGAAACCTGAACCCGTGACTTTGGAGTACAGTACAACCTCAATTATCTGGTTTAATGACCGGCGCCCGTCATCTGGATAATCAAAATCACGGATAATCGAAAATAATTATAAAAATTCGCAAATGCTAGAATAGGTGCTGTACAATGAAATTCTTAACTTTCGTGTGTTGTTTATGAAGTTTTCTTGACAAAATCAGACAGGAGACGCTGCTTTGTGTTCTTGAAGCGCTTCAGTTTTATTGACGTGCGGAGCTTGCGAAGTGTTAGGATGTCACTAAAATTTGAATCCGCTTCCTGCTCAAGAAATCCTCGACAAGACGTTTAAATTCCGTTACGTATAGTGCTGCAGCGTCAGAATCACCGCTTAGTTTCTCACCTTGGATATCCAACTGTCTAATTCCGTGGTGAGATTTGAAACATTGCAGCCATCCTTGAGACGCAGCAAATGGTTCAGGAATCTTCATCTCACAGTGAAACCATTTCGCTTTTTCGAGCAGCAATGGCCCGGATACAGGACATCCCTCGGCGCGTTTTTGCTTGAACCATTTGAACACAGCTCTATCCAGATCGTGAAATTTTGAACCCTTTGTTGTCTTGCGCGCACTCGTCACGTTAAATGTATCGGATGAAGTTACGAACTTGTAGAGTTCATCTTTCTTCCGAACAATATCACGCACTGTTTGATTTCCTATGTTAAATTCTGATGAAAGCTTAGCAATTGATTCCCCCTTTTCAGCATGTTCAACAATCTGCAGTTTCGTAGCAACTGACAAAACAACTCTTTTTCTTTTTGTTCCCGCACTGGACCCCGACATTTCCGCACGAACTTACGCAAAACTGCTTTCTAACCTTGAGGTGTGGACGGCAATTGAATGAACCCGGAACAAGGCGTCGCCTACACGGACCGTATGACCCATACAAAACTTATTGACGAATGGCAGTCGTCTGAATTTGGAAAAAGAGGAGGGAGAGTGTTCGGAAACGAGTCCTCTGCATCGGATTAAGTCTAATGGTCTTTCATAGCAGGGGATTGTCTGGCTGGTCCACAGATGCTATACTGCACTTTCAATCCTTTTAGAATAATTCTCAGAAACCCTTCGACAAAGAAAACTTAAGCTGTGACACACGTAGTGTACACTCCTGTAGTCGGAATTCTTGGCGGCGAAATCTTGACGGTCTTGTGATGTCTCACACTTTTTTTCTAGGCGATCCCGGATAACCAAATGCACGGTTAATTGAAGACCGGATAATCGAGGTTCCACTGTACTTAAAGTTATCAGGCAATGCTTCCTGTCTCTTTGAGACATACTATTGAATCACATTATTGAAAATAGTGTGCTCAGAATCTGGGCATAAAAAATTAAAAAATCGGCAGTGGTCTCTCCCAGACTTTCTCGTATACTCAGATATGGGGATGGATATTTGAGAAGTAAACCGCAAGACAATGATTATATTTTTATATTATGTGCATTAAACAATCATCAACAAAAAATCAAATTAAACTAATAATATATTGAACAATTACTATAAAAATAAAGTTGAATGAATTGGACTCTGCAGCTTCATGAATAAAAGGTAAAGTACCACTTCTGGTTATTTGTTATTGTTATTGAATTATTGACTCAGGAAGGTCTAAAATGTCGAGCTTCACCAAAATCTCAAAATGGAATTTTTGGAGGAGTCCAATACTTTCCCTATACTTCGTATACGAGAAAGTCAGGGAAGCCTAAGACGTTGAGATTCATCAAAATCTTGACATCACATCTTTGGACGATTACAATACTTTCCCTATACTTCATATGAGAGAAAGTAAAAAGAAAAACTGAATAATGGCCATCTCATGAATGTATGCTGTGCCTTTCTGTCACTGGATCTCAGTTTCTTTGAGGTTCACCCAGCACCATCACAGGACACACTGCAAATGTAATACAACAGAATTTTGCCGAGATTAATTTACTTAAAAGTGGATAACACGGAGGTGAAGTGACTTCTCCTGATGATTCTGCTGAGGCGGTTGATTTGCCCAAGAGTTTTCACAGCCCACAAAGTACATGGCTCATGAGTGTATCTCTACTCACCTGACAACTTCATGCTCACTACTGAGTTGGTAAAATTCAAAAATGAATGCTCTTTACTTCACTGTACACAGAGTATTAGGCCAGAAGAGTTGCATGCTATAAAAAAAAATGGCAAAAATTGTGATTACAAAAAGTCTCCATTACCTGGGCATTCTCCTTTTTCTGGATTCCCTCATACGTTGCTCCCTCTTCTGGCTGTATAATCTTAGGTGCGATGCCTTTAGCGATTAACTGGACTGCTTCCACCTATGGACAAAGAGCGCTTTAAGCACATTATATGATATGCTACCATACTGCTTGTCCTGCATTTTCCACAGAGCAAAAAAATAAATAAACAAAAATGATTCAAGGAGTTTCAAAACTGAATGTATGCCCTAATAGCCTGAATGAGATGATCATTCTTATTCTGTAATTTGCATTTTTTTCTTTATACTCTTCAGCATATACTGTATTCATTATCTGTCCAAATTTTGACAGTTACTGTCTCCATTCAGTCGCCCACATTTCTTTCTAAACATGCAGTGTCACCCAGCTGAGAAGTTTGCTTAAGTTAAGCTTTGTGTGGATGAGCAGATAGTTGTGATTACTGTGACATATCGTGAATGGCAAAGAAGATAACTGTTGTTCTCTAAGAGTTGCATTGTGGATTTTATTTTATACCTAATAAAACATTCACAAAAATTAGCAATACAGGCAGCATTTGTTCTCTAACCCCCTGATAATTTAAGCAATATTCTGTGGGTCCTCCATAGGATAGTGCAGTTTGGGCTCTAGTCTGAAAACCACTGATTCTAAATCAGTGAGTGGACACCACCTGTGGTGGCCTGGCATCTCATCTAGAGATCATTCCTGTTATAATGCTCCAGAGACATCAGCTGGCTCCCAGGGACCCTACATTGGAACGTGTGCTCAGAAAATGTACGAAACAATGGTACAATGGTGACTTCAAATAGTGAAGCATCTCTGGACAGGACATGCAGGTCTGTTATTGGGTACACTCATGCACACCTAGAGTCTCCTTTCAACAGGCATTGTTTTTTGGGATATGGGAGAAAACTCCCACCTGACAAAGTGAGAATATTGGAATCTCTTATAGACGGGGACCTCCCTATGAACTGAAGGCTGTCCTCTCCTTCATCTTCAAGATAACGATAAAAAATATGAATATGTCCAAAACAAATAATACATACAAAAGGGGTACAAAAATAGAACCTCCACTACTCAGATCACAACAACTAAGACCACTATAGAAAATATGAAGTATGACCATTAATATACAGTATCTTATTGAAAATAAATATATACTGCCTCTGTGAGCATGAGCAATGCAGAAAATATTTAGAACATCAAAAAAAAGTCTTCATCTTGAAGTGTGAAATTTGTAAAAAAAACAGTTAATGTTAAGTTTACCTTAGTCTTTGCCTAATTTGAATTTAAATATGATGTACTTTTAACATAGATAATGGAAGATTCTTTTAGAACAGTGTTTTTCTACCTGCCCAGGTTCAGAACTACCCAGGTGTGCTAAAGATATAATAATGTAGTGCACTTGGGCCTGAACATGAGAGAGACCAGCTACATAGGTGGTCCAGACCTGTCTGAGGAGGACATGAAGCTGGCATTAAAGCAGCTCCGTAATCACTAGTATTAAAGCACTTTGGATCCATCTCCTGGCTGCTAGAGTCCATCTGCCTGGGTGTGTGGTCATATGAGAGTGAGCATACGAGTTAACTCTGAGGCAGAGAGGGCTGGGGAAAGGGTCAAACAAAGCAGATGGGAGATGCCACCAAAGTGCCATGACTGCGAACCCTGATCTCTGAGCTGCTTTTTCACCAGCTTATCCAGTAGTCCTGCGCCTTCAGACAGCTGAGCATGTATATGAGATATAATTGTTTTCGGTTAGTAAAATAGTGGCGTGCCTTGGGATGTTTTGGTTAAAAAAAGTGTGCGACTACAGAGAAAGGTTGGTTAACACTGGGTTAGAGGTATTGGAATGTTCTTAATGTTAGCTCTGTGTTACATTAGCATAGCTCATAGAGTGAAGTTAGACAGCTAGAAAGAAGCATTAACTGTTAAAACAGATATGCATTATGGGTATCGAATTTTCTGACTGTCATGACCGTTATGTACATAGGTTAAACGTAGGTCCTAGTCCATGTGATAACAGATAGAAATGTTAAATTGTAACTAGATACTTACCATAGAAAAGAAGTCTCCCTTTCTTGTGTTTATTTATCAGTGTTTCCCCTATTTTTTGTGAGAACTGTTTGTTTTGAATTTTACTAAAATCATTTAAACATAGACACTTGAACTGTGCAGTTCTTTGCACAAAGAGTCCTGCTATTACTGGAATGCCTTTCTGGTAGCTCTGTTTGAACGATTTTGTACTATTTGTAAACCATTGACAAAAAATTGAGTAATTAATTTAAAACAAATAAAACTCAAAACATTTGGTGGATGAATCCATTTTAAAAGTGAACTGCACTGAGAGACCTTACTTACTTTATGTAAAAGAATATAGGAGGGCAATTTAGAACTTCTGATGGAGAAATAGTCAAGATGGAGTGGGAAACAAGACGTGTTTCGGTAATTTATCTATAATATTGATGTCTCACTTTATGAAATATGGAACTACAGCTGCAAAAATGTAAATAAGCAAAGGTATGGCTATCATGCAACTGCCCTTGCATATTTCTGTGTTAGAAAATAATAAACAAACACAGCCCAACCAATCTACCAGGCCAAAGTTTTTGCTGAACCCCAATTGCTTCCACTTCTTATGAGGTCCTTATTAAAGCTACCACTTACTGTGCCTTTGACCCCCTCCGGAAACAGAAATCGGTTATAGAGGGTATTAACAGTGTCATCTGGAAGAACTTCACATTTCTTCTGGAGGAGGATGGGTCCAGTGTCCAGACCATCATCTGCCCAAAAAACTGTGAATCCCAGCTTTCTTGTCACCATGTATCAAGGTCCTAAGAGAGAATTGCACGAAGATTAGAAGTCTCTGGTCAAATTAAACCCAATGATGTATTTCATGCGTCTGACTTCTTTTTATTTTGGTAACCAATAAATGTATATTATTCTCAACTGTACAAAATTAATTATTTGTCTTACTAAAAGTGACAAAATGTACATAATACATGTTACTATCCAATCATCCACTATTGAGCTCACACAATTAATTAAAGGCCATAACCCACTGCCACTGTGGGCTTAAGTTCAAAACCAGCAGAATGTGTTGAGCTACTGCTTCATCCTGGACTTGAACTCCAGTCTCCTACCGGTACTCTTCAGTCGCACCAGTCTGGTAGAATGCTGAGTTAAAAGAAAGCTCCATTAGCTTGTAAGTCAACTGGTAATGTCTTTTATTTCTGTTGGGTCGGGTTTGTGCTGCACTGTACATTTGTAGGTATAACACTGCACAGTGTTTAGTCGTTTAATGTCTCAAAGCACATGAGCCCTTAATGCCAGCCCTTGGTAATGTTGCCTCCCTTTGGGTTTGCGTGCTACCTATGTGTTCTTCAATTAGGTTAACCTGGTAAGACTGAAGCAAATGGCAACTGTGACACACAAACACTGTGCTGATGCTGTGTCTGATGTGCAGGTCAGATCCACTGTATGTACAATTATTTATTATTCTATAATTATGACGTTGGTACAAGCTGATTTTCAGAGTCTTTAGAGTTTCAGTGGCACTTTAATTGGGTACCTTGCAAGTATGTAAACTGTCATTTTGTTTTTATCTCATCTCCTTAATTTCACCGTATTCTCTAACTGGACTTCTTTTTTTATATATTTTATTGTCAATCATTCCATACAAATAGATCCATTTTTACAAAAAATAAGATTGAAAACAAATCAACCCCCACCCCCTGAGAAAGAGAGAATGGTTCTGTTTAACACAAGTTTCTGATTTGAAGATAGTGAAAGAAATGTGTTTGCTGGAAAGTTAAATTTAGAATGTAAATTGTTCATAGGAATGCAAAGACGTCTATGTAAAGATCTCTAAGTGATTTAATTCCAAATGTCTTCCAGACATTAAAAACTACCATATGTTTGTGATGGTTGAAAAAGGTGGTTCTCGTGGAGAAAGTGCCACAGATAAAAGATTCTCCATCTTAAAATGCTTCCTACATTGGTTCCATATTCTGAGTGAGTGAAGCACAATTGGGTTGTTAGTATATTGGCGATAACCTTGCATTCATTGGGGCACAAAGCAGGGAATATAAAGAAGTACTGCAGGATTTTATTTCTATAGCAGGCCAAGCCTGCGTATCGTTCATCTATTTGTGTCCATGTCCAGGTTTTTTAGTTTGTATGTTTGCTGCCCAGTAATAAAACTGAAAGTTAGGCAGAGCATGCCACCTTCTGCCTTAGGCCTTTGTAAGGTCGGCTCTTTGGATACGTGGATGTTTGAATTCTAAATAAATGTGGTTATGTTGAATCTAATTTCTTAAAAAATATTTATTGATGTATATTTGAATGAGAAGCTTAGGGAGGATATTCATCTTAATAATTTAATTCTTCTCAGCTAGAGTGAGATGAAGGGTTGACCATCTATGTAAGTCTTGTTTAATTTTTTCCATACAGACGCGCAAAATTTTGTTGATAAGAGCTTTATGTTTTCTCCATCCTTCTAGCTAGGACTTGGAGAGTATCTTAACATCATTATCCAGAAGTGAAATCGGTCTGTATGATGCAATTGTAATACGTCCTTATTTTGTTTAGGAAAGACGGTGATTAATGCTTGCCGAAAAGTTTGAGATAGAATTTTATTGTCTCTTAGCTTCTGTAAATGTTGCTAATAAGAGGGTAGTTAGCTGAGTGGAGAATTTCTTATAAAATTCAGAAGGGTAGCCATCAGGGCCTGCTGCTTTCCCACTCTGAAGTGACTTTATAGCATCTAATAATTCTGATACACGCAGAGGTTTATCCAGTTCCTCTGCACTAAGGGTATCTATTTGTGGTATCTCTAATGCATCCAGAAATACATCTAGATTGTGTGTTGTCTTCTTTAAAACTTAGTTAAAAATATAAGGATTTACCAAGTAGTCTCTAAATGTTGCATTATTTTAGATTGTCTCCGTTCGTGTTGGTGATTGCTGGGATTGCATTGTGAACTTCTTGCTTGTGGATTTGTTGAGCTAAGAGCTTATTAGCTTTCTCGCCGTGTTAATAGTAATGATGTCTTAATTTAAAAATGAGTTGTTCCGTTTCTTTAGTTGTTAAAGAGGTTGAGTTCTGAATGCAGAGCCCTGCCTTTTCCTATGAAGAGCCTCACTTGGACACCTGGCATGTTCTTGATCTATTCTAGTAATTTTTCTGGTTAGCTCTGATACCTTCTGGTTTCTAATTTATTTATGTGGGAAAGATATGAAATAATCTGTCCTCCTTTAAGAAGGATTCAGGTTTTCCCAAAGTATTCCTACAGAGACCTCTGAGGATGTATTTGTCTCTAGAAAAAAAAATGATTTGTTTTGATATAAATTCTGTACAGTTCTCATCTTACGCCATCTGCGAGAAGAGTATGTGGGGCATAATGATTTTATCTCTAAGATCAGTGGGGCATGATTGGAAATAACAATAACGTCATACTTGCAAGATTTAATCATAGGCAACAAATTATAAAGAAATAATCAATTCTTGAGTAGCAATGATGCACTGGTGAGTAGCAGGAATATGTTCTTGAGTTTGGGTTTAGAAATGTCCAGGGGTCTGATAAGTTGTGGTCAGTTACAAACTGTGTAATTGTCTTTTCAGTGTTAGATGTCATCACCCCTGTGACAGGAGACCTATCAAGGTCTGGATTTAAAACACAATTAAAGTCCCCAGCCATTATAATCTTATGAGTGTTCACATTGGGAATGGATGTAAATACATTTTGCATGAATTCCCTATCATCTACATTTGGTGCATAAATATTTATCAAAATCACTTTACAGTTAAATAAATCTTTCTGTCTCCCTCTTTCCCCCCCCCCCCCCCCCCCCTCCCCCCCCCCCCCCCCCCCCCCCCCCCCCCCCCCCCCCCCCCCCCCCCCCCCCCCCCCCCCCCCCCCCCCCCCCCCCCCCCCCCCCCCCCCCCCCCCCCCCCCCCCCCCCCCCCCCCCCCCCCCCCCCCCCCCCCCCCCCCCCCCCCCCCCCCCCCCCCCTCCCCCCCATATGAGCCTGGACCCCACTTCACAAAGTCCCAATCCTCTGACATACCTAGAGACAGAGCACGTCCAAAACAAAACAAGCCTCCCAGCAGCGGAATTTGAGGATTAAAAATAGCGATATCTATTGCCAATAAAGTCTAACTATTATAAGCTTAAAATAAAATCTTCAACAGTCTTGAAATATTAAGATAGCAAACCCAGGGAATGGTGCAGAAAAGTGGCCCTGGATAAGCATAGTGAACTCTAATGCAATAATAACAATAACAATAAACCAAGGGTATGATGTTAAACAGTCTCCTTTAGAGTAATAAAAAAAAAACACTTTAATATCTTTCACACATACGAGTATAAATGTAATTAGAACATAAACAGAAAGTAGAGGAGAGAAAAGGATGTATAATTTTGGTACTGGTATCGTTGCAAGCAGATTAGACAGCAGGGAATATCTTCTTGCCATGCCATGTCAGGATGCGACTCACGATCGTATTTCAAAAAGTGTCAGGATCAGCTTTCTTAACTTTTTTTCTGCTTCCTCCGTAGTGGTGAAGATGTAATATTTGTCTTGAATGTCCACTTTCAGTTTGGTAGGATACAAGAGGCTGTATCTGATATCGGCTTTCTGTAACCACTGTTTAATGTTGTAAAAAGCGGCACATTTAGCAGCTGTTGAGGGTGAGAAATCTGGGAAAATACGAATGTGGTTATTTTCAAATATAATCTTGTTTCTGTCTGAGAAGTGACATTACATCAAACTTAGATTGTAATCTCTCAAAGCACACAAGAAGAGTCCTAGGTTTGGAGGTATTGATCCACGTATGCGATAAACTGCTGCTATCTCTGTGTCTGATTTAAAGTCCTCTCCAATTATTTTTTGAGAATAGTTCAGCTACAAATTTCACTGGGTTTGGACTTTCACGATTTTCAGGTAGACCTTCGATTCTAATATTACTCCTTCTGCATCCATCTTCCAGAGCAGCAAGTCTGTCTCCGAATTTTTTTGCATTTGGAATTCACAGCTGTTGCTTTTCCATCAGCGGTAAGATGCCAAACGTTCGGCTGTTTCAATTCGAGTTGTGAATGTCTGCTTAACACCTTCCTAACTGGACTTCTATACATAAAAACACCCTTAAAACTTTCTAAGCAAAGTTGGCTCCAAAACTACTGAATTTGAAATTACATAACCAGTTGTCTTGGAAGTACTGCGCTCTATCCAAAGATTGTTCCTGTCAGTGCCC
The DNA here is from genome assembly GCF_900747795.2 of Erpetoichthys calabaricus. Classification (NCBI taxonomy): domain Eukaryota; kingdom Metazoa; phylum Chordata; class Cladistia; order Polypteriformes; family Polypteridae; genus Erpetoichthys; species Erpetoichthys calabaricus. The sequence goes on along the minus strand of NC_041411.2, from coordinate 66,395,289 downwards.
AGTGATTGCTGGGATAGACTCCAGCTACCCTGTGACCCTGCCCTGGATAAGCAGGTTAAGAAAATGCATGAACGGATAATCAATTGTTCTGCGTGCTAGATACGCATCTATTTTCCTTTCAGATGGCCATACTCTTATTATATTGTCACATACTGTACACAGCTATTTTTGGATGGTTTATTAACTCTGTGTCTGATTTGTTTCAGCCTAATGTAAACATTTTTTGTTTCATGCAGTATAAGAGTTATGTGTTCTTGGAGCACAGCATGTTTCTGGTGCCTACAAAAATCAAGGATCAATAATTATAACATTTCTAAAATTACTTTTCATAAAACTATTCTTTTATAATTTAAAAATGTTATCCAGACTGTTGTGTACTAATGTCATACATACAATTTATAAGTATAAGTTTCCCAAGTGGGTAATTTTAAATGAATGCTTCCAAGTAGATAGATAGATAGATAGATAGATAGATAGATAGATAGATAGATAGATAGATAGATAGATAGATAGATAGATAGATAGATAGATAGATAGATAGATACCCTATGGTCTGAACACATACCAGAATGTCCCAGTCACAATGAGGCATTATGCAGGCGTATTGCTGTTGGTATAAAGGAGCCCCCTATTGTTTCTTGACCTACTTCTGCTGAATAATTGGTTGGCTGAAAGTCCTCAGTGTTCGTGTGTCAGAGAGGATATGCTGCATTGTTCATGATGGCACTCACTTTTGTCTTTGTTCTCTCCTTTGCTACTACCTACAGGGAGTACAGAGTGTGTCCTGTAACTCAAACTGCCCTGTTACTTAGCTTGTTGATTCGGTGGGCATCTCTTGAAGTGACATTACCAGCCCAGCACATCACGGTTATCACACTGGCCATCACAGAAGCCTTTAATTGTCCAACGAGGTGCTACATCCAGTTTTTGTATGGTGTGGGTGCACATACATATAACATAACATGTTGTTACCTACATAAAAAGGCAATTTGTAGCAGTGTCTAATTTTCCCAAACTAATCAGTGCACTTTAATGCACTCATATTGCAATAAGGAAACATAGTGAACATGAAGCTGCTTCTGTTAACTGTAAGCATTCTATTAACGTACAAGTCATCTGTGGTGCCAAGATCAGACTGGCATTTGTCAGGACTTCTGTGGCATAATGCTGCATAAAAAGGCATCTCCAGTTACAGATGTCATTTGCAGATCGAAATCAGAGCGTGTATTTGTTTTTTTTTTTCCTATTACACACAGACCCTGATGGTGTCTAGCAATCTGCTTTGTGGCCAGAAATCAGACATTTTTCTTTTTATTTCAGCCATGGTTCAGCTGGAGCTCACTTCATTTACAGCAGTCGCATATGTTGAGATTGAAGGTATTTTCGCTTGTTGCTGACACCCATGCTTAGGCCACCAAATACAGGTTCTTCATGTGCATCTAATTTTGGTCTCTGACTACTGGATGCGTCATTTAAGAGGCGCTGCTCTACCAGCCAATGAATTACTGCAGCATCGTAATTGCATATACATGAGGTTGATTAGCGTTGTCCATATATGGTTGTACCAGGTGGTGTTTGAGGCATATTCATGATCACACATTTACAAGATGATTGCGATTAAATTGCATAGAAATGTGCATACGCCAAGTTTTATAAATCAGATTTTTTTTGGCATATGCATTTTCCTCTTTTATATATACTGTATATATATATATATAAAGTTTTATAAATGAGGCCCCTAATGATAAAAAATATATTGTCCTAGGTATACTTCATGTTTCACTTCTATTCAAAGATAATAATTAATTTTAGAAAGAGGACATGCTCAAACTTATACAAACAATGCTGCATTTTTTTCTACTTATTCCAAAATTAATGATATCTTGCAGTCTGAAAAATGTACATTCATAGTTTCTTGTCGCTATGGTCAGGTGTATGGAATTCTATTGTAATTCTAATTTTTAGTGTGTTATTTCCATAACTGTGCACTTATTTAATATAGTGTTCTTCATAGTCTCTGGCATGGTCCACTCTATAATATATTTAGGGAGTATTTATTACACATAATTGCACACATAAGTGTCATTGGCAGATTTAAAATAACACAAATATCTTTGTTTCTAATTGTACATCTTTTTGCAGTCCAGGATTATGTTTCCTTTCCTGAGCTACTTGACCCTATCAAAGTTGCTTAGAGCTTTGCAGTTTATCTTATATTTGAATTATGTTGTTTGAAATGAAAGTTCCACGCAATGGTACTCCATAACTTAAAGACTCTAAGTGCAGTAGACATTTGCATTTGCTCCAACTTGTAGAAGCTTAATTACTTTTCATGAACAAACACAAATCCTGTGTGGGAATTGAAACAAAGACACACCACACATCTCTACATGACTATCAACCTACCAGTTAATAGCTGAGGCTCCACGGTGCCTTGGAAGTATAGATGGATGGTAGATAATAGAGCCGTGCTTGGGTAAGTCAATCACCTCCATTGGAATGAACTGCGAGCAAAAGGGTAAAACATTGAGCTCGGCCCCCACTGCTTTGTATTGGTCCAGCACCTCGGGGATCACCTTTCCTTTCAGTCGCCACCTGGGAAACTTGAACACTGGTACTCCATCTTTCTCTGCTTCAGTTGCTGCAAAAGAAAATGCCATGCATCAAGTAATAATACAGTGTTTTTATTAATTATAGGCCAAGCCATGGAGGTGCTGGAGATAACAGCTGTGTTCCAGTGAATCTGGAACGAGAATCTTGAGAAATTTTAAGAATTTTTTGGATCATTTAGCCATCCATTTTCTCAACCTGTCTTTTCCACTGCTGGTACATGAGACGCATGAAGTACATGGCCAATCTCAACCCTGGATGGGACATTCAATATACGTCTGTTTAGTGCCTGCTATAAACTAACACAGGTACATGGAGGTCATGTAGGTTCAGTGGGCAAAGTGGCCAGTCCAGGAACAGAGCCCAGGTACCTGGAGTTATAAAGCAGCAGTTAACAACTGTGGCACTATGACAGATTTTCATTAATCATTAATACTTAATTTATATAATGTCTTTCATTGTGAAGAGTATCACAGAGCACTTTACAAAGGACATTTTTAAATCAGTGACCTACAGCACTCCTTATACACTTCTGAAATAACCAAAGTAGCATTATTCAGCTGGGCACAGGGTGGCAACCAATCCTGAACAGATCACCATTAACCTAGCATTAGTTTATCTTTATTTACAGTGATGTTTATAGTGTGTACCCTCACAAAGTACTTTACAAATGCATTAAAAAGGCTGTTTTTTTTTTTTATAATATTTTTATTTTATTAATTTTCATTGTAATGAACTGCGAGCAAAAGGGTAAAAAAGGCTGTTTTAATGGCAACCTTAGAACAGCAGTCTGCTTGCATTTTGTAAATATCAAGATGACTTCTTTCAATTACAGGTAGTCGTCGACTTACGGCCACATTTGGTTTCGATGGATCGGTCATTGGTTCATATGGACGTAAGACAGACCAGTATATGTATGCATTTAAACCTGACCGTATGTATAGTACTGTATAATAAGTCCCTTCAGTTATATTGTTTATTTTCTATCCTTTTTATCATCATTCTTAGAACTGTACATGTCATTTTGGACATTTTTGTGTTGAAAATACCAATTAAAAGGGAAACTGCTGGGTTGGCACCCAAATAGTTGCACCAATGTCTAGAAACTTTATCATAATATGGTATATAAAATAAGATTAACTATAAATTTTACCAATCATAACCACTCAAAACATGTGGAGGTTGCCAACTAGTAATTTACAGAATTTACTAGTTGTGTAGGTAGATCTTTTTTGAGAAAAATATGAACAAGGCAATATAACAATGTCTCAACAAACAACGCTTAAGGTTTTATTATGGAAAGGAAACCAACAGAACTACAAATGTTCCAGAGTCTGATGTTGGTACTGAAAATTTGGGGGATGTCCCAATGGCAAACCAAAAGTCTGCCCATAACTGTTCTAATTTTAGCAACTGGTTTGCTGCCAGCACTACTACTGAAATTGCTGGAAAATCTACAACCACTCTGCAACCAAATGTCGAAACATCGGCCAAGGTCACGGGATTGTCTGATAATGACGAACGACAAACTCAGTTATTCAGTCCTAAAGTTTCCAAATTCCGTTACAGCCAGTAAGGCGAGCAGCTTTGTAGTCGATTGGTTCAACAGGTACATTATGAAGTTGGAATACGAAATAGCAAAATTATGGAATTTTAATGATTACCTAATTGAGGACAGATCCACTTGTAGTTTCTGATACTGGAAAGACACACATCAGGCATGTTTAAAACATGGGGCAGCACTTTGTTAAATGCAGAAGTTACAAGGGATGGCAAAAAACGGTGATCTGACAGTTTGTTGTTCAATAATGTTACTGATTGAAATTATAACAGATGTGATTTGGCCGTTTGTACTTGCTGGAATCTCGTGTATTTCATCTAAAGGTAGACAGTCTGGGGTAAACGTTAACATTATACAAAGTTATTGTCTGTTGTACCTGAATTTTTATCACTCTTTAATTTAATATTGTTTCTTTATCAGTATGCTGCTGCTGGAGTATGTGAATTTCTCCTTGGGATTAATAAAGTATCTATCTATCTATCTATATCTATCTATCTCTATCTCTATCTATCTATCTATCTATCTATCTATCTATCTATCTATCTATCTATCTATCTATCTATCTATCTATCTATCTATCTATCTATCTATCTATCTATCTATCAGTGTGAACCTCTCCCAGTGTTCATTGTCTTAACTATGAGCAGAGGAATTGTACTGGCAGAGTTTGAGCATTCACATGTTTTCTGTTTTAACATTTCATCCTGTTGATAATAAACATTAACAGATAAAGGAGTTCAGTGTGGTTGCATTACCCCTTTGTGGTGGTTCGCATGAAGCGGCACATTGTGAGTCATTGTGAGTAGAAGCTTCAGAGGTTGACCAGATTCAAAGTCAGAGCACAGCAGTGCGGTTACAATGGGATAACTTCAAGAAACATGCAATTGCATTTGCTTTCTTTCCTGACTCATACTACCACCTTCATTTTTGTGTCTAGATCAATGGCCTTTTTTCCTGTAATTGTAAGACAAATGTAACTGAATGTGGTGAAAACTGTTGTATTCTCGTAGTGGTCGTAAGTTGAACGGTCGAAAGACACATAGGTCGTAAGACAACGACTGCCTGTAACTCATTTTACGTCCACTAACTTTCTGACTCTCTCACCAGAGTTTTGTGGTTCTCCTTTGTTTAACATTGTATACAGTGTTCTATAATGAGGACTGCTGCAACCATTTTACAACTTTAAAAATAAAAATATGGTATTTGAAAATATTTTTTTAAAGTGTTTCTTTTAGATATTAAACTAGCAAAATACCCACACTGTTCAGCAGAGAAGTACTGTGTTAAAGAAGTTATGAAAAAGAAAAGAAAACATTTTAAAAATAAAGTAACATGATTGTCAATGTAATTGTCGTAGGCTTATTTTAGTATTGAGAGTGAATTTGATGACTGTAAAGAGTTTAATTTATGATTGCAAAATTTTGTTTATGAGAAATGCACATTTTTAGGATGTAAGGATCTCTTTGTAAACGACGTTTGCAGTTCTGCCCTCCGACTGTAAAATGACCAAGCTGTCTGCTGAGCTTACTCTTGAGCATGCAACGTACAGTTGGCCATGTGAGAAGCAATCTTGTGTCAAGTCAATGTCGACCTTTTTTAGAGAGTCTGGCCCTGTGACTTATCTATTGTCATAGCGCAGCAGACCCTTACTGGTAATTGGAGGTGTTTGAATTGGAATGGGAGGTCAGAGGGTATGAGAGGGATGCGAGGAATAAATACAGTGAGCCAATTCCAGTGAAGACAGTTGTCTCAATGAGGTTATTGTGCAGAGATCTGATCTGAAGCCTGGTGCCGTTACAAAGTTTTGGTGGTTGTAAGTTTCGTAGTAAAGCGGTGTAGTAAACGAAAAGGCAGGAGTCACCAGAAGGAAGATGTGAAGGAAGTCGAACAATATAAGGCTTGAAGCGGTGGAGTAAAGAAAAAGGGAGCAGTGAGCATGACAAACAGCTAAAGAAAGTAAGGAAGGGAGTGAGGAGGCACATAAGCGTGGGATGTCGTTAATGTATATAGGTAGGGAGCCAACCACAAGGTAGGTGCGCAGACAGCAGCCGTGCGGAAAAAAGAACAGGGAACCTGGGGCGGCCCTTGTGCATCTCTGCCGTGAAATAAATCCTCTGTTAACAGAAATAAGGAATGAAACCGCCAAAAGGAGAGGTTAGTTCCGAAAGTTCCATACGGCATAATGGTGTGAACCGCCAAAAAGAAGACGTTATTTTCGAAAGTTCGCTACGGGGCATGGCAAGAAATGAAAAATACTTAATGTTTGTAAGTACAGTGTAAAGGATGAGCATGGGAAATTTAGGCTTCCAATGTATATTGGAAGTCACAGAAGTAGTGAGAAGGGGTTTCCCCTATCTATATATACAGTTTTTCCCCCACTTGGGTGTTGCAATAGGACGTGAAACATACCTAACTTTTGTAAGTACACTACAAGGAATGAGTACATGAAATTTCAGCTTCCCACCTATATGGAAAGTGGGAGAATTAGTGATGAGTCAGTGAGGGCTTTACCTTTTATATGTATAGATACGTTCTTGATTTTAAAGATTACATTACAGTGATTGAGTTACAAGTCAGTCATCCCTACAATGCAACATCTTACTCAAATCAAATCTGACAACTCCACTTCTATCATCTAGAGAGGTAGAAATTAGATTTGATATGAAGTGATCACTCAAAGCATTCAAAAGGGTTCAGTATGTTTAACACTGGACAACAAAGATGTTGCTTCCATACCACTTCAACCTACTTGTCTATACTTTCTTAGGGATCTCTTCCACTTTTGCTGTACCTCTGATTGTATCTCTCATTTTTTATTCTGTCCTTTTCTGTAACTCCACACACCCATCTCCACATTCTCATTTTTGCCACATTTAATTTCTTCTTCTTCTGCATTCCCTTTACTGCCCATATCTCAGCTCCATACATCATTGTTGGACTTACCACTGTCTTAAAAACCTGACCTTTCACCTTAATTCTTCAATCAAGCAATACTCCTGACACCTTCTTCCAATTGTTCTATCCACACTGCACCGGAATTGGCTATCTAGTTTTATATCTTGGGATACCTCTGATCCTAGATGTTTCAACTTATCCATTCTTTGCAATATCTCTCTCTGCAGGCTAACTTCTAAATCCCTAATTATCATGAAACCTCTGGTGTTCTGTCTTCTGCTATTTATCTTCAGTCTGCAATCTTCCAAGGCCCTTCTCCATTCTTCTAACTTCTTCTCCACTTCGTCTTTTCTGGTTCTACACAACACAATGTCAACAGCAAAAAGCATACACCAGGGAGATTGGTCTTTTATCCCATGACTCAACATATCCATAACCAGATCAAAGAGGTAAGTAGTTAAGGAAGATCCCTGGTGCACTCCTGTTCTAACTTGGTTCTTGTCTGTTAACCAACACTGTTTTTAACCTGAGTCCTCACTTCCTCCTACATATCCCGGACAATCCTCTGCATTCCCAAGTTACAAACATCAGAATATTCAGGCATGACATGGCCATTATCAGCATCACCTTGATGTAGTCCTGTACTCCTGCTACTGTCATAAGCTGCTGCCTCCTGGTGACTCTCTATGTTATTACACCAGATCTCGCTAGACTTTTCATTATTGAAAACATCACACTTAATTCCTAACTTGTGTTACTTAAATATCCAGACAGCCATGGTCTTCACTCATGGTGCCTTTGTATTTTAGGGAAGCACTTTAGAGATATCTCCTGATGCAAAAGAAATAATTTATTCTAATACAGAGAGCACATGATGGAGTCAAGTACAGCCCTAAATACAATATTGTGAGTTCTAAGCTTCTCCGGGCAAGACTTACTACTACTGTCCACTCTTCTCGGGGTATTACCTTGGAGCTCTAATACCTTGTTTTACGCTCTGAAATGTTAGATGTGAGTAAGCCTGAATCAAGAGACCTCCATAGAAAGTTTTATTGACTCAAAAATAGGGGGCACTATTCCACACAGATTAAACCTCCAAGTGATAAGGGAATATTGAGCTATATGGGACAATGTCCATCTGTCTCCTTACCCACCAAAATGCAAGGTCAGCAGGATCTACAGCTATAAAAGGAAATGCTCTGCCAGAAAGACAGAGGCAGAAATAATTAGGTAATGGACCAGAAACTAAGGCTTAGACAAAAAAAGCAGGCAAAGATTTGTAACTGGTATGTCAAAAATAGTCATCAAGCCAAAAATTAGTATTCTAAATCATAGTAAACATTTAATTTGCAAGGATGAATATGCCTTGAAAACAATCCAAAGTGCAAAGTGCCACTGTCCTAATTCTCACTCTGTGAACCTGAACGAAAAGGAAGTGTTTGTCGTGACCTTTATAGCCACGACCCCGTGATGTCACAGCCACTCACTTCTGGTTTATTTACCTACAAACACAGTGGTGGTTGCTCCACAAAATGGTGGCACCAGTGAAAAGCAAAATGTCATCGAAAAAGATGAAAAAATAATTCAACCTAGTTAAATAATTTCCAAGTACGAAATCCTTTTTCAAAATTGTGATCTAGATGTTCCAAAACCTAAAAATAAATCTGAAAAGGTCCACCCAAGCACCACAAGAAAGCCAAAAAAACTAGATATGAATGAAATGAAACTACATCTTAACAAGGGAATATTACGTGTAATGGCAGGAAGAGCTCTAGATAAGTTGCTAGTCTCTTGGTCAGTGTAGTCACACACACATAAATCTGTGGTTGCTTTGCAGTCTGCTCTGAGAACAATAAAAACACACACATGGTGCAGACAGGCAATGAATGCTTTGGCATTTGATATCAGGCATGAAACCTGGGCTCTGTCATTTAAGATCCCACAGGAGTATTTTGAGAAGTGCAGCTTTGTTCCCAGCTTGCGTATGACTCTTTTTTTTAACACTCCAAACAACTCGGTCAGACATCACCTCTCCATCGTCTCTGCTATGTAGTGAGATGACTTAAAGTACCGGCCACATTCACCAAGTAAGGCCTTCAAATTTATGATTTGCAGATTAAACACCTGTGTAAAGGCATTATATAAATGAAATGTCCATATCACTAATGATTTCTTCTAACACACCAAAACACTCTAACAACACCTCATCTCTTGGCTCTCATAAAAATGACACACCTACCTAAAGGGTCGGCTTTCCCATCCTTATCCGGAATCGTAAACACTCCCACAATTTGATGTCCTTCTTTCCGCAGCTCCTTATAAACTTCTTGCCCAAAAAGGCTTTGTCCAATGACTGTAATCTTCATATCTTTACTTGCTTTCCCAGCAGCCTAGAAAGCTTTAAAAAAAAAAGACAAGGAGCTGAAGTAATTCAAAGAAAGAGGTGTCCTGTCAGAATTTCATCCCCTTGGCCTTTCTTCACTTTGGCTACATTAGAATACATTATTTTCTCTGACTACTAAGATAACTGCAGCATGTACAAATGTATAAAACAGCCAAATTGACTAAAATAAATGACTTTTCCTTATAAAGCCTAATTTGTGATGATAATAGATGAGAAGCACTTATTTATTACATTGCACAGAAATATTGACTACTAATGCACTGCATATGAGGTCATCCAAAAAACTCAATACAAGCGGCAGTGTGTCAAAGAAATCTATTTTGAAATGTAATGAATTCAGCTCAATGTCCTAATAAATGGAGATCCAAATCACCCATTTTTTGAACCTACTTGTTCCATCACTGGGACATATTAGTAGTATTTGTCTCAAAATAACAACCCATCTGAAAAGAATTCCCATCTATAACTGGGCAGTAGTGTGGATTGATGAAATTTGCCAATGCGTTTCTCGCCACAAATATGCGGTGTTCGCTGGTGACCTTGTTCGCAGAATATTTTCCTAGAAATTTATTGTGTGGCTGGCTTAAGCAGACATTTTTTTTCCAAGCACCCTGTGATGCTTTGCGACACCAGGGTGACATCACAGAGGAACCTTCAAACATATGTAAGGATACTCCACCTCACATTTTACGCTGATGCCCAATCAGTTTTGTGGTGTCCTCTCCATTTGTACTCCAGATGAATTTACACCCCACATGCATTAAAAAAAAATTATGGAGTACATTAGCTGTTGATAATGAGAATATTATGAGCAAGCCGCCAAATTAATAACACTGATCCCTGTGCGCTTGCTCACTCACCGCTGCACTGCATGGCTAATTTCATATGCTGCATAATAAGTAATTGACTTGCAGCTCTGCATGCATAATTAGCCACGTGGCACAGCTACAAGTCAAAACGAACACTAAAGGATAGTCAGAAAACACATGAGACCTTGGCAAAGAATGATAATAAAGATTTTTTACTTTATAAAAGGTATCTCTATCTTCGTGATGGAAGAAAAAAGTTTGAGGCATCTGCAAAGATAGATCAGAAGCAAAAAAAGATGTTCTAGTTACATGGACCCACATCTTCAAATAATGGAACAAGCCAGTTCTCCACCACCGCTTCATGACATGGATAATGTGTGCCCTGGAACTCGGTGAGCGCAATATGTATTTTATTTTATTTATTGCTAGTTTGTGGCCATTTGCTGTAGTTTGTTTGTGGTTATTGTTCCATTTGTGTCTTTTGTTGTTGGAGTCAGTACTGCAGTGATTAGAGATTCTGGCTCCCAGCTCTGATCACATTTCTGACAACAATAATTAGTCCAGCATAGGTGGCAGACACCTCTCTATCCCTCAGGGACACTTAAACGATCATGATCCATTATAATCCACTCAAAACTCCAGTTCCAGAACGTTTCTGTGATTTTGCTGAACTCATTGTGAAGAAAACTCCATGGGGTTCACTCATCTCTACAGGACATCCAGATTCATTCTGGCCCATTTTAGAGTTGCTGGCTGACCTAACTTAACTCTGCCTCTGGGATAAAGGAAAAGGCCAGAATAGTTAGATAAGTCACAAGAATACAGGGAGAACTTTGAAACTCCTAACAGACAATGAAAAGCCTGAGAATTCAATCCAGGACCACGTAATAGTCAGGTCACATTGCTAGGCTCTGTGGCCCTCTGCAAACATCCGCCACGGTGCCCTCTTCAGTTGCGAGAAGCAGATCATGGAATGTTGCATAGTTTACTGTCAAATAATGCAAAGAGTACGTGACACGTGTTTTGCCCTCATTTGGGCTCATCAGGCGTACACACTCTACTGCTCCCCTCACGGAGATTGAGGGCAGACCAACCACATGTGTTAACCACCCATACAGGTCGGGACTCAGACTACGAATGCAATGAATGTAATGACTCCGGACCTACAGGCTGTTAAATAAACGAATCACACGCCGTGGTGTAGCGTAAAGGGGCTTCGTCTCTGATGCTGACGTCCGAGGTTCAATCCCTGCAAGGGGAGCAGTAGAGTGTGTACGCATACTCTTTGCATTATTTGACAGTAAACTATGCTATATACAGTAATCCCTCGCTATATCGCGCTTCGCCTTTCGCGGCTTCACTCTATCGCGGATTTTATATGTAAGCATATTTAAATATATATTGCGGATTTTTTGCTGGTTCGCGGATTTCTGCGGACAATGGGTCTTTTAATTTCTGGTACATGCTTCCTCAGTTGGTTTGCCCAGTTGATTTCATACAAGGGACGCTATTGGCAGATGGCTGAGAAGCTACCCAACTTACTTTTCTCTCTCTCCTCTTGCGCTGACTTTCTCTGATCCTGACGTAGGGGGATTGAGCAGGGGGGCTGTTCGCACACCTAGACGATAGGGACGTTAGTCTAAAAATGCTGAAAGATTATCTTCACGTTGCTACCTTCTGTGCAGCTGCTTCGTGAAGCGACATGCTGCACGGTGCTTCGCATACTTAAAAGCTCGAAGGGCACGTATTGATTTTTGATTGTTTGTTTTTCTCTCTCTCTGTCTGCTCCTGACGGAGGGGGTGTGAGCTGCTGCCTTCATTGTAACAGCTTTGTGCCGCGGTGCTTGGCATACTTAAAAGCCAAACAGCCCTATTGATTTGTTTGCTTTCCTCTGTCTTTATGACAGTCTCTGCTCCTCACGCGCACTCCTTTGAAGAGGAAGATATGTTTGCATTCTTTTAATTGTGAGACGGAACTGTCATCTCTGTCTTGTCATGGAGCACAGTTTAAACTTTTGAAAAAGAGACAAATGTTTGTTTGCAGTGTTTGAATAACGTTCCTGTCTCTCTACAACCTCCTGTGTTTCTGCACAAATCTGTGACCCAAGCATGACAATATAAAAATAACCATATAAACATATGGTTTCTACTTTGCGGATTTTCACCTTTCGCGGGGGGGTCTGGAACGCAACCCCCGCGATGGAGGAGGGATTACTGTATATAAAAATATATATATAATCCAATGTTTGTCTGTCTGTCTGTATGTCTGTCCACTTTTCATGAAAGAACTACTTAACGGATTTAGATCCGGTTTATTTCTATAACTTGCTTCAACACTCCAGTTGATTTTTTTCTCCTATTGCACTAAGCATCATAGTTCACTTGCAGGACCGATTTATTTGTACAAATCCGACAGAGATGCTACAGGCTGAAGGTAGTGGGGCGGGGCCCTCCTCACTCACGGGCCAGCCTCCATTCAAGTCACTCTACCTCTCGCCACGTGTTGGAGTGTATCTTGCCTCCGCTTAGCTAGCGCTTCCTGTTTGTTCAACAGACATTATCATCTAGAGATTGTTAAGGAGTAACGTTTGACATTTTTGAGAGAGAGATTAGAGCTACATGTGTTTTAGAGGGTAGCTGCCGATTGCCTGCGATAGCACAGCCACATGCTTTTCTCTCCACATGGGAGACGCTCTCCTGTCAGAGCTGAACACGATCAGATACAGTGCCAATGTTTGATGTTAGAGCACACCTACCTTCCGCTTGGCCAGAATTAAAGTTTGTCCTCTTTCACTACTACTTGGGCAGAGCCGCGGGGGACAGCTAGTCATAAATATAAAACCTTGTTAATGTGTCTTTGGTATAACACTTTCATTACCAGTATATGTTAATTATTATGTATCATCAATAAATCTAAATCTTTAGATGCTAAAGCATATTTTACTATTGGTATATGTAAAATGGGGGCGGCACGGTGGCGCAGTGGGTTGTGCTGCTGCCTCGCAGTTGGGAGACCTGGGGACCTGGGTTTGCTTCCCGGGTCCTCCCTGCGTGGAGTTTGCATGTTCTCCCCGTGTCTGTGTGGGTTTCTTCCCACAGTCCAAAGACATGCAGGTTAGGTGGATTGGCAATTCTAAATTGGCCCTGGTGTTTGTGTGTGTCCTGCTGTGGGTTGGCACCCTGCCCAGGATTGGTTCCTGCCCTGTGTTGGTTGGGATTGGCTCAGCAGACCCCTGTGACCCTGTGTTTGGATTCAGTGGCTTGGAAAATGGACGGATGGATGGATATGTAAAATGTGATACATATGTAATATAATTGTACACTAAATTCTGTTTTACACAGCACATACCATTTTTGTGTAACTGTGCAATGATCATAAGTTGCAAGTCCAGGGTTCAAATCTTGGACTGTATCAGTGTGGATTTTTATTATCAAGTACTCATTTTTTTTCTCCCACATCCACACAGAAATGCATAACTCGTGCCCTGCAATAGACGTTTCCCCCATTCATTGTTGGTTTATGACTTGATCCTGATGCTGCCTGGATAGGCCCTGTCTCCTGAAGCCCTGAACAGGAAAAAGGGGGTACAGATAATGAAGCTCTTCAGTATTAGTATATTTAAAACAAGGGTGTCAAATGAAAATACTGGGGGGCTACAGTGCCGGCAGGTTTTCATTCCAGCCACGTGCTTAATTAATCATCAATCACTGCTGGTAACAGAGCAGACATATTTTGCTTTGATATTAGATAACTTGCTTTTTAAGATTCAGCAGCCAAACAGTAATGAAATGCAAAGCAAACCAATAGGTGACCTGCTAACTTGAACTGATCTGCACTCATGTGTCCTTCATATAAGGTCTGTATCAATAAAATATTTGTGAAAAGTCAGAAATACAGTATAAATATTTATGTGACCACATAATATTTTCATGATTCATCCAGGAAAGAGAAAATCAACAGTTTTGGGAAATATCGAGAAAAGCAAAGGATATAGACATTCACCTTCACCGGGCATATGTGCATTGGTAGAAAAATCGTTGAAGGGACAGTAATGCTGACGGCCACGTAGCGATCGATAAAGTATTTGTCTTTTGTGCATACAGAACACAATTTATATGCACACAGGTAAGCAGCGCAATAAGCATCATGGAAAGCAACTCTTCTTTGTCTGCTATGTTGGAATTTACATGTATTTTTCTTCTGTGAAGGGCAACCAATCAGGGAGTGAAACATTGCAATAAAAAGGATCTAATCAGGGAATGGACATGTAATAAATACAACCAAATCAGAGCATAATTACAGTCTGCTTTTTTGAAAAAATTACTTTTTGTCTGTCCACACTACAACAGAAATATTCAGCACTTGAGAGCATCTTCGGTGGCGCAGTGGGTAGAGCTGCTGCCTCGCAGTTAGGAGACCCGGGTTCACTTCCCGGGTCCTTCCTGCATGGTGTTTGCATGTTCTCCCCATATCTGTGTGGGTTTCTTCTGGGTGCTCCAGTTTTCTCCCATAGTCCAAAGACATGCAGGTTAGGTGCATTAGCGCAGTGGTTCCCAAAGTAGGGGTCGCGACGCACTGGGGGGTCGCGAGATGATTTCCAAGAAATCAAATACTTTTTTTAAACTTTTTAGAAATTAATTAATCCACCCATCTCATTAGGTGAGGTGTTTTGTTGAAATTAAACGAATGAGTAAATAACAATTTTTTAAAAAGTTATATGGTTGATAGAGTGTTATGTTCTTTTTTGTTGTCATGCTCTTGTTTGGATAGGATATTTTGTTGAAATTAAACAAATGAGTAAATTACTATTAAAAAAAATTATATGGTTGTTAGACCATTGTGTTCTTTCGTGTTGTCATGCTCATGTTTGGATAGGTCTATTGGCGCATGTGCACCGTTGCGCGCAACAATTATATATTTTAACCACTTCCGAGGATAGTGGGGGTCACGAGTCACTGGCACGTTTATTTTGGGGGGTCGTGAGCTGAAAAGTTTGGGAACCCCTGCATTAGCGATCCTGTTCCTAGTGTGTGCTTGGTGTGTGTGTGCGCACCCTTTGGTGGGCTGGTGCCCTGCCTGGGGTTTGTTTCCTGCCTTGCGCTCTGTGTTGGCTGGGATTGGCTCCAGCAGACCCCCATGACCCTGTAGTTAGGCTGCAGCAGGTTAGATAATGGATGGATGGATGGAGAGCGTCTTCAAATGTCTCCATTTTCAGGGGTGGAAAATGCCAGAGTATTGTGGACAAAAGGCAAAAATGAAGACTAATGTCTGTAAACAAAATTGTAGTAGTGTGGACAAGACACAAGAGATATCAGCTAGGAGAACAGACTGAACAAGATGAACCTTATCAGTTTAACCAAGCGGAGAGGACATTATTGAAGTTCTGGCAACAACAGGGATGAGAGAGTAGCCAGCTTTGGAGATGACACCAGCCCACTGCGGTGCTCGCAAACTCATCCAGCGACATCACAACAATCACATTTAATCAGCCAATCAACCCTTCACTGCCTCAACACCATTGGTGGAGCTAAATGTCCCCCAGTGGACAACCGTGTGAACTTGTGTGTGTAAACTCTTCACAGTAATCATTCTAATAAAGTATCTATCTATCTATCTATCTATCTATCTATCTATCTATCTATCTATCTATCTATCTATCTATCTATCTATCTATCTATCTATCTATCTATCTATCTAATCCTAGCATTTTGAGCTGCCAATGCATGCTCCATTATCCTCTCCAAAGCATATCGGCTGTTGGTCTTTATTTTATATTAGCTGTATAAGCCTGGGCTACTAGAGACTATTGAAATCATCAGAAAAAAAATTGAAATACAGAGTCGGTGATTTCGTTTTGTGGACGTGCTCGCCCCCCTTGTCTCTCAGCGGCTAAGCGAGTTTCTCTCTCGTTTGTCTTTCCTCAATGGCTTCACTTTGGCAATGGAGTCACTTTCTTTCAGCTTCATGCCGTACCCTCGTACTTCTTTCTTCTTCCAACTCATTAACTTTGGGCCACCTTGCCGGCTCTTTGAGCTTCATGCTTTAGCCTCGTACTTCCGGGCAGGACAGACAGACTCACACACTTCCATGCGTAGACGTTTATATATAAGATATTACCTTTCACTAGTATAAAATTTCAAGGTGGTTTACTGAAAAAATATTACAAAAATGTAATTGTAAATGAACTCACCAGTCTAAAAAGACTGCTGTGGGAAGTGGCATCTACTTAAATCAGGTGTTAACTTAATGAGAAAAAGTTTGACGAGAAACGTCTGTTTAGCCCAGCTTAATATGTGAGCTCCTGCTCATTTAACTATTGCAAAATATTTTCAGGTCGAGATTTTGCGGTCCTCAAAGTGAGAATGTCTGCTACGCTACATACCAATTTTATCCAGTCATGTATAGATTGTGTCTTTAAGGTCTATTTCACAACTAGTCACATAAAAGTTTCAGTACGGTGAATTTCCTAATTGATATTATCTGTCTACATCCTGCAATATAAGAAAACACTACCATGTGTGTCCTGCTCCAATGAGCAATCTGATCAGTTGTGCCTTGGTGACTCAGTGGTAGGGATGATGACACGATACTTTAGGGATGTGAAGTTCAGTACCTGTTTGTGACTTTTTTTTTTTATTATTTATAGAAAAAAAGGAGTTCAAATGGAGCAAAGTTATAAACATTAGCAATGTTGGGTCTCTGAATATCAACAAGGCGCAACTTGAGTCACCTTCAAAGATGGGAAGTTCTCTCAAGAATACTGATGATGTGTAATGACAGCCTGTCTGCCACTGGTGGTGAACAAAAAGTGGACAGTAGGGAAGTCTGAGAAGCAGGCTTTATGGGAATGTGATCGAGAGAGGAATCGCCGGACAAGAGAGGATGAGATACACAAGGATACCGATGATATTGCATAGGAGGAGCAGTGAGAATTACCTTTAAAGATGGGAAGTATTCACAAGAATGTAAATGTTTTCAGAGTGCGTAATGAGGGCGTGTCTGCCATTGGTGGAAGTCAAAAGGCGAACAGGTGACGAGCAAGGTACCTCAAAATAAGATAAGAGTCTGAGAAGAAGACTTTACGGTAATGCAATTGAGAGAGGAAGAGCTGGACAACAGAGGCTGAACACACACAAGGGTAATTAAGGAGAGGTGTAGGAGCGACACTGAAGGTGCACAGAAGACAAAAGATAGAAAATATGACATTTTAAAATTAATTCCATCACCTGTCTTCGACGGGTAATGTAGCTATAGGACAAAATAAAGATGGATCTCAGCTTTTGTGGTAGAAAGCATAAAAATAGGAGCAACTGGCACAGCACTTGAACCAAGGTTCTGGTGCTGCTGGGTCCCCCATGCATGTTCTATTTTATATTAGCCTTGGTTTTCTCCAGAAGGTTTAATTTTATTATACATTTCTGAAGGCTGTCAGACTCAAGTCACTCATGAGGACGGCTTAGTGTGCTTAGTCTGCCCCAGACTGCGCTACTTAGGCATGGTTGACTTCTGCTCGGTTAACATTGCAGCCGATTTAAGCCCTGGCTTCACGTAACCCTACCGTGATTAAAAAGGGTTTAGATAAATCAATGGATGTGCAAAGCACAACGACTTAAATTGAGAAGGTTGGGTTTCATACTGGACACCACCTCGGCGATTAGCATATCGGGTTTAGAAGTAACAAGTGCAACTGGCTTTGAGTGCTTTGAGTAGGCTATGGCAGCCTCAAAAACAGGTGACCTGGGTATAATTAATCCAGCTCCTTTGTTTCTTTAGTCAGGAACTCAATTTATTTTTAGTGCTTCGCTGTACTCTTCTTCTGACCTAGTGCGACCCTCAACTATCAGTTCCATTCTTTTCTTTTTCCAACTTCAAAATGGGCGGGGCGTGGGCTGGGATGACTGACGGCACCGTAAAACAATGAAAATCAAGAACATCGGCGAGCCCCTCAGGGATCTGGCCAATCAGCGGACGCTTGCACACCACCCTGGCAATCGCGTCATGTAACACGGGCTTGTTTACTCTAGGACGCGTTGAATAGAAGATGACAAGTTAATAAATGAAATTATAAATGTGTGCAGTTCACATGTGAATTCTATTAACAGCGAAACATCCAGTGTTCAATATTTAATACACATTCAACACAATATGTTGCCTAATTCGAGTAGTAACATAAAATAACTAATAATGCGAATTACCCCTATAAACTGCATTTGAAAAATTACACATGTACACTGCTGTCAATGAATGGACGTCATACTTAACCACGGCAAACCTGTAAATCTCATGCCTTAATTTCATGCCTGCAGAAATGTGTTATTCAACAAATAAAAGCAGGTGGAATAAAATGGCAAAACCTGTGAACAAATGTATTATCCTGGGGGCGTCTGCCGTTGGTTACACGTAGATGGTTTCATTTAAGGTACTAGAAAAAATGACCATAACAAAATACGTCTCTCCCAATTAAAACCATTTTTAAAGAAATCATGGAACGTCACGTAGCCGGTGTTGTTTTGCTTTCAAACCATTTACAACCAGCGAAGCAATTAAATAAGTCGTTGATTTGTCATTAATGAATATGATAAATTGCTCCATTCATTTAATTTCTCCTGGGTTCAGTATGAACTAAGTATCTTTAAAAAGTCCACGTTTACAGAACTCACTTAAATGGATGTTATCAGCGGTAAAGTAACAGGCGCTCTTTCAATTAGTGCACTTACCGAATTAGCCGCTTGACGAAATCAAAGAGTAGAATTAACCAAGAAGGCCGATAAACTGTTTAAATGTCAGGGCGTAACAGAGTAAGAGAGAGGGAGGGCGCTTTTCAGGTTCAACGACTTGTTAGTAGTTTTAGCGGTCGATCAGGGGTGGAGCAACAGACTTCTCCGCACACAGTAAGGGGGTGATGGCTGAAACTTTCCTTAAAGTGATAGCACAGCTCCGAAATAGAAACCACCCCCGTGGCCTCCGCCCATTGAAAGGAAATGTTCGTTTTTGCTCTCGTAATGCGTTGCTTAACATTCTACATACGATGACATAAGCTGTTTTTCATATGACTCCTGCGCAGATCGATAAGGAACTTTTAATGGATTCATAATAACGTAGTGTGTATCTACCTGTATAATTTTGTAACTGATAGGTTTAACAGGATTGTGAAAAAAGTTTTTGATTGAATTATCTTTAAAAACATTTGCATATTTAAAAAAATAAAATTCGCCAATAGTTTGATAAAGCAATTTCTCACAGCTAAACAAAATCCTCTGCTTTTACCAATCCAGCCTGTTTATTCAGTTGCTGTGCTGTTTGGGGGCTTATTTTGTAGGATTGTATTGGTGCAAGGCAGAAACTACACCTGAACAGAATGGCAGCTCAACGGCTACTTTAGTGTTGTCATAGAATCAAATGTGTATATCTTGGAGAAGTGCGGGGAATCCGTGATGGCAGAGAAAACTCACAAGCACACTGGAAGAACCTGCAAACCCTGAAAGGACCTTGGGGATCAAATCTACTTCCTAGCCAGGAGATCCAACTCATATAGTGCCTTTCATATCTATCTATCTATTTATCTATCTATCTATCTATCTATCTATCTATCTATCTATCTATCTATCTATCTATCTATCTATCTATCTATTATATAGTGCCTTCTACATCTATTTATTATATAGTGCCTTTTACATCTATCTATCTTATATAGTGTCTTTTACATCTATCTAGCTATCTATTATATAGTGCCTTCTACATCTATCTATTATATAGTGCCTTTTACATCTATCTATCTTATATAGTGTCTTTTACATCTATCTAGCTATCTATTATATAGTGCCTTTTATATCTGTCTATCTGTCTATCTATCTATGTTATATAGTGTCTTTTACATCTATCTAGCTATCTATTATATAGTGCCTTCTACATCTATCTATCTATTATATAGTGCCTTTTACATCTATCTATCTTATATAGTGTCTTTTACATCTATCTAGCTATCTATTATATAGTGCCTTTTATATCTGTCTATCTGTCTATCTATCTATGTTATATAGTGTCTTTTACATCTATCTAGCTATCTATTATATAGTGCCTTTTGTATCTGTCTATCTATCTATCTTATATAGTGTCTTTTACATCTATCTAGCTATCTATTATATAGTGCCTTCTACATCTATCTATCTACCTATCTATCTATTATATAGTGCCTTTTACATCTATCTATCTTATATAGTGTCTTATACATCTATCTAGCTATCTATTATATAGTGCCTTCTACATCTATCTATCTACCTATCTATCTATTATAGTGCCTTTTACATCTATCTATCTTATATAGTGTCTTTTACATCTATCTAGCTATCTATTATATAGTGCCTTCTACATCTATCTATCTACCTATCTATCTATTATAGTGCCTTTTACATCTATCTATCTTATATAGTGTCTTATACATCTATCTAGCTATCTATTATATAGTGCCTTCTACATCTATCTATCTACCTATCTATCTATTATAGTGCCTTTTACATCTATCTATCTTATATAGTGTCTTTTACATCTATCTAGCTATCTATTATATAGTGCCTTCTACATCTATCTATCTACCTATCTATCTATTATAGTGCCTTTTACATCTATCTATCTTATATAGTGTCTTTTACATCTATCTATCTATCTATCTTATATAGTGCCTTTTACATCTATCTATCAATCTTATATAGTGTCTTTTACATCTATCTAGCTATCTATTATATAGTGCCTTTTACATCTATCTATCTATCTATCTATCTATCTATCTATCTATCTATCTATCTATCTATCTATCTATCTATCTATCTATCTATTATATAGTGTCTTTTACATCTATCTAGCTATCTATTATGTAGTGCCTTCTACATCTATCTATCTACCTATCTATCTATTATATAGTGCCTTTTATGTCTAGCTCTCTGTCTATCTATCTATCTTATATAGTGTCTTTTACATCTATCTAGCTATCCATTATATAGTGCCTTCTACATCTATCTATCTATCTATCTATCTATCTATCTATCTATCTATCTATCTATCTATCTATCTATCTATCTATCTATCTATCTATCTATCTATCTATCTATTGCATATTTCACTGCAGTCTTTCCTATTCATTTCGACATTGTGACGTTCATTGACGGTTCGCTGTGAGCAAGTCTTACTTTTCCATTGTGTTTTTCTCGCTGAACTACTCCACAATGAGTTTCCTGAACATTCTCAATGAGGCTGTCCCCTGCATCACACCGTTGGGTCTATGGCTGGACGATCTGTTGTGGAGACTTTCTCGTGTACAAACTAAAATCTTGCTCGTAACAAGTCAACTTTACTGAGACCAAATTAACATAAAGTGCACACATTTTTCAATAGAATACATAGAGGAAAATTCAAATAGAGACGTGAAGAACACGCTCACTCCAGAAAGACCAAAGCCAGTTTCAGGACTCTAAACCAGTACCCTGATACTAAGAGGCCGAGCCATTGTGGCACTCCATGCCAGAGATGCATCAGTGTAATTGGTGTGTCTTTTTTCTATTAATAAACTGAATAAAACAAAAACACAAAAATGAAGCCATTTTTCTCCCCCCATGCGGCAGAAGAATGAACAAAACCAATTTAAACAAAGTGTTTAGTTAACGCACTGTACATATCTTTAGTGCAAATAAAATTAAAAACAAAATAGTTGCTGTTGGTTACTGTAAAAAGCAGTCTGGCTGGCGGACACTTGTCTTTATCATCTTAGAACATCGCCACACATCACAGGGGATCTGCTTGTCCTTAGAGTGCTTAAAAAATGCAAAGTCATTCCTGTTGGTCTGGTGCTTGGAAAGGATTCAAATGACAAAGGTTAATCAATTACAAAAGTAATGGCTGTGCTTAGAGACAAGGTTAGAGGCAGTCCTCATTTGTAACCAGTGCACACGCACACGGAACCTATAGAAGGCCAAGGCTGTCGCAGGAAAATGCCACAGACATGTAAAAAGAGGTGGAAAGATTACAAGGCAGGGAAAAATAAGCCAATATGTACAATTAAAGTGTGATGATGAAAGCACAATGAGAGTGATGTTAAATGAACTTTTCAGTTCTATTATCAGAAACAGCAATGAACAAAGGAAGATCACAACAATGTCAAGATGGAAGACAAAAAGTTCTGTGGGAACCTGGAACAAACTATCAAGTCATAAAACTTCAGGATGAGATTTTGGGAAGGCTGTTAGCTTACCAAACAGCCAAATGTATGGAAGTCACATTTTTCTGTTTGCTAGTTATATATATATACATTGTGGCAAGCGGCTGGAGGTGGTACCCACCTGGGACACCCGGAAGGACCGGAAGAGGGACTACGTCTCCTCTGGACCACGAGGGGGCGACCGCCCTGGTGGCTATGGGGACCACGGGACAGGAGCTCGGAAGCTCAACCCTATAGAGGCCAGTGGTCACCACCAGGGCAGTGCCCCGATGCCTGAGGAGCCCTGGCCCTCAGCACTTCCGCCACACCAGGAAGTGCCGGTGGAAGTTCATCGGGAGGCACCTGGAGGAACATCTGGGTGAACATTAAAGTGGCTGCTTCCCTCCATTCGGCAGCTGGAGTCGGGTGGAAGAGGACGAAGCCTGGAGGAGAGGAATGGAGGCGGCCAGAAGGAGAGGCATTGAGGAAAGAGGCCTGGACTGTGGGTGTTTGGTACGGGGTACTGGGTTGTGTGCACTGTAATTAATAGATGGAGATGAATAAACGTGTGTTGGTGGTTAAACCTTTGGTGTCCTCCTGTCTGTGTCCGGGCTGTTCCCCACAGCATATACAACTTAACACTTTGACTTTCCTTTATAATTGGTGGCTCGGTGGCACAGTGGTTAGCACATGCTGGGTCAAGTTCTTGTGTCTGGTTGTGGTGTGTTCTCTCCATGTCTGGGGGGGGTTGTCTCCATTTGCTGATGACTTCTTCACGCACTCTAAAACAACGTGCATGTTAAAGTGACCGGTGAAACTAAACTGGTTCAGTAGGTGTGTGTCCATCACAGGGCTTCTCCCACCCAGGGTTGGTTCCTGCTATGGTCTACCACAGTTCTGCACTGTATCAAGCTGGTTTGAGAATGTTACGTTATGCAGTTTATTTAGCTGATTCTTCTCTCCAGAGTAGCTGGTCAGTTTTATTTTTGAGAACGTCCACAACAAGAGATTCAATGACACGTTTAGAGTCATACGTGCAGTCAGTCATGGGGGTATGAAGCTTCAGCCTTTTGCTTTATGGTCCGTCAAATTAACCAATCACCGTTATCATCATGACAACTGAAAGAAAGCTAATAAAAGTTATACTATATCTAGTCATTCATTTTCTAGTTATAGCTGAGGTTTGCAAACCAGGGCAGTAAAACACCTATAAACATCTTCATGTCCTCAACAGAGTACTTCCTCAGTAGGTTTAGCTAAACTGCACAGAATAGCCAGAAATTGAACTGGTTTCCAAAGTTCTCAGCATCCCACATTGCCTGGTGTATCACCCTGCTGCCCAGTATGGAATCTTCTAATTTAGTAATTTATGCTCCTGGGTCACCCTTTAGTATGTTTGAGTAGAAACTTAAACATTAACATCAAGATGGTGGAATAATGTAAAATGGAAACAGAGAAGTCAGCTGAAGCTTGACTACACATAGCACATTAAACAAGTTAGAGTCCTTTCAAATGGTTAAAGAGGCAGTAACATATCCAGGTTGCAAGAGTGGTCTATTAATTAAAATGTTAAAATAATAGACCCTGCACATAGACCATAGAGCAGGGGGTCCTCAATCACAGTCCTGGAGGACCACAGCGGCTGCAGGTTTTTGTTCTAACCTGGTTGCTTAACTAGAAAGCAATTCTTGCCAATAATTGAATTTCATGGCTCATTAGTGCTTTAACTCTGCTATGTCAGGTCATTCTCGTTTTCTTCCCCTTTCTAAGCATATCATCGAAATGATTTGAAGCCTAAAATGGAGGAGTAATTCTCAGTCTTTTACTTTTTCCTCTTCATTTTCCTTCCAAGTATTTCATTAAACCCAATAGTGCATGAGGAATACACACGGGTGGAAATGGTAACAAGCTAAATGGAGAAATGCTGCTCTCTTTTGTAATTTGCATGTTATTGCTAATTAGGAGCAATTAAAAACCAAGAATACAGCTGTTTAAGACTAAAATAAGCAACAAGGGTTCAAAATCTTCACGAGCGAGACAACTAAAGTGAAGCAGAAGTGTTACTTAGAGCAGTAATTGCTTCTTTTTAAGCAATTGGGTTGGAGCAAAAACTTGCAGCCAGTGCAGCAACTCCAGGACGGTGATTGAGGAGCCTGCCATAGTGGTTAGGAGCATGCACTGATACAGCGCATTGCTGCGCCCACCACATGACAAACCAACTCAGGATCCCAGATTAGGACCCAAGTGCAGTCATGCGACGGGTGACACCTCAGATGGAATGGAACAGTGTGAGGTTTTTTATGGTGGCTGGAGTGCCAATTCCGCCACCAAAGTTTTCCCTGCAGGTTGGAGGGCCTACATGCAGATTAACGTCATACCCAGGATGGAGCTATTGCAGGTTAAGGGCCTTGCTCAAGGGCCCAATGAAGTAGAGTCACTTTTGGCGTTTATGGGATTCGAACCGGCAGCCATTTGCCAATGCAAATCCCTAGCCTCAGAGCCACCACTCTGTCCATAGACCATATATTGTAAATAATTGTATACACACATACTGGGCAAATTATTAGGGGCACATGTACACATACTTATCCATGCAATTTTCTAATCAGCCAATCATATGGCAGCAGTGCAGTGCATAAAATCGAGCAGATGAGGCTTAGGGGCTTCAGTTGCAGTTCACATCAAACACTAGAATGAGGAAAAATGTCTCCTTAGTGATTTTGACTGTGGTATGATTGCTGGAACAGATCTTCTGAGATTTTCGCACACAGCAGTCTCTAAAATTTACTCAGAATGATGTGAAAAATAAAAAAAAAAAATCATACAGTGAGTAGCAGTTCTGTGGATGGAAATGCCTAATTGATGACAGAAGGTCAGAGGAGATTAGTCTGACTGGCTCGAACTGACAGAAAGGCGACAATAACTTAAATGACCACTCTGTACAACTGTGGTGAGCAGAAAAGCATTTCAGAATGCACATCATGTCAGACCTTGAGGCGGGTGAGCTACAATAGCAGATGACAATGTTGAGTTCTACTCTTGTTAGCCAAGAACAGAAAGCTGAAAGCTCACCAAAACTGACCAGATGAAGACTGAAAAAACATAGTCAGGCCTAAAAAAATCTCGATTTCAGCAGAGGAACACAGATGGTGCGGTCAGAATTTGGGAGCAACATCATGAATCCATGCACCCAACCTGCCTTGTGTTAAAACTCCAGAGTGCTGGTGGTCGTGTAATAGTGTGAGAAATGTTTTCCTAGCACAATATGGGCCCAGTAATAACAATCAATCATTACTTGGATGTCACGACGGCCTATATGAGTATTGTTGCTGCCCATGTACATGGCCACAATTTACTCATTTTCTAATGGCTACTTCCAGCATAATGATGCACCATGTCTCAAAGCAAAAGTCATGTGAATTTCCCCTTGGGATTAATAAAGTATCTATCTATCTATCTATCTATCTATCTATCTATCTATCTATCTATCTATCTATCTATCTATCTATCTATCTATCTATCTATCTATCTATCTATCTATCTATCTATCTATCTATCTCCAGCTGGACACATGAACTTGACTATGAGTTCAGTGCTCTTCAGTGGCCTTCCCAGTCACTGCATCTGAATTCAATAGAGCACCTTTGGGATCTGGTAGAAGGAGGAAATTCACAACTGACAAATCTTCAGAAATTGCGTGATGCAGTCATGTCAACATGGACCAGACTCTCATAGGAATGTTTCCAGCATCTTGTGGAATCTATAGCCATGAAAAATACAGGCTGTTTTGAGAGCAGAAAAGGAGGCTCTACCCGGTATTAGTATAGTGGCCCTAATGGGTGCTCAACAGGCTCCTATCAATTATGGAGAATCTACTACATCCACTGAACAGTATCATCTCCAGACAGAAGAGCAGCTTCAGCGACAGACTGCTGTCACTGTCCTGCTCCACTGACAGATTGAGAAGATCGTTCCTCCCCCAAACTATGCGACTCTTCAATTCCACCCCGGGGTGGGGGGTAAACGTTAACATTATTCAAAGTTATTGTCTGTTTTTACCTACATTTTTATTACTCTTTAATTTAATATTGTTTTTTTGTATCAGTATGCTGCTGCTGGAGTATGTGAATTTCCTCTTGGGATTAATAAAGTATCTATCTATCTATCTATCTATCTATCTATCTATCTATCTATCTATCTATCTATCTATCTATCTATCTATCTATCTATCTATCTATCTATCTATCTATCTATCTATCTATCTATCTAATAACTTGCTCAGTAAGTATGTATTCTTGCTAGTGGGGTGACGGTGCTCCTGCAGTCCCCACATCCAAAAATTGCCAAACTAACATATTAGAAAAACAAAGCAATAACAAAGAGGGGTATGTGACTTTGGAGCTTAACTTTCTTCAAATGAGAAATTAAAGCTAAATAAAAAGACATTTCAAACCTCTCCTACCGTCTACACCAGTGGTTCTCAAACTGTGGGGTGGGCCCCCCTAGGGGGATCACGAAGTAACAAAAAGGGGGGCGCTAAGATGTGAAAAAAGAAAACAAGAATCGAAAATATGAAAAATACATCTATTGAAACCAAAACAAATTAACTTAAACTACATTCTGATACTAGAAAAATAAATATAGAGTTAGATAAATGTCGATAAAAGTTAAGTAGGTATAATAAAATATGCATCTATGATATATCATTAATTAAAAAAGAACAAATTGGTATTAGTGGGCTCCTTTCAAAAAAACGTTAGGGGGGCGCGATTAAAACTTATGAAAACTCGGGTCACAGATACTTAAAGGTTGAGAAACGCTGGTCTACACCACGGACCGTTTCTCCTCTTGCCCCTCTTAATCCTCTTCTTCCTGCCAGTTGAACTCTCATCCTATCTCCACCTGATCCTAAGTTCTCTGAAGCAATGGTCCCTGGCCCCTTTTAAGTCAGATCCCTGGAGTACTTCCAAGGTCACTTCTGGTTTAATCTGAAGGCCTTCCAGGCCAGACATGGCTGTACAAAAGTCCTGGGATCATCTGCCTAGAGCTCCATTTGACTTAACTGATAATCCCTGCCAGACGGCTGGCCCATTTTCATTCAACAGAGCCGGGCCTCAATAACAGTCTCCTGCTAAGAGTAGTTGCAGAGGTGGGGAATTTTCCTTTATATAACAGCTGAGGTCACCACTGCATTGGTTCTAATGAACATTCCTTATTACAGCAGATCTGATGGAGCATCTGACATGTGATGCCGTGTGAAGACCCTCAGCTAAAAACAATCTGGAATTACTTGAGCTCATGAAGGATATGGTAGTTTGCAGAACATAGGTGTAAAAGTATTAATTCGGCACCTAAATAATTTCCTTTTTTTTCACAAAAATCCCCACTATTTCAGGTTAACCAATCCATGCAGCAAGTATATGATTAGGATTGTGACCAGCAATTGGAAAGTGTACGGTTTCAAACAGTTAGTGCAATAACAGTTTTACAAGTTCTAACAGCAGCTGTCGTTGGTCATACAGTTTGAAACTGCATGCTTTCTAATCACCGGTCATAGTCCTGCCGTTGAAACGATGGAGGTTAGCTGGCTAGCACCGCAGCAGAAGCGACTGGGCAGTGAGCTGAGCAGCAATACACTGTAACATAATGCAGAATATTAAATAAGAGTGGGGCCTGTCTTCTGCGAAATTGTGTGAATAATATTGTATTTGTTACCTGACCTATAAAAAAGAGTTATGGGGAGTGCACTGCTTTCATGAAATATAATAGTAAGGTTGGAAGTTCTAAACATGGCAGATCCAGGTGTATACAGTTAGGTCCATAAATATTTGGACAGAGACAACTTTTTTCTAATTTTGGTTCTGTACATTACCGCAATGAATTTTAAATGAAACAACTCAGATGCAATTGAAGTGCAGACTTTCAGCTTTAATTCAGTGGGGTGAACAAAATGATTGCATACAAATGGGAGGCAACTAAAGCATTTTTTGAACACAATCCCTTCATTTCAGGGGCTCAAAAGTAATTGGACAATTGACTCAAAGGCTATTTCATGGGCAGGTGTGGTCAAGTCCGTCGTTATGTCATTATCAGTTAAGCAGATAAAAGGCCTGGAGTTGATTTGAGGTGTGGTGCTTGCATGTGGAAGATTTTGCTGTGAACAGACAACATGCGGTCAAAGGAGCTCTCCATGCATGTGAAAGAAGCCATCCTTAAGCTGCAAAAACAGAAAAAACCCGTCTGAGATATTGCTACAATATTACGAGTGGCAAAATCTACAGTTTGGTACATCCTGAGAAAGAAAGCAAGCACTGGTGAACTCAGCAACGCAAAAAGACCTGGACGTCCACAGAAGACAACAGAGGTGGATGATCACAGAATCATTTCCATGGTGAAGAGAAACCCCTTCACAACAGCAACCAAGTGAACAACACTCTCCAGGGGGTAGGGGTATCGATATCCAAGTCTACCATAAAGAGAAGACTGCATGAAAGTAAATACAGAGGGTGCACTGCAAGGTGCAAGCCACTCATAAGCCTCAAGAATAGAAAGGCTAGATTGGACTTTGCTAAAGAACATCTAAAAAAGCCAGCACAGTTCTGGAAAAACATTCTTTGGACAGACGAAACCAAGATCAACCTCTACCAGAATGATGGCAAGAAAAAAGTATGGAGAAGGCGTGGAACAGCTCATTATCCAAAGCATACCACATCATCTGTAAAACACGGTGGAGGCAGTGTGATGGCTTGGGCGTGCATGGCTGCCAGTGGCACTGGGACACTAGTGTTTATTGATGATGTGACACAGGACAGAAGCAGCTGAATGAATTCTGAGGTGTTCAGAGACATACTGTCCGCTCAAATCCAGTTAAATGACGTCAAATTGATTGGGCGGCGTTTCATGATACAGATGGACAATGACCCAAAACATACAGCCAAAGCAACCCAGGAGTTTATTAAAGCAAAGAAGTGGAAAATTCTTGAATGGCCAAGTCAGTCACCTGATCTTAACCCAACTGAGCAGGCATTTCACTTGTTGAAGACTAAACTTCAGACAGAAAGGCCCACAAACAAACAGCAACTGAAAGCCGCTGCCGTAAAGGCCTGGCAGAGCATTAAAAAGGAGGAAACCCAGCA
The DNA here is from genome assembly GCF_900747795.2 of Erpetoichthys calabaricus. Classification (NCBI taxonomy): domain Eukaryota; kingdom Metazoa; phylum Chordata; class Cladistia; order Polypteriformes; family Polypteridae; genus Erpetoichthys; species Erpetoichthys calabaricus. The sequence goes on along the minus strand of NC_041411.2, from coordinate 66,365,686 downwards.
TCTGGTGATGTCCATGAGTTCAAGACTTCAGGCTGTCATTGCCAGCAAAGGGTTTTCAACCAAGTATTAGAAATGAACATTTTATTTCCAGATATTTCATTTGTCCAATTACTTTTGAGCCCCTGAAATGATGGGATTGTGTTAATAAAATGCTTTGGTTGCCTCACATTTTTATGCAATCATTTTGTTCACCCCACTGAATTAAAGCTGAAAGTCTGCACTTCAACTGCATCTGAGTTGTTTCATTTAAAATTCATTGTGGTAATGTACAGAACCAAAATTAGAAAAAAGTTATCTCTATCCAAATATTTATGGACCTAACTATAGCTGACAGAAGGCAGCAAAGCTCAGAATGAGGTGCACCTATGGGTGTGTTCATATATACAGGCATTGCTTCTGGTGATTGAAACTGTACTGGGTATGCAAGGTACCATAAATTCTGTTCATGTACTTGTGCCAGCCAGCTCCATGTTAAGTATGTACTATTTGTGTTTTTTATTGAGGAGAATTATTCACTGATTTTGCAATTAAATTGGATTGCCGGCAGTGCAGGAAACATGAAATGTTCAGTACTGAATATATTGTGAACATTAGCATGAGAATACAATTAACAAGGGCTTTCTAGTTTATTTGTGCGATATTACAGTAGCACTTTAATAACATTTTTTATAAATTGTGAATCTTACTATGTGAAATACAGAAAATACTAAATTGGCCTGATATAATGCATTTCAATGTATGCTTTCATTAATGAAAATTTACTACATAACAAAACACTAAGGTCTGTGTGTCTGGTCCCTTAGAGCAATCTGATTGGTCAGTTTGGCCCTGGTAAAGCAATTGAAAGTGCAAGTGTTAGACACATGAGTAGGAGAAACAACATTAGAGACACGCTGGGAGAGTCGCCTTCGAAGACTGAAAGTATAAAACTGGACATGAGGCAAGAACGGTGCCCCAAAAATAATGACAGTGTCTGAGAAGAAGACTTAATTGGAATGCTCTCGAGAAAGTGAGCAGCGGTGAAGAGAGGTTCAGACACACGTGAATTCAGAGGAAAGGCACTGAAAGTACATGTAAGACAAGAGATAGAAAATCTCTTAAAATTATCTAATACCTGTTTTAGACAGTGACCATGACTACTAGCATATTAAACAGTAAAGCGTCCACTTCTCCTGAAATGCCCATTCAATAGAAAATCCATGCAGCAGTGATTTTAAATTAGTTTTGCATTAAAAGTCCATCCAATTACATAAATAAATAACTTTCAAATATTTTGCCCAGTATTTTACTTTTAAGTGGCCTGTTCATGTTTCTGAAATAATGTATTTACAGTGTCATCCTCTTGCACAGAAATTAAATATTTGACACACACAAAGTAATTTTAAAGAAACTCGATATTTAATTAAATATACATACACTGTATTAAACCTTTTTTCTTAAAGTGTTTGTATTTCTTTTCTTTAATATTACTAATATTATATAGGTAGACCCTCCAATATTTCTTCCCTGATGTACTGACTATGCCACTGTTAGACAGATTTAATGTCTTTGACAAACATCTTAACTAAGTAATCAATGGTGACCTCAGCATTAACATTTGTAATGTACCATTTATTGGAATGTATTTTGTAATGCATATACAGTAATAATTACGTGCATTGCATTTGTCATTCCAACAGATGGCACATCACAAACATCCACCTCAATGAAAGGACAAGTGTTTGTGTGGCTGCATACTTCTGTGTCTGTCTGGTTGCTATGTACCTGTGATTCCAACAGTTGGCACATCACAAACATCTACTTTAATAAAAGGACAAGTGTTTGTGTGGCTGTGTATCTGCATGTCTGACCTGTGGCTATGTCTCTATCATTCCAACAGATGGTGTGTCACACACATCCACCTTAAAAGAAGGACAAGTGTCTGTGTGTCTGTACGGATGTTATGTCTTTGTCATTCCAACAGATGGTGCATCACAAACATCCACCTTAAAACAAGGACAAGTGTTTGTGTGGCTTTGCATCTGTTCTTCTGTCCATTTTCTGTGTCTCTGTGATTTCAAATTATGCCACATTACAAACATTTCCAGTAATTAAATGCATTGAATTTGTCATTCTAAGAGATGGCGCATCACAAAATTTGCATTTGTCATTCCAACAGAAGGTGCATTCCAAAGATTTGTAGTAATAAACTGCATTACTTTTATCATTCTAACAGATGGCGCATCCTAAACATGTGTAGTAATAAAATGCATTGCATTTGTCATTTCAACAGATAGCACATCACAAACCTTTTTAGTAATGTATTTTATTACTACACATGTTTGTGATGCACCATGTGTTAGAATGCCAGAGACAAAGCAACTGGGCAGACACAGAGTTACACAGCCACACGTCCTTTTATTAAGGTTGATAATAATACAGTTTAAAGAATTTTGTGATCTCATCATCTTCATGTCAGATGTGATGGAAGTGACAGGCACATGAATTTCTAATACAGAGATGTCTAATCTTTTACGGTTCATTTCGCACTGTCCTTCCATTATACTTACACCCTTTGAATCATTCAAGGGACTGCCTTGCCTGTATCTCCACCTGGCATCCCTTCCATGGCAGGTTAAGACTGACGTCCTGTCATGGATATGCTCTGACCCCTCCTGGTATTGGCCTTGACCCTAATTGTGTGTGTGTATCTATGTGGGTATTGTATTACTGTCGCTGCTCTGTGGACAGATACAAGTAAGAATTTTATTATACTACAGCATGTACACTATGCACTAGGTACACGTGATAATATACTGTACTTGATCTTGAACTTAAATAAACATACATCAAAAACTGTACTGCAATGGCATTTGAAACGTGAGAAAAACAACATCTGATGATTGTATGAGTCTTACTGGTTTAGCCAGGATCAGCACTACAGACTGACCCCATCTGGGAGGTGGATGTGGGTGTTGGCAGCTTTGTAAATGAGTGGCAGGGTTTTCTAGATGATTCTGGGCCTGACATGAAGCAGGTGTATCTGAGTGAGAGGAGGGGACATGTGACCACTTAGTCATCATATATTAAGAGAGACAAGTTACTGTTTGACCACATCTCTGCACCAGTTATCTTTTGAGCGAGCTGCAGCCGGGTTTTGAAACATCTATGGGTTTATGGACAGGGTGTAAAAGGAAGTAAAGTAAATTTCATCTTCAGGCTTCCTTCCAGATTTTTATAGTTGTGAAGCAAAGATTACTTTTTGAGCTTGTCATATATTTATTCCAAATCAAGAGCAAATTAGGGATCATTTTCTGTTACTTGCTAATCCAGTTTATAACACTTTGATAGTTTATCGCCTGTGATTATCAACATTTTAAAAGTTGTAATTTGCAAAATTTGCACTTTTTTATCTGCAGAATTTCAGAAGAGTACCTTTTTTGGTTTCTTCCTACTAATATTTTGTTAATCAAGTTATTGCTGTGTGAGCTTGAAATTTGCATGTGGAATACAATAATGTCACCGTTAATGTTTATATTATGTGAAAGAAATGGATCCAGCTTTCTTTTTAACATCTGTATAAAACCAACAGCAGTACAAAATGGAAGATGTCAGTTGGGCATGTTTAACTCTAAACTGGACTGGTATGAGTTTGTGATGGTGAATGCCTGTGTGTATCCTGTTGTATACTGGCACCTTGTCCAGAGTCGGCCCCTGTTTTGTGCCAGGTGGTGTCAGGATAGGTTCTGATAGGTTCAGTTTTGATGGTGGCTGAATGCTTGAATGGATGCTCACTTCACAAATGTCATTAGTCAGTCTTATTCTAACCTGCTTAATACAGACCAGGGTCAATGGTGGTTCTGTACCCTATCCCAGCGAGCACATGGCACAAGGCAGTAAGAAACCCTGGACAGGGTGCCAGTCCATCGTAGGGCAAACACAGACACAGACACACCAAACACACACTGGGGCCAATTTAGCGCTGCCAGTTCACCTAACCTCCATGTCTTTGGACAGTGAGAGGAAACCAGAGCACTCGTAGAAAGCCCACGCAGAGAAGACCCAGGATGTGAACCCTGGTCTCCTTACTGGGAGGCCACCCTGTTTCTGAATGGACCTTATTGAATTCACCTAGGATAATCTTGCTGTAAAAACATCCATCCATCCATTATCCAACCCGCTATATCCTAACTACAGGGTCACGGGGGGTCTGCTGGAGCCAATCCCAGCCAACACAGGGCACAAGGCAGGGAACAAACCCCGGGCAGGGCACCACACACACCCACACACCAAGCACACACTAGGGACAATTTAGGATTGCCAATGCACCTAACCTGCATGTCTTTGGACTGTGGGAGGAAACCCATACAGATACGGAGAGAACATGCAAACTAAATGCTGGGAGGACCCGGGAAGCGAACCCAGGTCTCCTTACCGCGAGGCAGCAGCGCTACTGCTGCTCCACCGTGCCGCCCACGTTGTGAAAACATATATTTCACAATTGATGGAGACTATTCAGTAATACATCAAGCTTTTTTTGACAATAGGTAGGAGCCCCCAATATGTGAGAGATTATCTACTAGCCCCTGTTTGAAGCCATGTATTTAAGAGTCTGTGCATTCTGCTCATGTTTGTAGTGTTTTCTTGGATCAGATTCACTTTGCTCATTAGTACACAAGCACACTGTTTGGGCAACAAATTGTTCAAAGCTATCAAAACACTAGTGTGGTGGTCTTCATAGCATTCCTGCACTGAAAATGATGACAAGATGACCAAAGAGTTACAAAACTGGGCCATTTACTCTACAACAATAAACACGGGAGTGATGGATGAGGACAGGACACAAGGCACGAAATAAAATTAACACAAACTCTGCTGCCCCATTGACTCTGCATTCCTGTGCAGGCTTGGAACGGCTGTCTATCAGGTGTTTGGTGGGGTTTGGGGGTCTCATCTTCTTACATTGCATTTCCACATGAATGCATCAAGCAAGTCTCCTCAATGTAGTTGACAGTGAAGCCTGTAAATCTTGACTTAACATTAGTTTAGAACTGGTATGTAAGTAACAAATATGTAATAATAATTTCGTCCATCCATCCATTATCCAACCCGCTATATCCTAACTACAGGGTCACGGGGGTCTGCTGGAGCTAATCCCAGCCAACACAGGGTGCAAGGCAGGAAATAAACCCCAGGCAGGGCACCAGCCCACCGCAGGTAATAATAATACTTTTATAAAATTTGAAACATATAGTGTATGCCTGTATATATGTCACATGTCAGCATAGCATGCATTCTTGAAAAAGAATAAGGAGATGGGGTACCTAAAATGTGTTTAATAGGAGATTAGAAGGTTTATGAATAAGTGGCATTTATAAATAACTAGCAAAATACCCGCACTTCGCAGCGGAGAAGTAGTGTGTTAAAGAGGTTATGTAAACATATATATACATAAACATATATACTTATATATACATATCTACATATATACATATATATATATATACATATACACAAACACATATATATACATATACATATTTACATATCTACATATATATACACATATATACATATCTACATACATACACATCTATCTATCTATCTATCTATCTATCTATCTATCTATCTATCTATCTATCTATCTATCTATCTATCTATCTATATATATATATATATATATATATATATATCTATAATAATAAAAGGCAAAGCCCTCACTGACTGACTGACTCACTGACTCACTCATCACTAATTCTCCAACTTCCCGTGTAGGTGGAAGGCTGAAATTTGGCAGGCTCATTCCTTACAGCTTACTTACAAAAGTTAGACAGGTTTCATTTCGAAATTCAAAGCGTAATGGTCATAACTGGAACATATTTTTTGTCCATACACTGTAATGGAGGAGGCGGAGTCACGTATCGCGTCATCACGCCTCCTACGTAATCACGTGAACTAAAAACAAGGAAGAGATTTACAGCACGAGTCACACGCGGGAACGAAGGTAAATGACGTTAATTTTTGACTGTCTTTTAATACTGTGTAAGCATACATATTAACACATGTGCAATTAAACGTGTGCATTTACGGGGTGATTTCTCAGGCTTAAAAGCTCACCTTTTATCAAACGCGGGAACAAAGGTAACTGACGTTGTTCACTGTCTTTTAATACTGTGTAACCATACATATTAACACATGTGCAATTAAACGTGTGCATTTACGGGCTGATTTCTCAGGCTTAAAAGCTCGCCTTTTACTAAAAAGGTAAATGCAAAAATATTTTCAATCAGTTTATTGAAACGCTCCAGTTAAGGATTGCAATAACATATTCGCGAGATAAAAGAACGAAGTAGGGGGAAATGGAGGAACAGCCGCGAACAGCTAAGAGCAAAAAATTAATTAAACAATTGAGAACGGAGCGAGTTAAGCATACAAGCATGTTCATAAGGGAAAGAAAGCACGGTGTAAAACGTAAGTTTAAATTAAGTTTATAGAAACGCTCCCGCTGCGGATTGCAATAACATATTCGCGAGATAAAAGTTTAATGAGAACACACGAGGTATAAACGAACCACACGCCATGGCGCAACGTTAGGGGCAACAGTTTCAACCATTCTATGATCTGCTTCTCGCAACTGAAAGACGGCACATGGTGGATGTTAGCCGACTTGCTGACCGCAACGTTAGGGGCTTCAACTATGGCGCTGACGCCATATCTCAGTGCCAACACTTTGCAGACTGTACTTAAAAGACACGCCCTCCTCACTGGACAGTTAAAAACACCAATCAAACTAACGATGACATCAAGTATTACCCAATCAAAAGTAGGAAAGGAGGCATCTTCATAAAATGCGTGTGGGATGATTTGCATGAGACGCTGCTTTAAAAAAAAAATGATAAAAAAAATACGGGCTAAATCCCGTCCAGTATTGATTCAAAACGGGACACGCAATTTGGTAGGTGCACCAAAAAATTTATACATTTAAGCATGTAATGGGCAAACAAAAAATGAGGTATACCCGAAGGCACTGCAGTAGTACTTAATGTAACTTTACTTCTTAAATGTTAATGTTTTACTGTTTAATAATTTATACGCTTCTTATATGTTGTTCAAATTCTTTTATGAAAATACCACTGACAGCGCAATGCACGATAACATGGAGTGAATACACCATACGCATCCGCCCACGGCTGCCCTGCTGTGCGCAGATAGGAGTTGATTCTACAATAAAATAAAATAAACATAAAAAGAGTAAAACAATCATCACCCATAAAGCGGATAGTAGACGTGACGTACTATATGTGTACCACATTTCAAGTGTATAGGTGAAACGGTTTGCGAGCTACAGGTCATTTAAAATCCTGGACAGACACACAAATTGCCACGGTAGCAAATTACAGAAGAAGATTTTACTGTTTAATAATTTATATTTATATGAAATGTGCTTCTTATATATTACTTCATATTCTCATATGATAATGATGTTAATGTTTATATTCATTTCAGTGTTATTAAAACTGCATGTATGTGTGTATATGTGTATATATATATATATATATATATATACTAGCAAAATACCCGCGCTTTGCAGCGGAGAAGTACTGTGTTAAAGAGGTTATGAAAAAAAAAGGAAACATTTTAAAAATAACGTAACATGATTGTCAATGAAAGCCCGTTTCACTCAGTAACTCTTATGTGTGTGTTTATGTATGTGTGTATATATATGTAGATGTGTATATGTAGATATGTATATATATGTATATGTATATAAATGTTTATGTGTGTGTGTATATTATATATATAATATATATATATATATATATATATATATATATATATATATATATATATATATATATATATAAAAGACAGCAACAGTTATAACAATGACAACACAATTACATTGACAATTATGTTACGTTATTTTTAAAATGTTTCCTTTTTTTTTCATAACCTCTTTAACACACTACTTCTCCGCTGCGAAGCGCGGGTATTTTGCTAGTATATATATATATATATATATCTATCTATCTATCTATCTATATATATACATCCCCGTGTTTTGCAGCGGCAAAGTACTGCTTTTAAATTTTTATTAAGAAGAAAACCTTTTTAAATTGAGTGAAAATATACTAATAACAATTTGTTAAGGATCTGTTTTTTTGTGAAACTGACTTCACACAGCCTCTCCGCTCTTTTATAAACAAACGTCATATAAGGTCTTCCTTTTTCGTTGCTTTGCCAACGGAAGCAGCCTTTTTATTTAATCCTGTTTTTACGATTGTTCTGTTTGTATGTCACGTTGTCAGTTCAGCACTCCGGTTGTAATATGACCAAGCTGTGCAAGCACACTCTTGAGAATGCAAAGTATAGTTGTACAGGAGAATAGCAATCTTGCCTCAAATCAATGGCAACCTTTTGTAGGTCTATGAACTTAATTTAAACTTTAGGTTTACACGGTGCTTTGTTTCCGAAGTACCTGCACTCATGAATATGTCTGTATGCGTCAGTCGCTCAAATCCCCGCGGTTCGCACCGGCGAAGTTCTGCTTTTAAATTTTTATTAAGAAGAAAAGAAAACCTTTTAAAATTGAGGGAAAATATACCAATAACAGTTTGTTAAGGATCTATTTTTTTTGTGAAGCTGCCTTCACTCGAGTGATCACTTCGAGCTTTAAGCCTGAGAAATCACCCCGTAAATGCACACGTTTAATTGCACATCTGTTAATATGTATGCTTACAAAGTATTAAAAGACACTCAACAATTAACGTCATTTACCTTCGTTCCCGCGTTTGACTCGTGCTGTAAATCTCTTCCTTGTTTTCACTTCACGTGATTACGTAGGAGGCGTAATACGTGATGACGCGATACGTGACTCCGCCTCCTCCATTAGAGTATATGGACAAAAAACAGGTTCCAGTTATGACCATTACGCGTAGAATTTCGAAATGAAACCTGCCTAACTTTTGTAAGTAAGCTGTAAGGAATGAGCCTGCCAAATTTCAGCCTTCTACCTACATGGGAAGGTGGAGAATTAGTGATGAGTGAGTCAGTCAGTCAGTCAGTCAGTCAGTCAGTGAGTCAGTGAGGGCTTTGCCTTTTATTAGTATAGATATATGGTTATTGACTTACTGTGCTGATTTTATAATTATGAATTTGTGTAAGCCCTCAGTGACTGTCTGTAGAAGGAGGCAATAAATAAGAATATCTGAGTTCAACTTGATATAAATATTATAAAGCACCTCTTTCAAAATGAATTTTGCCACCTAAGAGCGCAGTCCAAAGTGACTGCCTGCTGGACATTCAGCCTTAACTTGATGTTGTTTTTGTAAAACTTAACAGAATTACTTGATGTGAAGGTTGGTGTCCTCGGGGGTCAGTGCTGGAACGGCCGCTGCTATCTCTCTATTATATAAAAAAAATCCTGGGACGAGGCGAGACTTTTTCAGAGAGATACTTTCACGTCCCGTGAGACGAGACTTTGTGCTAAGAGATTTAACCACACCCGGGGCCGGAAATAAAAGACCAAAGAGTAGATGACAAAGTAGAACGTTGTAAAGAATTCAGAAACGTTGGCACGATACACATGGAGAACAGGTCAGAGATAATAAAAGCACAAAAATTTGAAAGTCTCAAAAAAATTATAATAAAGATCGCATTAGCGCAAACAAATGGAAATTATTATTTGGTGAAATAACGGAACAGCGAAAACAGATTGAATATATTGTTTGGCTTTAAACTTTAAGTCGGAGACTTGTAGATCAACTAATTCGTGTTGTCATCAGGGAAAAGTAGTGTTTTAAAAAAAAAAAGTAGAGGCATATCCGCGAGAATTAAAAGATTTGATGTTTGGTGAAAGTGAAATCCACATACGTGAGCGGCAGAAACGTAAAGTGGCTGGCGTGTAGCGCAGGCCGGGGGGGTTGGCAAGCAAAGCGAGCTGGGAGCAAAGCCCCCTAGTTTTTAATATATAGAAATGATCTGGATAGGAAAATAAATAGTATGTTGGTTGAGTTTGAAGATGATACCACCTGTGTGCTTCAGAATAGCTCATCCACATGAAGCTAAGCACATTTGGACCCAGCCAATACTTGGGTGGGAGACCACCTAGGAAAAGGTAGAGTTGCTACTGAAAAAGGTGTCAGTGAGGCCAGCATGGGGCACTTTCCCTGTGGTCGGTGTGTGGATCCCAATGCCCCAGTGTTAGTAATGGGAACACTGTGCTGTAAATATGGCCCTGTCCTTTGGATGAGATGTAAAACCAAGGTCCTAACTCTCTAGCATACCTTTAAAGGCTGCCTCAAAGCGATTATTTACATGTCTCTCCAGGTCTTTAATATCCTGCCGCAGCTTCTCGTTTGTCGTGAGCATATCATTTATTTCTTTCTTTATATCTTTCTTGAGCTCCTTTATGTCTTGAGAGGTTCAGACAGATCATTTCGGCCTTTGTGCTCTGAAGGTGAAGTGACAAGCCCTGTTACAGATGATGCTCCCGGCTCGCGAGGAGAAGATGAAAACACGGAAAGCAAGGCCATTTCCAGTTTCAGTGGATCTTCTGGAATCGATGAGCTATCGTGACCTGCATCACTTGCATATTCGCTCCCACTTTTGCTCTCGACTGGATCAGGGTCCCGGGAAATCTGTGTTTTCACCTGTCTATTCCAGGTAAGTCTCTATAAGGCTGTACCTTGAGTTTGGACTTGGACTTAATGCCTTTCTAGGCTTTGGTGTACCTTTGGATTTCTTTTCTGTTTCTTTCTGAGCCCCTTTCTTACCGCTCATGTCTATATATGCTTGCATATACTGTAATAGAACCTCCTCGAGTTGGGTAAATACAGGTTGATAAAAAATAAGAGAAAAATGAACACCGCTGCTTACAGAGTTCTGCTTCAGACATCCATCTCCCGTAACAGACGAGACCAACTCCCCAACTCTCTGTGTACTCATTAAATATCTCTGGGCATCTTTTGAAAAGAGTCAGTTTGATCTCACTGTCCTGGCTAAATTGCAACATCATGGCCTCATCCCTTCTAATCAACGCCTGACGCTAACTGATTGTTTTCCTCACCCCTTCACCACCTAATTACTAATGTGAGCCCGCGACACCCCCCCCCCCCCCCCCCACACACACACTCCTAGGGCTCCCTCCAGCGGCCCAAGAGGTCCCCAACAGGGCTACCTGCTCCAACTGCAGTTCCTATGCAGCCCTGCCCTATTCCAGTGTACTGATGCAATAATGGCTGCCGTTGCATCATCAAGGCGGGTCCTACTATGTGAAATACTTTGAGTAACACCTATGTAATTGATTATTAGATAGATAGATAGATAGATAGATTATTACTAGCTATGTGTGCCCAACTACGTTGCATGTGTTAAAGTTGTCTGTGAAGGGCTCCCTGTTTAAACGCGGCTGCCAGTCGTGAACTGGACCCTTCGTCGCACAGCATTATGATTTTTTATAAGGGAAACAAAATTACAAAACAAAACCCTTGGACATTAATTCGATAGGAACGGCCTACTTGGAATCACTGTCCGAATAGTAATTATGTGGTGGTGGAGGAGCATTTCTGCTTCTCTCCGTTCACAGTCCATCTCGTTTTCATGACTCAGTCGTTTCCTCTCACGATCTCTTCTCAACCTTTCTCCAATCTCGCAGGTTGCTTTGTGGCAATCCAAAGAGTAAGGAAGAACCAATGCTTCTTTCTTGAACTCCAAACGCCGACTGATGGAAAATCACAGAAGTGTGTCCGACTTATATACTCTGACTGCCGACTCCAAGAAGTGGGTGAACATTCGATTTGGACGAAGTGCTGCCAACGACGGTCGATAGAAACACAAAAAACCACAGTCTCGACAACGAAGCAGGTGTCGACGCCAGATCTAAACACAAAGAGTGGTGTCGACAGTGTTTGTAAACAAAAGTAACAACCAAGGTGTTATGTATTCAGCCAGTACAAACAGCACGTAGTCTCCTTTAGTTCAGTCCTCTTTAATCACCACACTCCAACCTCATCCAACGATCCTCCTCCTCACTTCCTCTCCTCCTCCATCACTACTGCCCTCTACTGAACACAGCAGGAACACCACACAAGGCAGTGAATTCACGGACAAACAAAGATCAAGATCCAAATGAAGATTATATATAAAGATAATGTTGATGTCAAAAGCATGTGCCCCTCCAGTTATATAAACGCCACCCTTTAAGTTTCCTATTTTTTTGGTCCAGGAGCCCTGTGCCCATGTCACCCATGCTTAAATCTGCCACTGGTTATGGGGGGTTATCAGGAATGATCATGGAAGCAACAACTTGCTATGACCCACTGCGATCCACTTTGCTACCCCTACCATTATAAACAATAGCAACTCATGACTCAATAGTGGGCTACGAGCCAGTGGTTGAGAAGCACTGTTCTAAAGTCCCCATTCTGTAGTGTGCTTCTAATTAACCCCACCATTTTAAGACTTGCACTACTGACCATGTTTCACTAGTTAGCTGTGATTTATCAAATATACTCTTTCTTTCTTACCAAACTGCATCTACTAGTAGGTCTTAAGTAATAGAAAGTCATATCATAAATTATTTTCCAAGTTCATAATATTCAAAATGACGGTTTCATAGGAGGTTTAAAGGTTTCAAAATTCTGACAAAATAAAACAAAAATAATTCCCGACAACAGTAACAGCTTGACTTTCACACCCCATTTTATAGTCACTTTAATAGATGTCTGAAAAGAAAAGTGGTCACTGAATAACAGAATAAATTAAAACACAGAAAAGGGTCAATGAAGATGACGTATCTGATCTCAAAACCTGCTGTAAGTGTTCAGTTGATGGCTAAACTAAAATGTTTACAAAGTCCCAGTTCTGGTCAAATTCAGATATCGTGACTGTAGTAGCAGGGTGTTGTACCGTGTTAGCCATCATGGACGCAATGAGACATCAAGCAAAATGACACCTTTTATTGGCTAACTAAAAAGATTACAATATGCAAGCTTTCGATGAATATAATTCAGGATTTATTCGTATCCCTGACATGTAATTATTTTATGGTTTTCCAAAGAAACAGCAAAAACTGTCCACAGAAGAGGTGTGCACCTTTTTTACTTTTTCTCCATGTATATTTTTGCTACTTGTGTTGTACATGGCTGTACAGTAAATGAGACAATTATTTCAGGTGCTCACATGAATTTTAAAGCACTTTCTAATAAGTGGAGAAGAAAATTAACACCACACAATTTTCTCTTTTTAGCATTTTCTGATTGCCTTAGTAACCAAAATATTTTGTCAAATGTATAATAACATGTAATAATATCTAATTAATAATTGCATTTAAAATTTCAGCATTGTCAAAAAGATTTAAAACCTAACGAGGCTAATAAGAAAATGAATAGCCCAACATGACGTACATTAATTAAAATATGAAATCATATTTATAAAAGAAAGAAAAGCAATCATGTAGGCCTTGGCTGCTGATTAAATTAAACTGGAAACTGCTCATATTTTAAAGCCACAATCGACTGAAATATGCTGATGAGGAGCATAAATCATACATCTTGGAAGCTTTATAATGTGCACATTCTGTATACAAAATGCATCTGTTAGAAACAATGCCTACATTGTTTGGTATCAAGTCGATCCAAAAACATGTCAGGCGAGGTAGAGAGCTGTCATCGCTCTGCACAGCGGGGTGTCACTTGCTTCTCAGACAAAGGGGACTGCCATTCCAGCGGATATGGGCTTTGGTCCCTGCAGGATTGGTGCAACTCCAAGTTGAAATTTATGCATTTGGAATCTTCTCTGTTTTAAAAGACCTTGCAGTTACAGTAAGTAGGTACTGTACGCTGCCTTCTGTACGGAGTTATATTCCTTAGTGTGAAACATAAAATTCTGTTTTAAGATTAGCTGCTTTGGAAGAGGTATGTTTTACTCCATGATGACAACCCATGGTGTATAACAACAAGGGTTATAGTAATTTATCAAGGAACGGTAGAAAAGGTGTAGTACTTTTATAGAGTGTCGTAAAATAAAGGATTTTCCACAATGCACAAAATGTTGGAGAATGTCCCCATATAATGACCAGTGGATAAAGCAAAGAAATATATGAAAAAACGATTAAAAACTCAAAAAGCAATTGACAAATGGAGATAGTGACATGGCTTTTATATAAAGAAGAAATATGGCTGACGGAAATGATGTGACGGGAGATGAATTTGTAACGGGTGGATGGAAGTGACGTCATCATCAGGAGACTGGAAGTGATGTCATTGTTGTTGTGACAGAAGTGATGTCATCTTCGGCAGTGCGGAGTCAGATATGGAAGTGACGTTGGGTGGCCACCTTGGGAATCCAGAAGTTTGTGTGGTGAGTACATGGGATTATTTTTCTTCTTTTGGTCTGATGAAAAAGAGAGAGAAGCGTTAGAAGCATAAATCAACCCTTCATCTCGCGATGTTTCACTCTCCTCAGAGCTTGTTGACTGCCTCATAAGCGCATGTGTGTGACAAGAGTATAGGTAGTATGGCCACTAGGGGGCTTCACAGAGCCTCAAACCCCTGACACAACTATACTATACACAGTCCCAGGTTCAAATAAGCCTTCTTTGTTTTCTTTCTTTTCACCAGGCTTCTTTATCACAGATTAACAAGATCTCATTCACTATCTTTTCCTTTTTCTTTTCTTCTCCTCAACTCTAGGTGAGCATCATCTCACTCCATTTCCAACTCTAACTTTCCTGGCTGGAAATGCCAGGCGTCTTTCAAAATGGGACCCAGATGTACCTCTGGTACATCTCTGGTATACATTGGAAGCACTTCATGGTCAGACAGAACAGGGTGCCCCCCGTCCACTTGCTCCCAGGGCTCCCTCCAGCGGCCCAAGAGGTCCCCAATAGGGCTACCTGCTCCAACTGCAGTTCCTATGCATCCCTGCGAGACTGGAGCAACACCAGCGGAATGGTGCCACCCCATGTATATCTACTGCCCATCCACTGCATTGGCATCCCGGCTGAGAAAGGCACTACCAACAATCCCAGCTGGCCCACCTGTCCATCCGTGAGCTCCTCCACAGTAGTCAGAATAAATAAATTAATACATTGTAGTGTCCTAGGCAAAGCTGTAAATGGTGCACCACCCCCCAAAAAAATATGTAGGATTAATGCTATTTAAGACTTTGATACAGTTTTACTGTAATATTTTGTCAGTAATCTGGTAGTTCAAATAAATTATGAACTGATTTATATATTCACATTCATGTATGCGTTTTATGTGGATTATAGGTATAAATTTGCTTTAGTAAAGCAAAAAAACATTAAGCTAAGATGATAGAACAACATAACATTCCCCTTAGTCTAATGTTTACTGAGAGCATAGAAACAGAATCATCAAGGGTATAGCATGTGTAGAAAAGGCGCTATATAGGCGCCTGACCCGGCACAGAAGGACACAGAGGCACGTATAAAGTACAAGGACTTTCATTTTTCTTCACCCGTGGGCACACGTCTTCCCCGTGACCCACAGGCAATACACAGTCCCAAAAGCACAATCCCAATCACAGCAACAACACACTCTTCTCTCCCATCACTCCTCCGCAAGCTTCGTCTCCTTCCTCCCAACTCTGGCTCCCTGAGTGGTGGTGGCTGACCCTTTTTATAACCCACCCGGAAGCATTCCAGGTGCTCGACCACCTAGTTCTAATTGTACTTCCGTTTGGGGCTGAAGATTCTACCAGCCGGGCTGCAAACTCCATGCAGCTCCCCCTAGCGGCCAGCCGAGCCCCCAACCAGGCTGTGGAGGACTCCATCTCCCCTAGAGCCATGCGCTAGGGTGGGGGATCACCGTCCGCCAGGGAGGCTGCCACCAAGCGTCCTGTGGGAGGTATTGAGCTGTCTATGGTGGCTCCCCAGGAACAGGTGCAGCAGGGGCATCTCTGCCAGGCATGGGACCCGGCTGTCCTTCACACATGATAGTTTTGATATTTCAAAATCCAGAATTCACTCATTTTGTAACATTCTCTTCTTTATGTATTATGCTTTTTCCACTATTTCGAGTCAAGTAGTCATGTGTTGCTTTGATAGGTAAAGAGGAACTCAACCTGTTGACTTGAGGTCTTTAAAGCTGAAGAAGAATTTGAAATAGAGAGTAGAAATAAAATAGAAAAACAATGCTAGAAAGCTCTTCTTCACAGAAAATGTTGTGAGAAATCTAAAACAACTTGCCATGCCATGTTCTTGACATGGAAACCCCAACAATTTCTGAGACCAAACAGAATGAAACATTGGCAGCAGTTATCTGTTTTCTAAGTAACTGAGCTGCTGCATTGACTGAATGTGTTTGTCTTGTTTGCCAAACAAACAATGTCATTATGCTTTAATACTTTTATCCCATCCTGGTTTCTTATACTTTTAAGGGTAGTTTAGCCATCTTACCCAAAGATACCACATGTCTACAACAACAATATTTACAGGTGCTGGTCATAAAATTAGACTATCATGACAAAGTTGATTTATTTCAGTAATTCCATTCAAAAAGTGAAACTTGTATATTAGGTTAATTCATTACACACTGACTGATGTATTTCAAATGTTTATTTCTTTTAATGTTGATGATTATAACTGACAACTAATGAAAGTCCCAAATTCAGTATCTCGGAAAATTAGAATATTGTGAAAAGGTTCAATATTGAAGACACCTGGTGCCACACTCTAATCAGCTAATTAACTCAAAACACCTGCAAAAGCCTTTAAATGGTCTCTCAGTCGAGTTCTGTAGGCTACACAATCATGGGGAAGACTGCTGACTTGACAGTTGTCCAAAAGGTGACCATTGACACCTTGCACAAGGAGGGCAAGACACAAAAGGTCATTGCTAAAGAGGCTGGCTGTTCACAGAGCTCTGTGTCCAAGCACATTAATAGAGAGGCGAAGGGAAGGACAAGATGTGGTAGAAAAAAGTGGACAAGCAATAGGGATAACCGCACCCTGGAGAGGATTGTGAAACAAAACCCATTCAAAAATGTGGGGGAGATTCACAAAGAGTGGACTGCAGCTGGAGTCAGTGCTTCAAGAACCACCACACACAGACGTATGCAAGACATGGGTTTCAGCTGTCACATTCCTTGTGTCAAGCCACTGTTGAACAAGAGACAGCGTCAGAAGCATCTCGCCTTTGGACTGCTGCTGTGTGGTCCAAAGTTATGTTCTCTGATGAAAGTAAATTTTGCATTTCCTTTGGAAATCAAGGTCCCAGAGTCTGGAGGAAGAGAGTAGAGGCACAGAATCCACATTGCGTGAGGTCCAGTGTAAAGTTTCCACAGTCAGTGATGGTTTGGGGTGCCATGTCATCTGCTGGTGTTGGTCCATTGTGTTTTCTGAGGTCCAAGGTCAATGCAGCCATCTACCAGGAAGTTTTAGAGCACTTCATGCTTCCTGCTGCTGACAAACTTTATGGAGATGCAGATTTCATTTTCCAACAGGACCTGGCACCTGCACACAGTGCCAAAGCTACCAGTACCTGGTTTAAGGACCATGGTATCCCTGTTCTTGATTGGCCAGCAAACTCGCCTGACCTTAACCCCATAGAAAATCTATAGGGTATTGTGAAGAGGAAGATGCAATACGCCAGACCCAACAATTCAGAAGAGCTGAAGGCCACTATCAGAGCAACATGGGCTCTCATAACACCTGAGCAGTGCCACAGACTGATCGACTCCATGCCACGCCGCATTGCTGCAGTAATCCAGGCCAAAGGAGCCCCAACTAAATATTGAGTGCTGTACATGCTCATACTTTTCATGTTCATACCTTTCAGTTGGCCAACATTTCTAAAAATCCTTTTTTTGCATTGGTCTTAATTGATATTCTAATTTTCCAAGATACTGAATTTGGGACTTTCATTAGTTGTCAGTTATAATCATCAACATTAAAAGAAATAAACATTTGAAATACATCAGTCTGTGTGTAATGAATGAATCTAATATACAAGTTTCACTTTTTGAATGGAATTACTGAAATGAATCAACTTTGTCATGATATTCTAATTTTATGACCAGCACCTGTATTTCTATAGCATGTTTTCATACAAATGATGTAGCTCAAAGTGCATTACAAGATGAAGAAATAAAAAATAAAAAATACAGTATAAGAATAAAATTAGGCAATATTAATTAACAAAGAATAAAGTAAGGTCCAATGGCCAAGGAGGACAGAAAAAAAACAAAAAAAAAAACAAAATCTGCAGTGGTCCTGAGGCCACGAGACCACCCAGCCCCAACTACACATTCTACACAACATAAATAATCTCACTCAGTCCTCATGGTTTTCAGGCTTCACGTGGAAGAATTAGATGATGATGGTCGTGTGGACATCTGGCCTTCAATCTGTCAGTGCTGCACAGTGCCCTGATTAGGTGATGGTGGCGCAGATCACCACCACAGAAAACTGGCAAAGAACAGCAAAGAAACTCGGGGTTAGTATGGATTGTGGAGCCATGATAAAAATGATAATTAAATGCATATGCAGAATATCAGGGTTGCATTAAAATGAAGTTTTGAGAAACCCATGTTAAAGTAATGTGGTTTTAGCAGTTTTTTTAAAGTGCTCCACCATATCAGCCTGGCGAATTTCTATTGGTAAGCTATTCCAGATTTTAGGTGCATAACAGCAGAAGGCCGCCTCACCACTTCTTTTAAGTTTAGCTCTTGGAATTATAAGCCGACACTCATTTGAAGATCTAAGGCTACGATTTGGAGTGTAGGGTGTAAGACATTCCGAAATATAGGATGGAGTGAGATTATTTAAGGCTTTGTAAACCATAAGCAGGATTTTAAAGTCAAGTCAAGTTTAGAGTAATGAAGCCGACTCACTTCATAATAGCACAGCATATGGAAAATTCAGAGTAGTTAGTAACCTCAGGCTTTCACCATTCCCTGGAAAATGTAACATTCAAACAAGGTATTAAGCAATGTTGATAGATGCCTTTGAAGGTTAGCATCATGGCCAGGTCACTCTCATCTGTTTCCAGTTTTGTCCTGCAGAAGCTTGAATTTCCAGACTCAGCACATGCATTCCTTTCACCCGTTTTAGCAGTTTGCTACGGTCTCTTGTAGAATCACACTGCAATGTAATCATTAACTAGCTGATCTGATGATTTCTGCTAGTGAGGTTAATATCGTTCATGCTAGAAAGTAACACGTAGAAAGTCACTCGGTTTACTATATACAGTAAACTGTTTATAGTAAAAACATACTTTGAAACTTAGTAGAAAGCACAGCAGAAAGGGCTAAAGTTACTGTAGGCTCACACACTTTCATCCATGTTTCTTTGATTTTTTTAGATGATTTTGTTGTACTTGGCAGGCATGGTTGTGCAGTTCTTAGTGCTGTCCGATCCCGTGTTCTGAGTTTGAATCCCATGTCTGTGTAGAGTTTTCATGCTCTCCGTGTGACTTTCTGGAGTTTTTCCCCCAAAGGCATGCTGGGTAACGTCATTAGTGGTGTTAGTGTGGTTGTGTGTTAGTGAGTGCACCCCTGCAAGCCTGACCTAGTGGGTTTAAGAATGTTAGGTTATGTCTGCTTTAGATGGGCTCCACAGTGGTGCTGATCTCTGATGGCTCCAACATGCTGGTTGTTGCCCTTGTGGCGTCTGCACTGCCTCTCACTGTCTGTGCTGGTTTTACTTTCATGTCTCCGAAGTTGTGCATGTTAGGTGAGCTGATAAATCGTATATGACGGCCAGTGTAAGTGAGTGTTTACGCATGAGTGGGTGGGCTTGTTCCCCATCTAGGCCGTTCCCTGCCTTTATCCCAGTGCCACCAACTCACCAGAATAAGCCAGTTAATTTTTGCCTTCTGTACTCGGTGTACTGATGCTGAGTTATTTTATAGTTTATAAAGTTTATTGCTCTGTGTGATTATTTTATTTGAATCATCTTGCATTTCACCAAATTCCCATTAATTTGCATTGCAGTGTTCTGTAGCAGCACTCTGTGATGATATTGGATGAGAAAGCTGATCTATGAAATATGGAAGCATACCTGTGTCATCGGGGTTCTCCGTGATTAGTGCCGCTATGCTCACAACTCCAAAGTCCTGGGTTCTAATTCCTGCCCAGTCACCAGCCGTGTGGGGTGTTTACATCTTCCTCTGCCTTAATGTGCATTTTTTTTCCAGTACTCCATTGAGTGTGTTTTAGTTTAATTGTTTAGCGTAAACTAGTTGTGTTAGTGATTGCGCTCAGTGATGGACTGGTAACCCATTTTGGGTTGGTACCTAATTTAGTCCTGGTGCATTCCAGCACACTATGATCCTAATCTGAATTAAGCAGGTTTGATAATGGATGGATAGACATTGTAATGCAAATAAGACAGCTTCCACAAAGGAAAAGAGTTGGGGACCATCCCTGTATAATGTCCAATGGACAAAGAATGAAAAAAAGGTAAAATAAGCAATCAAAATACTTTTTACAGCAGTTAATAAATGGACATGACAAAGATAGCGTCTTTATACAGTAACAAAATGGCGGGCGGAAATGATGTGGCAGAAGATGACGTTGTGACTGGCAGATGGAAGTGACGTCATCAGAGGATGCCAGAAGTGATGTAATACTGGAAGTGACATCATCTTCGGGAGACCGGATGTGACATCATTGAAAAAGAGCCAGAGGTGACGTTATTGCAATGGCACTGGAAGTGACACCGTCAGAGGGAGCCGGATGCGGAAGACATGATCGGTGGCCATCTTGGGAACCCGGAAGCATGGAATGTGGGTTATTTTTCTTCTTTTTGTCTGACGAAAAAGAGAGAAAGGTGTTAGTACCACGAATCAACCCCCGTGTCTCACGATATTTCACTCACCTCAGGGCTTGTTAACTGCCTCCTAAGCGCACGTGTCTGACAACATGTATATTCCTATTAGTTTTCCCACACAAATTTGTCCTATACTGGTTAAATAAACAAAATATGGTGCAAATCCATTTAGTTTTCTACCCTCACTGAGTAAATTCTTAGGACCACTATCCCAATTCCAGGTAGGGCCTCCTTTTGTTCTCAAAACAGCATCAATTCTGGATGGATGGATGGATTCCATAAGACTTTGGAAACATTCCTCTGAAGTTCTGATCTATGCTGACATGATTGTATCAAGCAGTTTCTGCAGATTTGTCATTTCCAAATTTATGCTGGGAATCTACTGTTCTACCACATCTCAAAGAATTAAGATCTGGTGACGAGCAAGGCCGCTGAAGAACACTGAGCTCATTGTCATGATTATGAAACCATTTTGAGATGACTTGTTATTTGTGATGTGGTGTATTATTATGCTGGAAGTGGCCATTAGACGATGGGTAAATTGTGGCCATGAAGGGATGCACATGGTCAGCAACAATACTCAGATAGGTTGTGATATTCAAGCAATGATTGATTAGTATGAAAGGGCCCAAATTATTAACAAAAAAATCCCTACACCCATCACACCACCACCCCTAGTCTGGACTGTTGACATAAGGTAGATTGGGTGCATGGATTCGTGCTGTTGGCATCAAATTCTGGCACTACCATCTGTGTGCCTCAGCAGAAACTCATCAGAGTAGAGACTCATCAGACCGGGCTACAGCTTTCCAGTGTTCAGCTGTCCAGATTTGATAAGCACTGCAGCCTCAGCTTTCTTGGCTGATAGGAGTGAAAGTCATTGTAGCTCAACTGCCTCAAAGTTCAACGTGTTGTGCATTCTGTGATGCTTTTCTGTTCAACACAGTTGTATAGACAGGTTATCTGAGTTACCTTAGCCTGTCTGTCAGCTCAGACCAGTCTGGCCATTCTCCTCTGACCTCTCTCATTAACACTGTTTGATTTTTGTTTTTTTGCCATATTCTGAGTGAACTCCAGAGACTGGTGTGCATGAAAATAATACTCAATCCAGCCCCTACAATCCTACCACCATCAAAATCATTGGGATCACATTTTTGTCTCCATGCTGGTGTCTGATGGGAACATCAACTGAAGCTCCTGACTTGTATCTGCATGATTTTATGTATTGTGCTGCGACCACATGAGTCTCTAATTCGGCACGGATAAGCAAGTGTAAAGGTTTTCATAATAATTTGCGATTAAGTGTGTTTTTATACAATAACTGCTTATCTTCTTCAGGGAGCAGCAACAATGGTCATACAAGGAAAAACAAATCGGGACAGGGTGTCATCCCATTTCAGGGAACAGTCAGATATATAATCACACTGGGCCATTTTAGAGTCACCGAAATGAAAGTCTTTGAGATGAGGAATAAAAGCCCAAGAAGCTGGAGAGAAAGTTACACAGACATGGGAAAAATGTGCTAACTTCACACAAGCACAGTCAAGGCTGGCATTCAAATCCAGAACTCTGCACGGCTTTACTGCACAAGGTGCACGTCATGAAACTCTAAGACATCCTTGTTCCGTGGTTCCAAAATTATTTAAAGGGAGGTTAGCCTGGTTCATTTTTAAACAATTATCCCATGCATTTTCTATATAATTCAATAAAACTTTCAACTCACATAATTCTGTTAACTTAGAAACTGCTGCCTTGGGTGGCTCTCAAAACTGAGTCAGGCCATTACTTCCTCTTGGGTTATCTGAGCCCAGGACTTAAAGTCAGGGATGCTTTTATAGTTGCTGATATGGGTGGGATGATGATGCAGATTTATCATTTACTGTATATAGACCTCTGGTTCCTAGGCTACCGAATGTGCTTTTTAAGTCTTGTAAGGGTTTATCAATGGCAGCACTAATATTTATTTAGCCTGAACAGTCTCCTGCAAATAGGTTACGTGATCTGATTTGTGCTGTTGATATGGAAACAAATAATATTTTATGTAGAAAAAAAAAAAAACAGAACATTTGCCTCCTTGTGTGTGCACAGTAACCAAAAAGGCCAGATAAAGTTTGGGAGCTCACAAGGTTAGGGGTAGGGTAGGGAATATGGCCATGAATGGCATGCTCTGACACACTTAATCCCATAAATAAAATATTATTTAAAGGTATATACACCCTCTACCTTTAAGTTGATAAAAACACTCTAAAACACTTCTCTGTTGTTTAAAAATAGTTCACTCATCAATCTCAATAAATATCTATAACATTTCATTCCCTTTGCAGCTAAAATTCGACTTAAAATAGAGGGTTCAAATAGAATACCCCCTACTGGTCAAATTAAAATCTGCCTAAAAAATGAAAAATCTCTCTATTATAAAAGAAAATCTTGAGACGAAACAAAAATATCCAAGAGATTTTTTCAAGTCCCACCCTCCTTTTAACCATTTCAGGTTAACGGCCCACACCCACACTCCTCTCACCTCTCATTTCTGTGAATGCTTTTCTCAGACACAGTTCCTGCGCTCTCAGCTCTTATAAATTTTTATGTTTTCCTCACTTTAAATTCCCAATAAAAGAAGACGTATTTTATCCAAATCTTATTGAAGAATTTCACCCCGAAGGGTTATCAACAGAAGAAATGAGTACACGGGCAATCCTAGCACTGAGAAACGAGGAAGTCAAACAAATTAATGCAAAAATTGTTGATCGATTCAATACGATACTGCCAAAAAGTTAATTCAAAAAATTGTTTTTACTGAAGTTTTACAGTAAAAGTGTAAGTTTAAAAAGTATTTGCGTGTTAATTTCAAAGCAAAAGAGTACAAAAACTTATAACGCAATGAATACCTCTAACGCAACATGAAACATCATTTTTTATTTCAATTTATTACGTTTTACTATTTTTTACTACGGTTAATTACTCGCTGTAATGTAAAATAGTTCTATTATGCATATGTAACAATTTCCATGAAAATAACAATCCCCATACGCGAGCGGCAAATATGTGAAGTGGCTAGCGCATAGCGCCTGCCTGGGTTTTGGGGAGCGAAGTAAGTAGGGGGCAGAAAATTAAAATATAACTTAAAGTGAACTTTAAAAAATCACTAAGATTAGGGTTAAAAAAAGTGTTTTAAAACTATTATAAATAAGGCACTAAAAATAATTTTAAAAGCAAATAAATAATGATTTAGAATAAGTGCCCTGAAAACAAATTTTTAGCATCAGGGCCTTATTAATTGATAAAGATACGCTTAGGGTTAGGATTAGGGTAGGGGATTACAGCTATAAATAGCTACACACGGGTACACTTTTTAATATTTTAATTAAATCTTCCTTCATTCAATTGTATGAGATAGTTACTAACCAACATTTTAAAATTTCTCATTAAGATCATTAGGCTCTATGGTGTCTAAGGCCCTAATCCATTCCATTCCTGTCATTGTTCTATTGGAAAAAATACCGGGAGATGTTCAGACTGTCCAAAATGGATATACAATATAGTCCGCCATGTCTGGTTTTCAGTTAGCCAAAGGTGTTGTATGCATCTGGCTTTAATTGTATTTTTTTGTCTCGGCAATGTAAATTAATCTGCATTTTTTGCACTGAATACCATAAATGCAATTGGTAGAGTTCATTGTCAGATTTTGGAAAATCGGTAACTCTCTCGCAGTCACGGGGTTACAAATTATTTTTTTATGATTAAATGGGATTTGCCATGCACAATTGGCCTTAGCGTGTGCTTGGTGTGTGCGTGTGTTTGTGTGTGTCCTGCAGTGGGTTGGCACCCTGCCCGGGATTGGTTCCTGCCTTGTGCCCTGTGTTGGGCAGACCCTCGTGACCCTATGTTCGGATTCAGCGGGTTGGAAAATGTATGGATGGATGGACATTTATTTCTTTTCTTTTTACGTGTGCATGATGCCCTTATCAACATATCCCTCAAAGTTTTATTCTTGTGATAGGCCATCACCAACCTCCAATCTCTCAAATCTACATCTTCCTCCTGGGCTTTTGGAGGGACTTAGTGGGTTATTCTGTCATATTATTATTATTATTATATATGAAGATATCTATTCTACTAGAGGGCATCAGTTATTAAAATGAAAACATGCAGAGGACATAAAGCAAGAAGGCCCAAGGCATTTATTGGGTTTTTGTAACAGAAAATGGGGGATTTTTAGATATACTTCATCCCTGGAATTATGCCAAGAGCAGAAATGAAGGGATACATGCATGGAAAATACAAAAAAAAAGGAGCAAAACAAAAACAAGCAGTTGGCTGGAGGATAGATAGATAGATAGATAGATAGATAGATAGATAGATAGATAGATAGATAGATAGATAGATAGATAGATAGATAGATAGATACTGTGGTGTGTGGCCCTCACCCCCAGGCCGCCAGATGGAGCTCTCCCAGCAGCGTGGACGTTCCCCGAATTCCAGCAGGGCCTCATGGACTTTGTAGTTTATATGCACAACCCTGCTGGATACCATGGGGACCACCAGGAGTCGCTGTGGGGAGGCTGCCGGACTCTTACTTGCCCTATAACCCGGAGGTGCGTCATGATCACATGACAAGAGGCATCAACGTGCTTCCGGGTTGAAGAAAGGAGCTTTTTATCCGACCTGGAAGTGTTCATGATCACATGGACAGAAGGGAGCATTGGTCCTATTTCAGAGTAAAGAAAGCCAGACAGTGGCGTCAGGGCAACGTCTCCGCCCCGGTGTCTGTTTTGTTTTATACAGGGCCAAGCCAGGAAAAACAGAGATTGCCCGCTTTGTTATACACTCGTGGGACAGGCCGCTTCGAAGGACTGTTCTTCGCTGGAAAAGGGGCACTGTCACAGGTGGCCAGGATGATTACCTGGCCGGGACGCCAGAAAGGACCGGAAGGTGGCGGGAATAGCTTCCGGGCCACGAGGGCACAACCGCCATGGAGCAGGAGAGGACCACGGGAAAGGAGAAAGACCTGTTGGACTTGTTGGGACCCGTGGCCACCACCTGGGGGCACTATAAACCTCGTGGGACCCGGATATTTTTACTTCCGCCACACTCGGCAAGATGGCGGAGGAATCTGCCAGGAAAGTCCGGAGTGTTTCTAGGGCAAAGGGCAGCACTTCCGCCACACCAGGAAGTGCTGCCGGATGGACGTCATTAGCCACCTGGAGCACATTCGGGCGGGAATAAAAGGGGTTGCCTCCTTACAGTCATTGAGCCAGAGTCGGGAATGGGAGTAGGACAAAGCTCCCTGGAGGAGGATAGAGGCGGCAAAGGACTGAGATATTGGGGTGATTATTGCTTTGTGCTTTGTGGGTAGTGATGGAATTGTTTATTTAATGTTTAATAAACATGTGTGTTTTATAAAGAAGTGGTTTCTGACTGGTGGTGTCCGGGCAGCTATCACAATACATACATACATACATACATACATACATACATAGAATTGCATTTGTCCCAAGGGGTGGAAATTGGCAATTTAGGGATTGTCGGTTCTTGACTGGATGTTTTTAGTCAATCTAGGTGAATAGGATCGACATGCTTGTTGGGCTGAGTGGCCTGTTCTTGTCACAATTGTTCTAAAGTTGTAAGGTTCCCTAAAATAATCCAGGCCTCCCCACTTATATTGTGAGCCCATAATTGGTTCTGAAGCTCTACTTGTCAGTAGAGGCGGACAACAAGCAACTCTCTTCTCTCCATTCTCTTTCATGACTTCTGGCATCTTTTTCCTGCTAGATGGCCAACAGCCTAAAGCACTCCTGCCAGCTTCAGATTTCTGGATCGAGATATCTTGAAGCCCCTAACTGCTTAATTTCCAGCTAAAGGTGTAACAGTGGACCATGGAAGCCCCTAGATTCTTCACCTCTAAGGCTTTAGTCACCCATAAAAGTCTCTAAGCAATTGGTTGCTCAGTTAATGATATAGCTCACTGTTTGTTCTTATTTTGATCATGCACCGTTTAGTGATCTGGAGGTTCTTCATCTTTCTGCCTAACCTCTATAGTGCTTTTTTGTCTCCTGGGGTGTCAATATGTGTCAATTTGTGGCCTCTCCCAACCCCCATTACCTTTTCTCTCATTCAAAACTGGGGGTTACTTTTTATTCTTTGATTAAAACCTCTATAATGATGGTACAAGCAAACAGGATATTTTTCCACAAGCAGTGACTTGAACTGAGGTCACTAAAGCTGCAAAACAGTAAAAGTAACCACTGTGCCACGATGACTGAACAGTTCAGGGGGTGAACTGGTGAGATCAAACTTTCATAATCCAACTGGTAGTCTGCTATGCCATAAAACAATATTGTTTACCAATAAAACATTTTTTGACATAACATATTCTAAGATTCTAAGATAAGACTGTCTGCATAGTGCCTGTTTATTTATTATCTAGGACTCATGCTAACAAGCTATTTGCTGACTAATCTAAGAAATGTGATTGTGTTTATCACTGAACCGTGACAAGCTTCTTTAATGCGCGCTTATCCACAACATGTATCTTTTTGCCATAACAGACTTTGAGGAGCGGCTATCTATCAAGACCTGGAGAATCCAAATCAGCCATATTTGCCTTTACATAAAGCAGACTTAATGGGAACACAAATGATGTGTGAGAGCTGGTTTGACTTTAATAAAGATATGTGAAATATCATAACTGTGTTTAGATAGCTACACTTAAAGAAGCACACAACTTCCAAAGCTCTGCAAGACAGATGTGTGTTTTTCTGTGGCTTGCACAATGATTTTCAATCAATAAACCAATTCACATGTGACTGGACCAATTATATCTGCTGAGCTTGCACAGACCTTCAAAAAATATTGCTTAGTGGGAATAAAATGAAAATGTAATAATAATCAAGAAGCAAGGTGGTGTAATGCTAGATCTGCTGCCTCACAATAAGAGGACAGAATTGACAGTACATATCCTCCATATGGTCGTGTAGGTTTCCTCTGGGAGCTTTGGTTATCTCTCACTCAGAGACACGGTGGATTGGCAGTGTGAAATTAATGCTAAATGTGTGTGGGTTCATCATGTGATGAGCTGGTGCCCAGTCCAGGGATTGTTGCTGCTTTGTGTCTAAAGCTTGCTGGGAAAGGCTCCAGCTTCCCTGTCACTCCACCTTGGATAAGCGGATTGAGAAGAAGTATGGATGGATAATAATATACACGTATCTAGAGGAAGGCAGCACAACTCTAACACAATGACTGCCTTTGGGGTGTTTGCAGGTTCTGCTGGTGTGAGTGTGGGATCTTCTTCAAGGGTGTTCCTGGGTTCTTTTCAACTTGGAGGCCCACATTTGGCCTGGTGTGAGTAAGTGTGGGTGTTTCCATGGATGTAGCCTCTTATGGACTGACGTCCTGTCCTCAGTTGCTTTAATACTGGAAGAAAAAACAGTATTTGAAAATGCTAGAACTCATTTGATTATGGGTGGACTTCTATAGATACAGCAGTCCGTACTAGGGTGAAGCCAGTAAACACACTTAATACTGTAGGTTACCTTAAATGGCTATGTTAAAATTCAAAGTCAAGGACAAGCTGCCTTTCTAAGGCATACTTAAAGTGGTGGAAGAAAAGCAGTAAGTGCTAGAGAAGAAACTTGGAAGGGTATAACTTAGGATCCCAAGTAATAACGTTTGGGTGCCAGAGAGATTATTCTAAATGGCACTGCTTAAAATTGGAAGCAGCTGGCTATTGGCACTATTTGTTGTATTTTCATGCTGTATGCTACTAATCTTTTTTTGCAAATAGTGTGGCTTATAGGCTAAGGGGATAAACTATAAACCATGGGGTTATACTTCAGTCTCCACTGTAACCAGACACCTGAGCAAGGCACTCAGTGTGCCAGTGCACCAAAGAAAAATGATACTTTACTGTCCATGGCTGGTGCTCGATGCAGGATTCGTCCCTGCTTTGCAGTCAGGACTCTTATGTACTTTTAGTGTACTTGTGAATTTAGGGCAGTCCATAGCACAGAAAATTGCTGTGCTCAACATATGTGTTTATCATATAAATATTTTTTGACAAACAATTTATCTTTATGTCAAAGTAGACAGGTTCCCCATGATCCTGAAAACTGTTTTCATTTTTATAGCTATGTGGCATGGTACATTTTTATTTTCTTCCATTTTCAAATGCATAACTCATTATAGGTGTACTTTGACCTCTGCTCTTTACCTTTTTCCTTATGTTTGAAGATTAACCTTTAATTTCTGGTGTGAATTTTATAATCTCGTAAAATGTTACTGCTCAAAATACATGGCAGTACATTATGTGTCTGCTTTGATTGCTCAAGAAAGGATGTAATAGAAGTTACCTCCACTGGATGGCAGCAAAGAGTTGGCAAACACTTGAACATGAGTGTAAGATGCCACGCGCTTGAGTTTTCAGACTGATTTCACTTCTCAAAACAAGCAGCTCTCAAGGCATAGGAAGACAACACACCACCAGAAGACGATTCTCTGGTACAACAGGAGCATGGGCGAGTTTCTGGTCTGTGGCTGAGTTTCTTGTTTTTCAGCTGTGTGCAGGAGGCATGGTTTGGAGATGAATCCCATCTTTGCAGCTAGACTAGCCATTGAGACAGGTAGCGAGTGAACAACAGGGTTTTAGGTTTGTTAGAACAGGACCGCTAAGCAGTTCTTTAGGACAGTTTTTGATCAAAAAGAACAGAAATATGCATTTCTTTAATGGATTAGGTAAGAGGTAGTCAGGTCTTTTACATGCTAGGTCATTATATCATTTACAAAATCACAAAACCAAAATCATAATGTAAATGAAACAAAAAAATCAGAATTTGTTCCTAAAAAATGTTTATGGCTCCAAAAGTAGTGGTCTCTTACAGGGTCATTCATTCAAGAGGTCTTAAAGTTGGGAGATTTGCTTCACGTGAATAGTGATGATAATTGGCGAAGTTCACCAAGGCACTTTGAACATCAAATTTGCTGGGTTTGCCAATGACCTTCTTCACTGAATTTTTCCCACACAATCTGCCAAAGACATGGCTTAGATTTACTTTTCTTCTTCCCGGTTTCCCATGATATTTTGTGAGGTCAGTTGACATCACAGAGATATAGAAGCCATGTTGGATGCGGATATCACTACCCAATCTGCACTACCTGCTCGATTTATGTTGTGCATTCTCAGACCTTTCACACCTGTTTACTGTAGGCATACTTCACCTTACACTTTATGACACTGATCTATTTTGTGCAAGCATGAATAATTTACAAGGTATACACATGCATATATGAGGTGAGACACAAAAATACCCAGACTGGGCTTGGGGCTTTCCTGGAAAATTGTCTGGAGGTCGACTGGATGTGAATCAAAGAATTATATCACCTTCTACACGCCCTCTCAAACTGCCAACCGTCTAGGTATATCTTGTGAATAGCCCAGTCAGTATTTGCACAACAATCTGTACATGAGTTGCCGAGACAATTTCGGGTGAAAAAAGCGTATAGCGAGACAAGACAAGACAATGCTCCCGCGCCCAATGCTTTTTCCTTAAAGCAGTTTTTGACTGACAGAAACATTCCCATCCTCGATCATCCTTCATATTCGCCCGATTTAGCTTCCTGTGATTTTCACTTGTTCCCAAAAATCAAAAGTGACCTGAAGGGAACACAATTTTCTTCAATTGATAAAGTGAAGGCAGAAACGGCAAGCCTGTTGAAGAGCCTCAAGCAAGAAGACTTCCAGCACTGTTTCAATCAATGGAAGATACGTACGGAGCAGTGTAGAAATCGGGAGTGGGATTATATAGGTGACAATGTTCAGAATGCTGTTAATCACCAATAAATATATATTTTTTTACTAATGCGATTATTTTTGAGTCTCATCTCGTATGATATTACCTGTTGGATGCTCCAGGCAGATTTGCACACCATATGTGTTTTAAAAAGAAAAAAATTGCAGTATTTTCATTTGAGGGGTACATTAGCTAATCATAATGAGCTTCATTATTCTACATAGATTTGTGGCTTTTCTGCTGGATTAGGCATGCAGTGCAGATCGGGCAGTGACAGGGACAGCCTGATCCCTTACATCACAGGGTCTGTGAATGTTAGTTAGATATGGTGATTGGAGCTTGGGAGATGCAAAGAGAGTTAAAGGAGTTGAAGTATAATTTTATCTCAGGGAGGCACAGTGGTGCAGCGGTTAGCACTGTGGTGAGCCTCACAGCTCACATTGGCCAAATAATTGATGCAGTATAGTTGACAGATAATTACAAAGCCCTCAGGGTTACTTAAGAGACTATTGCTCCATTATAATCCATTTAAAATCTGTTCAGTTTCTCCTTTCAATGCATTTCATCAAGTTTGCTCAGATTCCTGAAAATGTCCTTGTTTTTATTTAACTGGTGTCAAAGCAAATGCAGAGATGTTTGCTCATTACTACTGAGCAGCTATCTTACTGTATATGTGGCTAATTGCAAGATAAATCTGTATACAGTTAGGCCATAAATATTTGGACAGAGACAACTTTTTTCTAATTTTGGTTCTGTTCATTACCACAATGAATTTTAAATGAAACAACTCAGATGCAGTTGAAGTGCAGACTTTCAGCTTTAATTCAGTGGGGTGAACAAAACGATTGCATAAAAATGTGAGGCAACTAAAGCATTTTTTTAACACAATCCCTTCATTTCAGGGGCTCAAAAGTAATTGGACAAATTAAATAACTGTAAATAAAATGTAAATATAAACACTTTAAGGAAAAAGGTTTAATACAATGTATGTATATTTAATTAAATATCGAGTTTCTTTAAAATAACTTTGTGTGTGTCAAATATTTAATTTCTGTGCAAGAGGATGACACTGTAAATACATTATTTCAGAAACATGAACAGTCCACTTAAAAGTAAAATACAGGGCAAAATATTTGAAAGTTATTTATTTATGTAATTGGATGGACTTTTAATGCAAAACTAATTTAAAACCACTGCTGCATGGATTTTCTATTGAATGGGCATTTCAGGAGAAGTGGACACTTTACTGTTTAATATGCTAGTAGTCATGGTCACTGTCTAAAACAGGTATTAGATAATTTTAAGAGATTTTCTATCTCTTGTCTTACATGTACTTTCAGTGCCTTTCCTCTGAATTCAAGTGTGTCTGAACCTCTCTTCACCGCTGCTCACTTTCTCGAGAGCATTCCAATTAAGTCTTCTTCTCAGACTCTGTCATTATTTTTGGGGCACCGTTCTTGCCTCATGTCCAGTTTTATACTTTCAGTCTTCGAAGGCGACTCTCCCAGCGTGTCTCTAATGTTGTTTCTCCTACTCATGTGTCTAACACTTGCACTTTCAATTGCTTTACCAGGGCCAAACTGACCAATCAGATTGCTCTAAGGGACCAGACACACAGACCTTAGTGTTTTGTTATGTAGTAAATTTTCATTAATGAAAGCATACATTGAAATGTATTATATCAGACCAATTTATTATTTTCTGTATTTCACATGGTAAGATTCACAATTTATAAAAAATGTTATTAAAGTGCTACTGTAATATCGCACAAATAAACTAGAAAGCCCTTGTTAATTGTATTCTCATGCTAATGTTCACAATATATTCAGTACTGAACATTTTATGTTTCCTGCACTGCCAACAATCCAATTTAATTGCAAAATCAGTGAATAATTCTCCTCAATAAAAAACACAAATAGTACATACTTAACATGGAGCTGGCTGGCACAAGTACATGAACAGAATTTATGGTACCTTGCATACCCAGTACAGTTTCAATCACCAGAAGCAATGCCTGTATATATGAACACACCCATAGGTGCACCTCATTCTGAGCTTTGCTGCCTTCTGTCATCTATAGTTAGGTCCATAAATATTTGGACAGAGACAACTTTTTTCTAATTTTGGTTCTGTACATTACCACAATAAATTTTAAATGAAACAACTCAGATGCAGTTGAAGTGCAGACTTTCAGCTTTAATTCAGTGGGGTGAACAGAACGATTACATAAAAATGTGAGGCAACTAAAGCATTTTTGTAACACAATCCCTTCATTTCAGGGGCTCAGAAGTAATTGGACAAATTAAATAACTTGAAATAAAATGTTCATTTCTAATACCTGGTTGAAAACCCTTTGCTGGCAATGACAGCCTGAAGTCTTGAACTCCTGGACATCACCAGATGTTGGGTTTCCTCCTTTTTAATGCTCTGCCAGGCCTTTACTGCAGCGGCTTTCAGTTGCTGTTTGTTTGTGGGCCTTTCTGTCTGAAGTTTAGTCTTCAACAAGTGAAATGCCTGCTCAAGTGGGTTAAGATCAGGTGACTGACTTGGCCATTCCAGAATTTTCCACTTCTTTGCTTTAATAAACTCCTGGGTTGCTTTGGCTGTATGTTTTGGGTCATTGTCCATCTGTATCATGAATCAATTTGACTGCATTTAGCTGGATTTGAGCAGACAGTATGTCTCTGAACACCTCAGAATTCATTTGGCTGCTTCTGTCCTGTGTCACATCATCAATAAACACTAGTGTCCCAGCGCCACTGGCAGCCATGCACGCCCAAGCCATCACACTGCCTCCACCGTGTTTTACAGATGATGTGGTATGCTTTGGATAATGAGCTGTTCCACGCCTTCTCCATACTTTTTTCTTGCCATCGTTCTGGTAGAGGTTGATCTTGGTTTCATCTGTCCAAAGAATGTTTTTCCAGAACTGTGCTGGCTTTTTTAGATGTTCTTTAGCAAAGTCCAATCTAGCCTTTCTATTCTTGAGGCTTATGAGTGGCTTGCACCTTGCAGTGCACCCTCTGTATTTACTTTCATGCAGTCTTCTCTTTATGGTAGACTTGGATATCGATACGCCTACCCCCTGGAGAGTGTTGTTCACTTGGCTGGCTGTTGTGAAGGGGTTTCTCTTCACCATGGAAATGATTCTGCGATCATCCACCACTGTTGTCTTCCGTGGATGTCCAGGTCTTTTTGTGTTGCAGAGTTCACCAGTGCTTGCTTTCTTTCTCTGGATGTACCAAACTGTAGATTTTGCCACTCGTAATATTGTAACAATTTCTCAGATGGGTTTTTTCTGTTTTTGCAGCTTAAGGATGGCTTCTTTCACCTGCATGGAGAGCTCCTTTGATCGCATGTTGTCTGTTCACAGCAAAATCTTCCACATGCAAGCACCACACCTCAAATCAACTCCAGGTCTTTTATCTGCTTAATTGATAATGACATAACGACGGACTTGCCCACACCTGTCCATGAAATAGCCTTTGAGTCAATTGTCCAATTACTTTTGAGCCCCTAAAATGAAGGGATTGTGTTAAAAAAATGCTTTAGTTGCCTCAAATTTTTATGTAATCGTTTTGTTCACCCCACTGAATTAAAGCTGAAAGTCTGCACTTCAACTGCATCTGAGTTGTTTCATTTAAAATTCATTGTGGTGATGTACAGAACCAAAATTAGAAAAAAGATGTCTCTGTCCAAATATTTATGGACCTAACTGTAAATATGTACATTAAAAAATCACATATATGTCTGTCCATTTAAAGCAGAAATTACAGTAACCTACTAATTATTCATTATTTTTATTGCACATTACAGTACAGTTAAAAAATGAAAATCAATTTTTGATGAATTAAAAGCATGTGAAGTATTTTAAGATTGAAATCAAATCCATCCATCCATTTTCCAACCCGCTGAATCCGAACACAGGGTCACGGGGGTCTGCTGGAGCCAATCCCAGCCAACACAGGGCACAAGGCAGGAAACAATCCTGGGCAGGGTGCCAACCCACCGCAGGAAATCAAATCACATGTTGAATCATTTTGTGTCAAAAGACATTGATATACCGTTTGTTTATTATCAACTAGACAAAGAGCCTGTTTCAACAACATAAGATGAAATGGGGACGTATGGAATAGTAATAAGTATAAGCACCACAAACCTGATATAGGTGTATTGAATGAATGTGTAATTAGGCCTGGAGCTGTAGTCGAAATTGCCTTTCAGGCCTCTAGAGCTTTAATTGAAGTCGCCTTTCTCTTTGAATTTATGCGGCTGTAAATCCGCTGCCTGCCGTGATGTCGGTCTCGTAAGGTTTTTCGGGGAGCTGCGCAGAAGGCGACTGCGCATTCGGCTTCGGACGGACATGAGTGAGTGAGTGAGTGAGTGAGTGAGTGAGTGAGTGAGTGAGTGAGTGAGTGAGTGAGTGAGTGAGTGAGTGAGTGAGTAGGCTGACGAATTATATATAAGATATTTTTACCATCCATGCTTCTTCCTGTATATGCCCATACTCACTCATACTTTGAGCTGGCTAATTTAAAGTTGCCAATTCACCTGGCACATACATGTTTGTAATGGGGAGGAAACCAGTGTCTTCTCTTCCTCTGTCTCTTCAACGTCCCTGACTTCTATGTGGGATTGTTGTGCTTGATCATCCTTCTCCAAACAGCTTGGATATGCACTTTCTCTTCAGTCCGACTCTTTTCCTTCAGATCTTCTTTTACTTTATCCATCTACCTCTGCTTTGGCCTTCCTTGTTTTCTCTTCCCCTGCACTTCCATTCCCATCCTTCTTTTGCCACACAAATTTATTGTCTCAATTCATCACATGTCCATACCACTTCAACTGACTTTCCTGTACTTTCTAAGATACCTCTAACACTTTTGTTGCCACGTCCAGCTTCTTCTGCTGTGGTCCCTTTACTGCCAAGTCTCACCTCCATACATCATTGCTGGTCTTACAACTGCATTAAAAACCTTACCTTACATCACACAGTATTTCTGATGCCTTCTTCCAGTTGTTTCATCCACACTGCAGTCTATCAGTTATCTCAGCTATCAAATTTTCCACATTGGGCTATCACTTATCCTAGATATTTCAACTTATCCACTCTTTTCAAAGACTCTCTCTGCAGGCTAACCTCTGAATTCCGATCATCATTAAACCTCTTTTATTCTGTCTTCTTCCTATTTATCTTCAGTCTACTATCCCCCCAAGCAACGTTCCCTCTAAGCTGCGCTAGCGTGCGCTGGCGCACCAACTGTTTAACCTTGGCGCACAATTTTTAATCCTAGCGCACGTGGCGGCCGATTTGTTAATTTTCGTAAAATCACGTGCCGGCGGACTGCGGCCTGGCGGGAATCCTGTTGCCTGCGTGACTCGGGAGTCTCGGGCTACATGATTCAATCGGCATAATAACGAAGTAAAC
The DNA here is from genome assembly GCF_900747795.2 of Erpetoichthys calabaricus. NCBI lineage: Eukaryota > Metazoa > Chordata > Cladistia > Polypteriformes > Polypteridae > Erpetoichthys > Erpetoichthys calabaricus. The sequence continues at coordinate 66,329,700 of NC_041411.2, read as the reverse complement.
TTTGGCCTTGGGCGAAGTTGGGCCTTGGCTGGTGTAATAGTTGAGGCAATAAGGAGATTTTATAATGAGAATAACTTGGACATAAATCGCATGGTCATGTTTACATCTGATGGTGCATCTGTGATGCTTGGAAAGCATAATGGTGTTGCTGCTATATTAAGACAATCAATTCCTCACTTGCTAGAGCAGCACTGTGTAGCTCACCGAGAAGACCTAGGAATTGATGATGCTTGGAAACAGTTACCATTAATGAGGGAAATTGAAACTCTCATAAGAACAGTATATACACTGTTCAGTAGATCAAGTGTAAAAAAAAATAAATTTCAGGAAATGGCCAGTGCTGCAGACTGTGATGCTGTTTCATTTAGACCTATAAATGAAGTTAGATGGCTCTCAAGACACTTTGCTGTACTTGCCTTGAATAGGAGTTATGACATTTTGTTAGAATATTGCAAAGAACAAGTAGAAGAGGACAATGATCCAGTTCACAAATATTGTATTGATAAATTAAGCAAACCTGAATATCGTGTGGCATTACATATCCTATGTGATGTACTTGGTGAACTGGCAGAACTGTGCAAAATTTTCCAGAGAAGTGCTTTAACCACTGTAGAGGCATATCAATTTGCCAAAGCTAAAATCAGGAAACTGAGGTCTCAATATCTGGGGGAACACGTGCATTTCAGTGACACTGTAAAAGATTTAGTTGCTTCTTCCCCATCTCCAGTAAAAACAGATAACATTCTTAAATTTATTAAGCAAATTTGTGATCATTTGGACAGAAGATTTCCTGCTGATGAATTAAAAGACTGGTGCATATTTGATAAAGACCATTTCTGTAATCAAAGAAATCTGGATGATTTTGCTTTTGGTCATGAAAATCTTGCACAGCTGGCTAAGCGTTACTCTGTCTTGTTCAAGAAAGATGAGAAGATTTTTGCCAAGGATGTTTGTAAAGAATTTTCGGATTTCAAATGCATCGTTTCAGAGAAAATGAAAGCTGGATTAATGAATACATTTCAGGACATACTAGCATTCACCCAGCAGGAGCAGGAGCAATTCAAAGGACTAAATCTTTTGCTTGATGTTTGTGGAACTTTTCAAGCTTCCAGTGCTGATTGTGAAAGGGGGTTCAGCTTGATGAACGCCATTAAAGTTAAGACCAGGAATCGCTTGGACAGTGATCACCTGGAAAATCTTATGCGAATTAAACTGTACACAGCAGCTGGATATGATGTAAATATCAACAGTGTTTATAAGTTTTGGAAAAAAGAAAAGGGAAGAAGAGAAAGACTGTAAGACATGTACAGAAATAGACATTCATGATACATGTACAAGACTTCAAGTTTGATTTTAAGTTACCACACTGTTTCACTTGAAACTTACTGATTTGGGATTATGACTATCTATTGGTAATTTAATAAATTGGTATTAATATTTATAATGCTTAACTTTTGAATTTTCAAGTAATTTTACTTTGTAATTCTAAATAACATACTTTGTAAATGACATACTTCATCGCCACTAAAACGAAGGCCTACAGAAGCGTTGATAAAAAGCGCAATCAACCGATGTTGGTAAAATAACAAATCGAAGCCGGTAAGGAGAAAGTGGCTCACAAGTTTTGAAATTGATAAAATTTTGGCTCACAAAAAAAAAATTTGGCTCACAACACCCAAGTCCTTAGAGGGAACGTTGCCCCCAAGCCCTTCTCCATTCTTCCAGCTCCTTCTCCACTTCCTCATTCCTGGTGCTAAACAACACAATATCATCAGTTAAAGGCGTGCACCAGAAGGATTGGTCTTTTATTCCATGAGTCAACACATTTGTAATCAAAGAGGTAAGGACTTAAAGAAGAAAGGCGGAAACAAGAGTACTGAGAAAGATCATGCAAACTCCACATAGACCATTCTGAGCCATTTACATTCGTGTAAAGTATAATTTTAGGGGACAAATCTTGGGAACATAAAACAGCAGATTAGAATGATTAGGAAAATAACAGTAAGACTTCATTTAGTCAACACGAATGTCACCAAAGGGTAAATGTACTGTAGCTCAGATTTTGCAACAGTCAATAATGTTTGTGTGTATGAAGCAAAATTAATTACTAGCTTGTGAATTTAAAGAAAATGCTGAGCAGCCTGCTGTCTGAAGCAACAACAAGTAAGGAACTTACTTTCTAATGCAGTGAAGTGTGACCCCAGTGCCTTTGCAATTGAGTAAGTTCTAATAGTAATGTCCTATAGGGAATACAGAGGAAATTACAGTACGCAACTAAAACAGTTTATAAATTAAGCACATCTGATCAGCTAATGAAACAGAGGGAAGAGAACTAATAATAAAATTAAAATGACAGATTGAATAGGAAATGTTTTATACATTTTGGCCTCAGCGAAACCTCAGTTTCCAATTTTTTTTTCATGTTTTTAATGCTTTACCACTCAGCACCTTCAGAGAACAATTTAGCAAAGAGTAATGACGGACGAACTGGAAAAATGAAAAGTAAAAAAAATTAATTTTATTTTTTAGTGAATGCATGTAAATGTCACACACATCAGAAGTTAGATCAATATTTTTAAAGAGCCTTTCGTAGTGAATACTTCAGCAAAGTAAAAAAACACCAAAATAAATGAAATCATGCTTCTATTAGACATTTTGAGTGAAGTTGAAATGTAACAGAGACTGAAAATGAGCAGGCCCACTTCTACAAGTTTAGAGAGAAGCCATCACTGCCACGATTACAAAGTGAAAAATCCATAATTATAACAGGTTTTAAATGAAAAGGTAACAACTGACGTGTTTACCCACATTGAATAAGTTGCTCGGTAGGCTAAATGATTAATTTGAAAACTTTATGGTTATGCTGATCACCTGATTTCTCGAGTGGCTTTGTGTCCAGGAGGGACAATGCATACATTCTGACCTTCATACTTTTGATGCCATTTCCTGGTGGCCACCATGTTGTTTTAATGACTCGGTCAATACCCAACAAAAAAGACGTCATTGGACTTCTGTGATAAAGTGGTGGTCCCTAACTTCTTCAGTATCTTTTGGTGATTTGGGAAAATGTCTGAAAAAGCGTCTGTGTAGCTAGAATGTGGAAAACTAAACTAAACTTTTTTTTTTTACTTTGAATTTTGTTTTGCTTATGTTATTTTGATAATCCATTTTTCTTTGGCTTTGACCCTTTGCCTGCCAAAGACTACAATTTTGTCTAGTGCCTTAAATACGCTTGTCTATCCCTTGGTGATTTTCCCCTCACAATAACTGAGGGCTTTCTGACTCTGCCCCTAACATTTTCCAGGTTACAAGAACTAGCTAAAGCTGTTCATATGTCCAGGCAACATGTGGGTAGATAAGAGTGAAGTCACAGATTCAGGATCAGGATAGGATCAAAATTGAACTTTACCTAATGAAATGGTTGTTTAAAAGTTGAATTATGACCAGCCTCATTTAGTTTTAGGCTCAGGATGGTGAACTGAAATTCTCTGAGCTATTTTGACCTTTACGGTAAACAAAATACTGTCACACATGGGCATTTAGGAGGCAGTCAAAAAGCCTAAAAGTGAGTGAAACATTGTGAGACAAGGGGTTGTCACATGGTACTTACTCAAATCTCTTAATCTCCCAACAGGAAAACCGAAGTGTGAGACTTGCCCGGACACCATCAGACCGACACTGCATCTTTATCAAAATACCTTTTTATTGTCGTCCACACAACACAAGTCTATTCACAGTCCCGCACAACTCACAGTGCTTTAGCCCCAGTCTCCCTTCTCCTGGGCCTTCTCTCACCTTGTCCCTGGGCCACCTCTACTCTCTCTCCAGGAGCTTCGTCCTGCTCCTGCTCCCGACTCCAGCTCATTGATAGGAGGGGGGAGGCCCCATTTATAGTCACCCGGATGTGCTCCAGGTGGTTCCCGGCAATCTTCCCCTGACACTCCCCTGTGTGGCGGAAGTGCCGGCTGTCTTTCCGGAAGCACTCCGGGTGTCTCTTTTTTTCTTCTTCCCCCTAGCACTTCCTGGTGTGGCGGAAGTGCTGAGGTCCCAAGTCCTCCAGGCATGGGGAGGCATGAGCCCTCCTCCTGTCCTTCTGGGCGTCCCGGCTGGGTACCACCCCCAGCCGCGTGCCACAGAAGAAAAATAAGACCCTCCAATTCCGGGTTCCAAAATGGCCGCCAAGACGTCACGTCCGGCGCCATTCATGATGTCACTTTCGGACACCACTGATGGCATCACTTCCAGTTCCGCCAAAGATGATGTCGCTTCCGTCACTTGTTTTCAATGTCATCTCCTGCCAACCACTTCCTGTCCTCAATTCAATAAACTGTATATAAACGCCATTTCGTTTCATGTAAATTGTCAGATACTACAATTACAAGCACTTTTGTTCATCGTTTTTCTTGCTTTATTTTTGTCTGTTGGACAATATACGGGGATGGTCCCCAAAACTTCTGTTTTTGTGGAGCTTCTTTTTTCTTTCTTACACAAAGTATTTCCACAATACATACAGTACACACAGTCAATTGAGTCAACATGATAGTAGAAGTTAACTGAAAACTGAAAAAAAAAAAACAATCTTTATGTAGGGTTTCCATGACATTTAGCAAATGTAAAAATGAGGCCCATTAACTTACCTGTAATCTTCTTCAAACAGCATCCTGGGCATATAGTTGAGCACAAGATGGTGCTGGCAATACCAAGCTTTGCCTCAGAGCTGTGCCATAGCCCATAGAACCAGCCTGTCTTGTGTCAGAGTGCCAGGAACAGTTCAGTTCTACGAGATCACACATTACCCATGATTTTATGAGCACGTCTGTACTCAGTGCATGACATGCAGCTGCAATGGGAAGCCAGAGTTGTTACAAGTGCAAATAGCCCTGGCATGCTGGGTTCCAGATGAACTGAATTGACAGTTCTGAGTTTGAATATAACAGTTTATGCACTCTGTGTACAGTTTATTCTTTAAATGAAACTGACGGGATTTCCATATTTATATACTGTATGTATCTATTTGTAAATGCACAGTATATGTACTGTATATTTTTGACATGTCATGTTACCCACTTGGTGTCTTTTCATATTCTGAATAATGAGTACCAGGTAAAAAAACAAATGGTGTGGTCATCTTGAAAACAAAACTTATAAAGAAAGCCATAAATAAAAAAACTCAAAGTACAAAGAAACAGACAAAACATTGTCCCACTGAACTCCTATAGCCCACCACCTTGCTCATCTATCCAGTAGCATCAATGCATCTTCTATCACTCTGTCTCAACACTGATTTCTTTCTCTTGCTGGTGAGTGTGATGCCCAGCTTGCCTGCAGCTGGTATTGCCTCCTTGAATCCAGGAGATCGATAAACATAAACTGGAGTTGAACTGGGCAGTTAGGACACACACATACACACACACAGCAAGGGTAGGTTTAAAAGTATGCAGTGCTTTTATTAACACTCAAAGTGTTCAAAAAGTGCAGTGCATTCTTCCTAAATAAATAAATACTCCTTAATAAAAGAGATGTTCCGGTGGGAGAGGTTAAAACAAAAATAAATAATCCAATCAACCATGAAAATCACAGTCAGGAATAGTCCATAAATACTATCATGAGCCGTAGAGCATCCAATGAAACTGACATCTCCTCTGCTCACCCTTTAAGGTCTCCTTAAGGGTCAGGGGAGACATCCACCGGTAAGTGCGGTCATCCTTCAATCTGGCATTCTTCCCCCTTCTTCAACTGCCATCCCTTGGCGTTGTGTGGGAGTCAAGAGCGGCGTTTGGGGGTGGCAAGTAGGGTGACCGCCCCAGGCCACATGCCTAAGGGAGCCCCGCTTTTGAGGTCCGTGTGTCCCGTTCGAGTGGATTTGTCAAGTTATATTCTCCAGTAAATATATATTTGCGATGCTTCTAAGAGGAACCCTTTTAAAATCCCTCTTCAAGGCCAAATTCCATACATGTACGTCTTTGAAAACCTTCCATAGTCCGAATATTGATGCACAAAAATATGTATCGCTAATGATAATCGGCTGACATGACATCAACATGAGTTATGACTATGACATCCTGCATATCGAGACTCAGAGTAGACTTGCAATTTGGGTACTTTTCTAGAAGAGGCCCTGCTAATTTTCGCATAACACCGCATCGCATTTCGCACTGTCGTGGTATTGTCATGAATTATGAATTGCACTTTTTTAATAGGTTATCTATATATATAAAATCCCTGTGTGCGTCCAGGTGTCCGTGGGTGGGTGTCTTCTGGTGAAGTGCGCATGCGCGGGTCACGGTGCGATGCGCGATATTACTGTCAGAGAAAGTTAGAGGCGTTTTACGGAAATACAAACCAGTATTACTGCGAGAGGAAATTAAAGGTACACAATACAGTGACACATATTACAGCCACATACAAGCCAGTATTACTGTCAGAGGAGATTAAAGGCATATTACCGACGCGCACACCTGTATTACCGCCAGAGAAAATTAAAGGTATATTACGGACGTACAAGCCAGCGGACGTACAAGACGGTATCCTTCAATAAGGGCGCGCGCAGGCATCCTTCAATAAGGGCGCGCATAAAAAGGCGACCTCAATTGGGCGCAGCGAATAAAGGCGTGCGTAAATAAAGATCTGCACCTTTGTTGCTCTTCACATATTCCAGAGCCATTTGAACTAAATTACCTACAAACGCCTTTATTTGTCGTGCTCAATTGAGGTCGCCCTTTTGAAGCTCGCCTTTTTGTGCGCGCCCTTATTGAATAGAGCTGTACAAGACAGTATTACTGTCACAGGAAATTAAAGACACTCAATACACGGCGGCAGCCTACGAAGAACGGTCAGCTCAGCAAGTAAACATCAACAAAAGAAAGGCTGAAAGAAAAATACGACCAACAAAAAGAATGAGGTCAAAGCCATTTAATATAGACTGCTCCTACTAATGTTTATGCACTACTGTTCTAGCGCCCGTTATTGTAACGGGCTAAATGACTAGTTATCATTATATTTTGATAAAGTCTACGTGTTATCTTGCAACAATTTAGCTGAATACTGTAATGAGAAAATCCGGTGTATGTTAACATTATATTTATTAAATGTGGGCACAAGTTTATAGAGTCCACACATACCGGTAACAGCATTTGATGTAACTGGCCCCGCATGGTGTTGATCAGCCCCAGGCCCTGCACACAATTAAGGCCGTCTCTGGTTAGAGTCACTTAGAATGGTTGGTCACTCCTGTTCTTTGAGTACTTGTGAAGAAAGACCCAACCCCATGAGTGTTATTGGCTTGCTCTCTGACCAAATACCTCCATGCTTCTGTACCAGTTCCTCCCCGATCCTGCCTCTACTTTTCCTTCTCTTTATCTTCCAAGATTCTTTTTTTCTTGTCCAACCTCTCTTTCTTGCAGTCATTCTTTTTAGTCTTTCCATTGGTAACATTGCTTGTTGGCCACAGGGAAAATGCAGCTTTGCAATAGCGATGATTTGAGCATGTCACAACCAACCACTTCTCAAATTTTGCACCAGACTTTGAATGCCCTTTCAGTCCATGAGGTAATACGCAAAGTTATACGATTCTCTACCACTCCACGTGAGGTAACGTTAAAGCAAGCTGCATTCGGTCAAATCACTGATTATCATGGAGTTCTTAGTGAGATTGACAGCATACACATAAAGCCCAAGGCCCCAAGTGTGGATTAGCATGCATATCAGAGGTTGTCGTTGATTTTTGTTTAATTTGGAATTTTGATGTATTTTTGTTGAGTATTGATTTTTTTGTTTAATTTAATAAATTGAGTAATAAAAACTTTGAGTTGGGTAAGGCGATTTAAATTTTTGAATTGCTCTTTGGGGTTAATTATAAGAAGGTAGACAATTAAGATCATTGTTTTTTTTTTGGTTAAAAGAGTCAGATTCCTTATAATTCAACAATGAACTCTTTGGTGTTTGACGCAAAATGCAAAACTGTCACAAGTATTTTGTGTCATGTTTATTCTAGTAGTCCTTGTTGATTTCATTTTACAAAACTGGTGTATTGTTAGCTGATTAGGAACTAGTGTGCATAGGCAGACACTCCAATCTGAACACATTGTGACACTTGAATGAAATAAGGCTTTAAAGTTTTAACAATAAGGTGAAGGTTTGAGGTGTTTTTCCAGTCTAGCATTTGGGCATGTAATGAATGTGTTGTATTGTAGTCACGTTTTCAAGTTGCTGTAACAACAAAGATCACCTAGCGGCACTTTTGTTGCTTACTGATCTTTTATTTTTTTCTTTATGAATGTATGCATGCTGTTTCATGACAATCAGAGAGGACAGGCTACTGTCATAGTGATCCCTAGGATGTTATGGAAGTAATGAATATCCATGATATATCTGTAAACTGATACATAACTAGGACTCGCTATCATAGGCATAACATGTCTGAGTTCTCAAATATCCCATCAGGCTCTGCTTTGAAAAAACTAAATATGGTGGAATTGCTGTAAATTAAGAAGAAGAATTCTTAAAAATTCCAAAAACATTTTGATTCCACCACTTTGGTCTAAAGCTGAAAGAAAGGATGCTGCCATACTGTGATGCTTTCATAGCACACAGCGTGAGCCTACATATCAGAGCCGACCTCATGAAGCGCGTCTTCCATCCCTATTCAGACCGTGTGCCTTGCTGTTAGAATCCACAAGACTTTCAAGCACTTTGCTTACTATTCTCAGATTCAATGACTGCAGTTAAAGGAGTTCAGTTGGGAATTTTCCAGATTTTTTTTCATGGGGGTTGAGGGTATTGGCTGGAAGCTGGTATTTGGCTCTTTAGATGGAAAGGCAGTTTCTATTTTTAAAGCACTCTACCCAGAATAAAACTGACATCTTTCAGATGAACTCTGTACATATCATCTTGTGATCTGTTATGGAAGATATGTATTAATGGGAAAAAGCAAAACACTTTCTCTGTTTTCATATTATAAACACAATGCACATGTTTCTTATAAGCAGTTATTACTGTGTTTTTAAGTGACTATTGAGCATAGCTATGTCATCCTGTTTTGTACTGTGCTTTCATTTGTCTTCTTAAATTAAGTAGAGAGTCAGCACCTTAAAAAGGGAAAGTCAGGTGAATAAGAAACAGTCTTTGGCCAAAAAATGAATGCAAATAGGAAAAACGTAAAATGTTTTGATTAACGGGGATTAAAATTTTAGACTGAATGAGAAATGAGCAGGTAGGATGGTGGTGCAGTGGTCAGCTCTACTGCTTCATTGGTTTAGATTCCTAGAATCCAGTCCCAACTTGGTCACTGTCTTTGTGGAGTCTGCACTAATGTCTTTGTTCATTTCTTCATGATATTCTTACATTACAAAGTGCTATTAGACACAAGGTGTTTGAAGGTTATTTTGAAAAAAATATAACCAGAAGATGATAAACATAAGCCAAAAATCATAGTCAGGGAAAGCACACGTCCAAGCCAAAAAGCACCAAAATAGTAGGCAAACAAAACACAAAGGTACAAGAATCAAAGTTAAAGATGAAAAGGAGTTCAAAGAGACACCAGAAACATAACCTGATGCTAGGGTCTACTTGGTAAGAAGCTAACTATCGCTAATAAGGTTTTCATCATAAAGACATGAATCAGCCAAGAGATAATGTATACATATTTATACTGTCACCTCCTGTGATGTTATGGTTTTGGTCAAGTAATACATCCTTCTGTATCACATAAACAGAGGAACAATGGGACAAGAATGAAGTTAAGCTTTGTCAAAATAATTCAACATTATAAATAACCGTCAAAAAATCTACATGATAGCAAAACACCAAAATATAACCCCAATTCCAATGAAGTTGGGACGTTGTGTAAAACATAAATAAAAACAGAATACAATGATTTGCAAATCCTTTTCAACCTATTTTCAATTGAGTACACTACAAAGACAAGATATCGAATGTTCAAACTGAAAAAACTTTATTGTTGTTTTGCAAATCTTCACTCATTTTGAATTTGATGCCTGCAACACGTTCCAAAAAAGCCTGGACAGGGTCATGTTTACCACTGTGTTATATCACCTTTCCTTTTAACAACACTCAATAAGCGTTTGGGAACTGAGGACACTAATTGTTGAAGCTGTGTAGGTGGAATTCTTTCCCATTCTTACTTGATGTACAACTTCAGTTGCTCAACAGTCCGGGGTCTCCGTTGTCGTATTTTGTGCTTCATAATGCGCCACACATTTTTAATGGGAGACAGGTCTGGACTGCAGGCAGGCCAGACTTGTACCCGCACTCTTTTACTACGAAGCCACGCTGTTGTAACACATACAGAATGTGGCTTCGCATTGTCCTGCTGAAATAAGCAGGGACGTCCCTGAAAAAGACGACGCATGGATGGCAGCATATGTTGCTCCAAAACCTGTATGTACCTTTCAGCATTAATGGTTCCTTCACAGATGTGCAAGTTATCCATGCCATGGGCACTAACACACCCCCATACCATCACAGATGCTGGCTTTTGAACTTTGTGCTGATAACAATCCGGATGGTCCTTTTCCTCTTTGGCCCGGAGGACACGACATCCATGATTCCATCCATCCATCCATTTTCCAACCCGCTGAATCCGAACACAGGGTCACGGGGGTCTGCTGGAGCCAATCCCAGCCAACACAGGGCACAAGGCAGGGAACCAATCCTGGGCAGGGTGCCAACCCACCACAGACATCCATGATTTCCAAAAACAATTTGAAATGTGGACTCGTCAGACCACAGCACACTTTTCCACTTTGCGTCAGTCCATCTCAGATGAGCTTGGGCCCAGAGAAGCCAGTGGCGTTTCTGGGTGTTGTTGATATATGGCTTTCGCTTTGCATGGTAGAGTTTTAACTTGCACTTGTAGATGTAGCGACGAACTGTGTTAACTGACAATGCTTTTCTGAAGTATTCCTGAGCCCATGTGGTAATATCCTTTACAGAATGATGTCGGTTTTTAATGCAGTGCCGCCTGAGGGATCGAAGGTCACGGGCATCCAGTGTTGGTATTCGGCCTTGCTGCTTACGTGCAGAGATTTCTCCAGATTCTCTGAATCTTTTGATGATATTATGAACAATAGATGATGAAATCCCTAGATTCCTTGCAATTGTACGTTGAGAAAAGTTGTTCTTAAACTGCTGGACTATTTGCCCATGCAGTTGTTCACAAAGTGGTGAACCTCGCCCCATCCTTGCTTGTGAACGACAGAATCTTTTGGGGATGCTCCTTTTATACCCAATCATGACAAACACCTGTTTCCAATTAACCTGTTCACCTGTGGAATGTTCAAAACAGGTGTTTTTTGAACATTCCTCAACTTTCCCAGTCTTTTGCTGCCCCTGTCCCAGCTTTTTTGGAACGTGTTGCAGGCATCAAATTCAAAATGAGTGAAGATTTGCAAAACAACAATAAAATGTATCAGTTTAAACATTCGATATCTTGTCTTCGTAGTGTATTCAGTTGAATATAGGTTGAAAAGGATTTGCAAATCATTGTATTCTGTTTTTATTTACGTTTTACACAACATCCCAACTTCATTGGAATTGGGGTTGTATGTATAAAACATGTGTTGATTGTTACACTTAGAAGATCATGTTAAGTAACTGATGAGTCTTACTTAGCTCCATACGAATGAGTGTAGGTGTTGTTATGGCTTATTGTGGGTCTCTCCAGGGACTTGTTTTTTGCCTTTTTTTAGTTTGCTTTCTCTGTTTATCTTGGATGTTCTGTTCAGGTTTTGTTTCTGTACATCAGCAACTGTCAGTTGTTTTCCAGTTTCTTTTGTTATATTCTGTTGATTCTCACTTAAATATTGTTCATTGTGTTATTCTGTTTCTTCTTAATTACCCAATGATGCAGTCATTAGGGTTTTTATGGCAGTACCTCAGGGTTATATTAAGTACCTGTTGCCACTGTCTAGATGCAGTGGCATTTAACTTTATGGTATATTTTTCTGCTTCCTTTGTTTTGTGCTCTTTTGTGACTCAATAGATCTTCTTAATAATAATAATAATAAAACATTTTATTTATACAAGGCGCCTTTCTGAGAACTCAAGGACACCGAACAAACAAACAATAAATAAATAAATAAAAGACACATTATAAACAACTTAAAATATCAGAAAATATAAAAATTAAAACCAAACAAAGCCACTGTAATCATAAAGAAAAAGCCATTTTAAACAGATGCGTTTTAAGTTTACATTTGAACGATGAAAATGATTTGATGTTTCTAAGCTCGGTAGGTAATGAATTCCAGAGCTTGGGAGCAGAACGGCCAAATGCTTTGCTCTCCATGGTGGTTAGACGGGCGATAGGGACGGTCAGATGGATGGAGGAAGAGGATCTAAGGTTATGGGATGGAATGGCAACATGAAGAAGGTCAGACAGATATGGAGGGGCGAGGTTATGAATGGCCTTAAATGTTAGTAACAGAATTTTAAAATAAATTCAAAACTTAATCGTTCTTATTGTTTAGGTTTGGATTTGACGGTTTTGAAAGATTTGCTCCTATTCTGGGATCTGTCTTTTGGATTTTCTCTTCTTTCAAATTTTGTTTTGAAATTTCAGAACTTTTGTGTGATTACATTTTGAATTTTGGTTCTTTACTTTCCTTACTTTTCACTGTTGGACTTTGTAATTTAGATTTTTTTAAAATAACTTTGGACTTGATTTTAGATTGAGTATTTTTATATGGCTGCTCTTCTTTTTTAAAAGCTGAAATTGTATTTAATAAAATAACTTTGTTTGTGTAGCCAGATGGGTTTTTTTTCTCCATTTTAGGCAATTCATAATCAGTTTTTGTGCGTGAAAGTCATGTTATGGAATGACATGCCATTCTTGGAATGTTACATTTTCCCAAATTGTTCTTTTGGTTAGACAGCTTTAATTGACTTTACTTAGAAATGGAAATTAGGAAACATATTACTTTGCTCTCAGTCAAACGTTAGAGCAGGAGACCATACAAGGAGTCATTCTTCACTGCATGTCTAATGTGATCATTTAGTATAATGTGTCTTGTTTTTTTTTTTCCTAAACAAATTTAGAGTTGATTTAAATGGTGTTAAGTGATGAAGTGCTAGTCTGCTTATGTAGTAGACATTTGTCTAGGAAGTGCAAAATAAGTACTGGCTGGCGCTGTGCGTAGGTTAGTGCTGCTTCAGGTAGCCAAGGATTGTGGTCATCCACATTGCTGTCATTTTGCCTTTGCTTACAAGCATAGATCAATGTACATAGAAAGTATAAATTAGCCCCCATGCTGGCAGCCAAGAAGAACAGCCACTCCGAAAGCTGGGATGTTCTGGGATGCCCATTTAGTTTTTTGGCATCATTAAGATTCATGTTAAATCAGTCACTGACTATAACTTGCAATATATCAAGGAGACATACTGCCAAAATTAACATTATAGTAGTTGGAGAATAAGTGGTCACAAGGATTTGTGCCTTATCAGGATTTTACAGAATCACTTTACTGGTAGAATCCCCATGTCTACAAGGAACAAGTTAGCCACTTGGCATGCTTTCCACCCATTATCCTCACCATGGGTATTTAGATTACCACTTACTAGTCACACTAATACCTTATAAACAGGGTTTAAAGCATGCAAAGCTGGTTAGAAAAGTGTTTCAGTGTTGGAATAGAGAGGCAGAGAAAAACTTCTGGATTGTTACAATTCAATAAACTGGGCCATGTGTTGAGATTCCTTATCAGAGTTGCTTGAGTTTTCAATGTAATTTTTCAAATATGTGCATGACAAAGTAAAATGGCCAGACTTACTCAAGGTACAAGAAAGTAAAAGCAATTTCAACAGAACTATGGGTGGCAGATCTAAAAGGATCTCTCAGCTGGACCAGTCTGATGTACTGGCCTTTCTCTGGTGTAGTCACTTGAAAGTGACAAGTTTCTGGATGGTCATCTGTCCTGCTCATCTGCTGAAAGCTTGCATGCAGTTGTGACACGGAGGAGTGGTTTACTCTATAGTGTCTGCCAACATTGGTACATGACATGCCAGCCTGCAGAATGCCAATGGTCCTCTCCCTTGTTTCTAGTAACATTCAAGGAATTGTGAAACCCACAGAAAATTGTTTTGGTGCCCATTGTCTTGGTGCCCATTGTCTTGCTGTGACCTACGCATTGAATGAAACTTAGGCTGCAGCTATATAAATACATTCTTAATATCCTTTTATATACAGTATAGTTACACCAGAATGTAATCTAAGTCAGATGTGAATAGAGAATTATGTTTCTGTGTGTCTTCTGGAAATAAGAAATAGACTGTTGGCCAATTGAGGACATTACTGGATTGTCTCCAACAATCAAAATTACTGAGTAATCCTATTTATTTCTGTTATTTCCAATAAAGTTTCAGAAACGACTAATGTGCTTAGACTTGAAATTGTTAATAAATTAGTTTCCCCTGGAAATATACTTTATCGCTGTGTCTGTTAGTCACTAAGATATACTCTTAATTGGCATGATTTTGAACATTAATCACGTACTATAGGGAATCATAAGAAAAAAGGCAAACAATGCTTGCGCTGTAAATCAATCCCAGTCTCACAAAAATTACCAAATTAAAATAAAAAAGATGTAACTTTATTCCCAAAATAAAATGTTAAAATCATACTTTCTTCATTATTTAATAATCAAATCATAAATCTCCGGTTTAAATTATTGGAACTATTAGTCCACCATATATCATTGACTTACTGTCCCCCTTCATGCCTATCTTTAACTTTATTTTACACTACAGTATATTATGTAGGCCAGTAGGAAAAACACAGTCTGTATAAAATGAAATATTTCATTATATTCATTCATTAACCCATCCATTTTCAAGCTGGATAACTCAAGCACAGCACTGCCGGTAGGTGCAGTCTATGAAGTATTAAATGGGGCAACAGTCCATTGATGGGCACCCATATGCTGACATCTGCTGTCATTATGCCCTGTCACTTGGAGCCACCAGTCAAAATAACCTAAACATCTTTGGGATTAGGGACCAAGCTGGAGCACTGGAAGAAAACTTGAAATACACAAAGACACGCTGGTACACAGGGGCTACTAGAGTGAACAAGCTCTATAGTTATGGATGGTACCACAGAATAGAAATCCATAGGAGTACCCAGAAGAGATGGAGAGCAGGTTTGTCTTGGCAGAGCTTTACTGGGGCTAATAGTCTGGAGCAGACCAGCTTCATGAAGACAGCTGGCACTGTGCTATTTGTAAACAAGGGCAGAAAGCCAGAGAAGTAACATTGAATGTAAGGTCGCAAGAGCTTTACAAGAGATAAGAATAAGTTCAGAACCTATTACTCATTTGGAGTCATTTTAGCTAACTAAAACAGAATGATTAACTAACTACTTATGCATAACTGTTGAAGACAATAAATTTAAAAATGGCGTCCTTCCTATACCTCTGCTAGGTATTCCTCATGTGTCTCAACCTCTGTTGCCCTAAGTGTACCCTCAGCATTCCTCCTACGCCTTTTTTCAGTATCCTTGTGTGTCTCAACCTTTCTTGCCAGTTGCTTCCTTTCTCGATCGTGTTCCCGTAGAGCTTGCTTTTCAGACTCTGGTATTTCGAGGCGCCTTGCTTGCCTCCAGTCTGATGTTTTGTGACTACCTCCATTACCTGCTGTAAAAACGTCATTTGTATTCTTGTGAATACTTCCCATCTTTGGAGGACTGTGCCTCATTATATTTAGTGATCCAACTTCACTCAGTTAATTATTCTCTTTAAATACTCCATTTTAACTCATTTTAGTGAAAAATAACAAAAATGATCACACTCATTTGTGTACTGTAAGATCTGGTTAGGTTGGGTCCATTTCAGAGTCTGAGGTAATTGTGGTGATTAAAAAGCACATTGGTAGATGGGATATGACCAGTAAAGTATGCAATGTGAGGACAGTTCATTCAGACTGCCACACTGGGGTGGTGGGAAAGTTTTTAAAACAGTGATAAGGGGGTTTGCTTCCAATTAGTAATAATCAGCCTCTCTCTGGAAGACTAGGACAGAGTACTGGAATGGAGTCTCCATCCAAAGCTGATTAGTGCAGATTCTCTTATGGAAATGGGGATCATCTTTACGTTCTCGTACTGATATTTAAGTGGTCATGAGAATATGCCTATGACTTCAGTGCCTTACAGTAGATAAAGCGAATGGTCATTCATTCCATTCCTGCATATCCTGAGGAAGGCGGTACAAGACTATGGGGTGCTGTGTGTTATTTAGTACATGCATGTGTGGGCTTACATATCTAGCATTACATCAGGTCTTTTCAGTGCGTGGGTGAGGGATGACTTGTCTCCACTTCTGTGTGATTTTCATGGAGAGGATATCAAGACAGCTCTGACGTTTGGAGAATAAAGGAATTTAAAGGAATTCTCCCAACAAAAAATGATTTTTTTTAAATGATACCTCATGTGGTTAGTAGTGATGGCCAAGAAAAAATTTTAATTTCATGTTTTCATGCACAACAGCTTCACGGATGTGGGCTACTTTTGTTTCACTGGGGGAATTGATTTAAAAATATTTTAGCAAAAAAATGCATGCATTTTGTTCATTTTGAGTATACGACTGGATCATTTGACATGGATTATGCAATGTGAGTAATGTGAGATTTTTTTCATGGATGTTTTGATGTTGTCTGCTGTTGTCCGTCGCTGGTCACCGCCTGCTTCCATTGAAGTATACTCTTTGATAGTCCATTCTGCATGAAAACCTGAGATTAAAACCTTTACTTGGCCATCACTACAAACCACATAGGGTAAGTAGCATTTAAAAAAAATATCATTTTTGGGTGTAGTATTTCTTTAAGGGCTGCATCTCTGATCTTCAATATGCCCTGAAATGTTTCAAAGCAAAGTGTGGTACTGACGGAATGAGAGTCGTTGCCACCAAATCCAAGGTCACTAGAAAGGAGCAGCTGCCTCTAAGGGAGCATTTCATGTACCTTGGGGTCTTGTTCACATTTCATTTTAACAACAACAACAACATTTATTTCTATAGCACGTTTTCATACAAATGATGTAGCTCAAAGCGCTTTACAAGATGAAGAAAGAAAAAAAATATAAAAATAAAATTAGTCAATACTAATTAACAAAAAATAAAGTAAGGTCTATCACATTGGTACAGCAGATTCACTTTTGAGGAAGTTGTACAGAGCTGTGCTGATGAAATGGAAGCTCGTCATCCTTAAAATGAACTTATTAAGCTGATCCTATTGAGGAAGTTGCAATGTGACTCATTTTGCCCTTTTTGAAGTACCTTTGACCGTTTCATCAATTGGGGTGGGCCTAGCCTTCCAGTAAAGGGTGTCTGAAGTTCAAAGGTGGGTCAGAGTAATTCAAAATGTATTTCATTGTAATGAACAAACAAATATTTCATCATATTAAATGGAAATCGGGACTTATTTTAATGAGTTGAATTATTAGCATCCTTAGTCATGCTGTATATTTACAACACTTGTGTTATAATAATAATTTAAAAATAAAATAAAATTTTGCAAGTACAGTTTTTAATAGATAGATAGATAGATAGATAGATAGATAGATAGATAGATAGATATGGTGGTGCAGTGGTAGCGCTGCTGCTTCGCAGTTAGGAGACCAGGGTTCGCTTCCCAGGTCCTCCCTGCATGGAGTTTGCATGTTCTCCCTTGTCTGCGTGGGTTTCCTCCCACAGTCCAAAGACATGCAGGTTAGGTGCATTGGCAATTCAAAATTGTCCCTAGTGTGTGCTGGATGTGTGTGTGCCCTGCAGTGGGCTGGCACCCTGCCCGGGGTTTGTTTCCTGCCTTGCTCCCTGTGTTCGCTAAGATTGGCTCCAGCAGACCCCCGTGGCCCTGTAGTTAGGATATAGATAGATAGATAGATAGATAGATAGATAGATAGATAGATAGATTTGAATTTGTCTTTTTACAGAAGGATCATTAATACAACCCTAGCGTTAACAATCCAAAGTGCTTCTGTTTTGTTATTGGACAATCACAAGTGGCTCTTTGTTGACATTTTAGAAGGCTGATTAACTTGAATGCTATCAAAATATTAGATACAATCAGTCAAGCAACCAATTAATCAATCAATCTCACAATATTTATTTCATTAGTGTAATATTCAACATGCAGCATAGTAAATGCTGTTAAAACCTTTTTGAACAATGCCCTCACACAAATACACTATGATTTTGAAATATTTTTTAGACTTTAACCCCAGTATTCACTGTAATTTAGAATTTTGGCCAATCCTCTAACAAATTACTTATTTTTTGGAAAATGTCTTAATAATGGCATTATCTAGTGCAGGGATTCTCAAACTCGGTCTTGGGGACGCACTGTGGCCTCAGGTTTTTGATCCAAGCAGATTCTGTTTTTTAATTGAACCCCTGGGCTAATTTAGTGAACTGCTATTTCCCGCATTCTGTTTTTGGGGAATAATACAGAATTTAGAAAAGTAAGTTTGCTTTTTTTTCTATAAAAATTTACTAAGCATTTATATGAGAATGATGTATATTTTTTCTTTTTAACAATACTTTCACCTTGATTTTCATTCTACTTTTCCAGGTGTTCTAACTGTTTAATTAATCCATTATTTATTAATTAGGGGCTCTGGCGCTAAATTAGTTTCAGCCTTTCATGTTTCATTTGTGCTTGCCTGTGTGTCCAATCTGTTTGTTTTTAATTGTCATTATTAAGATACAATGAAGGATGCAAACTGCACAGAGTAAGGGAAAAATATAATAAAATCAACAAAAGGGAGTTAACCATTTAAATCTATAGCCAAAGCAGAAATATTTGTAAATGTCTTATAAATGTAAAAAATGCTGCTGTGCTTTTCTGAATGTAGAATAAGAGAAGAGAAAGAAATACCAGCTAATTAAATGAGATCAGTGCTATCAGTTGATGTCACTGATTATGAATCTTGTCGAAACCAAAACCTGCAGCCACAGTGGGCCCCCAGAACTGTGTTTGAGAGCCTCTGATCGAGTGTATACATTATCTGCTCCCTTTCACCCAAAATGAAGTAAAACATGTCTAGCTGTCATTTGCTTCCTCCCAAGGTAAAGTTAAGCAAATCCTCTAGCTGCCTTTAATATATACACAGATCTAGCATCTTGGTTTGACCCTACTGTCTGGTCGTCGTCTGTGTGGAGTTTACGTGTTGTCCCCACCTTGGTGTGGCATTTGTTTTGGTTACTCCAGTGTTCATCCACATCCTCAAAGTAGTAGAAATGTAAATGTATATTAGTCTTTGCCTTACACCCACTGCTGCCGTGATGGTCTCCATCCCCTTGAGTTCTATGGAGAGTTTCATCATAAAATGCTGTAAATCCATTTTAGCTAAAGTAATAGAGAATTACTATTTTTCTTGCGATCAGATCCAATGCCAGTATACCAGTGGTTCTTGACCTCAGGCCTGATAATTTTTGTTCCAACCAACTTACGTTTTTAATTGGATTCCCAGCCTAATTAAGCAAGTAGTTATCTTATAGTTTGTGTTTTGTTGTCAATATAGAAACTACAAAACTGATTTTGGTAGGTTTGTATTAGAATGTACCAAGCATTTATCAATGTTACATAGGGATAATTTTTTACTTTCGTGTATACGAAGTGTTTTACTTTCGTGTAAACTTTCGTGTATATGAAGTGTAGACAAAGTATTGTAATCGTCCAAAAATTTGATTTTGAGATGTTGATGAATCTCTAGGGTTTAGACCTTCCTGAGTTCGAAAATACCATTTTTGGAATTATGTCTCTGTGTGTGTGTGTTTGTGTGTGTGTATATATAAACACAATAACTTGAGTACGCTTCCACTTTGGTCAACCAAATTTTGCATACAAGTATTAGGTATTAGGTACAAAACATAGTTTTCTATCAACCTTTGGGCTATTTCCGCTAACCGGAACCGGAACTGGTACTTTACCTTTTATTCATGCAGCTGGAGAGTCCAATTTATTCAACTTTACTTTTATAATAATTGTTCAATATACAGTCGACCCTTGATATACGACCGGCCTGACATGCGAACAACTTGCTTTACGACCAAAATTTTTGTTTTGAATTACAACCAACATCTTGCGTTATGACCCGAATGCGGTCACATGTATCCGCTTGTGCGATTGTAAACAAACAGCCGAGAGCGTTTGTAAGCGTCAGTCGGAGCCCAGATACATGTGTTTGTGGACGTAATTTCGGTCAGTGCCGTGATTTATATAATTTATTTCGATAATTGCTAAGGAAGGAAGTGAAGGTAACGAAGGTAAAGAAAGCGATTACAATCGAAACGAAGAAGGAAATTGTGTGGAAATATGAGAGTGGCGTTCATGTAACCGATGTGAGGGATGCTGTCAAGCTGAAGAAGGAGTCCTACCGGTCCCTTTTGTCCTGTGGTTACTCTAGAGGCAGCTGATAGGTACTGGCAGGACAAGCGGAATGCGGCTTCGGTGGTTGCTGAGGCAAAAACTCAGGCATGGGAGGAGTTTGGGGAGGCCATGGAGAACGACTTTCGGACGGCTTCAAGGAGATTCTGGTCCACCGTCTGGCATCTCAGGAGGAGGAAGCAGTGTAGTGTCAACACTGTATATGGTGGGGATGGTGCGCTGCTGGCCTCGACTCGGGACGTTGTGGGTTGGTGGGTGGAGTACTTCGAAGACCTCCTCAATCCCACTAACATGCCTTCCAATGAGGAAGCAGAGCCTGGGGACTCAGAGGTGGGCTCCCCCATCTCTGGGACTGAGGTCACCGAGGTGGTCAAAAAACTCCTTGGTGGCAGGGCCCCGGGGGTGGCTGAGATACGCCCGGAGTTCCTCAAGGCTCTGGATGTTGTAGGGCTGTCTTGGTTGACACGTCTCTGCAACATTGCATGGACATCAGGGACAGTGCCTCTGGATTGGCAGACTGGGGTGGTGGTCCCCCTCTTTAAGAAGGGGGACCGGAGGGTGTGTTCCAACTACAGAGGGATCACACTCCTCAGCCTCTCTGGAAAAGTCTATTCAGGGGTTCTGGAGAGGAGGGTCCGTCGGATTGTCGAACCTCGGATTCAGGAGGAACAGTGTGGTTTTCGTCCTGGTCGCAGAACAGTGGACCAGCTCTACACCCTTAGCAGGGTCCTGGAGGGTGCATGGGAGTTCGCCCAAACAGTCTACATGTGTTTTGTGGACTTGGAAAAGGCGTTCGACCATGTCCCTCAGAGAATCCTGTGGGGGGTGCTCCGGGAGTATGGGGTACCGGAACCCCTGATAAGAGCTGTTCGGTCCCTGTACAACCGGTGTCAGAGTTTGGTCTGCATTGCTGGCAATAAGTCAAACCCGTTTCCAGTGAGAGTTGGACTCCGTCAGGGCTGCCCTTTGTCACCGATTCTGTTCATAACTTTTATGGACAGAATTTCTAGGCGCAGCCAGGGGATCCGGTTTGGTGGACTTAGGATTGGGTCACTGCTTTTTGCAGATGATGTTGTCCTGTTTGCTTCATCAGGCCGTGATCTTCAGCTCTCTCTGGATTGGTTCGCAGCTGAGTGTGAAGCAGCTGGGATGGGAATCAGCACCTCCAAATCCGAGACCATGGTCCTCAGCCGGAAAAGGGTGGAGTGCCCTCTCAGGGTGGGAGGCGAGATCCTGCCTCAAGTGGAGGAGTTCAAGTATCTTGGGGTCTTGTTCACAAGTGAGGGAAGAATGGAGCGTGAGATCGACAGGTGGATCGGTGCGGTGTCCACAGTGATGCGGGCTCTGCATCGGTCTGTCGTGGTGAAAAAGGAGCTGAGCCGTAAGGCACAGCTCTCAATTTACCAGTCGATCGATGTTCCTACCCTCACCTATGGTCATGAGCTATGGGTAGTGACCGAAAGAATGAGATCGCGAATACAAGCGGCTGAAATGAGTTTCCTCCGCAGGGTGTCTGGGCTTTCCCTTAAAGATAGGGTGAGAAGCTCAGTCATCCGGGAGGGGCTCAGAGTAGAGCCGCTGCTCCTCCGCATCGAGAGGAGTCAGATGAGGTGGCTTGGGCATCTGATCAGGATGCCTACAGGACACCTCCATAGTGAGGTGTTCCGGGCACGTCCAACCGGGAGGAGGCCCTGGGGAAGACCCAGGACACGCTGGAGGGACTATGTCTCCTGGCTGGCCTGGGAACACCTCGGGATTCTCCTGGAAGAGCTAGAAGAAGTGGCCGGGGAGAGGGAAGTCTGGGCATCTCTGCTCAAGCTACTGCCCACGTGACCTGACCTCAGATAAGTGGAAGAGGATGGATGGATGGATGGATTTAATTACTTTTTTTTCCCAAAATGGTACTTATCTGCAGTGACCACAGGTAATACTATGAAAAGAAAAATCAAATAAACTAACTAATTTAAAAATATTTTAAACTAAAATCAACTAACATTTATATAGGGTATACTTTTAAACAAAAGCATGTTGTAACCGCAAAGTAAAAGATAAGCAGGAGTTACAAAGAAAAGCAAAAACACCTTTAGAAGCACAGAGCATAAACATCACAAATAAGTGTTAAACATTTCCAGGAAAAGATAAAAAAAGTGCTGGTGAGGCATCTTTTAGGATATAAATCATTTTTAACAGTCCATTCGCTCTGAGGGGACGTTGCTCAGAAAAAACAGAACAGTAAATGCAACCTCCCTGATTTTTTTAGCTTACTTAATTTGTTTATACCTGGCAGATGAAGTCATTTTAAGCACATCTTTTTTGCAATCAATTCAATAAAGGTTCACTGTTAAATGTGTGAGTATACAGTACTGTGTTAGAGACACAGTCTCAGTACACAGTGTATGTGGTTCACTGTACAGCATTTATGTTTCAGTGTTGACAGTATATGTGTTTCTCTGTACAGTATATATGCTTTAATATACAGTGTATACATTTCTCTGTGTACTATATACATATGTTTCCATATGTTTCAGTATACAGTATATGTGTTTCTCTGTACAGTATACAGTGGTGTGAAAAACTATTTGCCCCCTTCCTGATTTCTTATTCTTTTGCATGTTTGTCACACAAAATGTTTCTGATCATCAAACACATTTAACCATTAGTCAAATATAACACAAGTAAACACAAAATGCAGTTTGTAAATGGTGGTTTTTATTATTTAGGGAGAAAAAAAAAATCCAAACCTACATGGCCCTGTGTGAAAAAGTAATTGCCCTCTGAACCTAATAACTGGTTGGGCCACCCTTAACAGCCATTAACTGCAATCAAGCGTTTGCGATAACTTGCAATGAGTCTTTTACAGCGCTCTGGAGGAATTCTGGCCCACTCATCTTTGCAAAATTGTTGTAATTCAGCTTTATTTGAGGGTTTTCTAGCATGAACCGCCTTTTTAAGGTCATGCCATAGCATCTCAATTGGATTCAGGTCAGGACTTTGACTAGGCCACTCCAAAGTCTTCATTTTGTTTTTCTTCAGCCATTCAGAGGTGGATTTGCTGGTGTGTTTTGGGTCATTGTCCTGTTGCAGAACCCAAGATCGCTTCAGCTTGAGTTGACGAACAGATGGCCGGACATTCTCCTTCAGGATTTTTTGGTAGACAGTAGAATTCATGGTTCCATCTATCACAGCAAGCTGTCCAGGTCCTGAAGCAGCAAAACAACCCCAGACCATCACACTACCACCACCATATTTTACTGTTGGTATGATGTTCTTTTTCTGAAATGCTGTGTTCCTTTTACGCCAGATGTAACGGGACATTTGCCTTCCAAAAGTTCAACTTTTGTCTCATCAGTCCACAAGGTATTTTCCCAAAAGTCTTGGCAATCATTGAGATGTTTCTTAGCAAAATTGAGACGAGCCCTAATGTTCTTTTTGCTTAACAGTGGTTTGCGTCTTGGACATCTGCCATGCAGGCCGTTTTTGCCCAGTCTCTTTCTTATGGTGGAGTCGTGAACACTGACCTTAATTGAGGCAAGTGAGGCCTGCAGTTCTTTAGACGTTGTCCTGGGGTCTTTTGTGACCTCTCGGATGAGTCGTCTCTGCGCTCTTGGGGTAATTTTGGTCGGCCGGCCACTCTTGGGAAGGTTCACCACTGTTCCATGTTTTTGCCATTTGTGGATAATGGCTCTCACTGTGGTTCGCTGGAGTCCCAAAGCTTTAGAAATGGCTTTATAACCTTTACCAGACTGATAGATCTCAATTACTTCTGTTCTCATTTGTTCCTGAATTTCTTTGGATCTTGGCATGATGTCTAGCTTTTGAGGTGCTTTTGGTCTACTTCTCTCTGTCAGGCAGCTCCTATTTAAGTGATTTCTTGATTGAAACAGGTGTGGCAGTAATCAGGCCTGGGGGTGGCTACGGAAATTGAACTCAGGTGTGATACACCACAGTTAGGTTATTTTTTAACAAGGGGGCAATTACTTTTTCACACAGGGCCATGTAGGTTTGGATTTTTTTTCTCCCTAAATAATAAAAACCATCATTTAAAAACTGCATTTTGTGTTTACTTGTGTTATATTTGACTAATGGTTAAATGTGTTTGATGATCAGAAACATTTTGTGTGACAAACATGCAAAAGAATAAGAAATCAGGAAGGGGGCAAATAGTTTTTCACACCACTGTATATGTTTCAGTATACAGTGCATACATTTATCTGTGTAGTATATATGTTGCAATATACTGTATATGTGTTTCTCTACACAGTATATATGTTTCAGTGTTTATAGTATATGCGCATCTCTACACAGTATATATGTTTCAATACACAGTATATTTGTTTTTCCATACATTATATATGTTTTAGTATACCGTCTATACATTTCTCTGTGTAGTATATATAGCATGCTTCAGTATATGTGTTTCTCTGTACAGTATATATGTTTTAGTATACTGTGAATACATATCTCTGTCAGGTCAGGTCAGGTCAGGCTGAGGAGCATGCACTGGTACAGGGTGGTGCCACACTCACCACACAATGAAACAGCCTGGGATCCTGTTTGGTAACCCCCAGGAAGACACAAGGTCCAGTGCCCTCATCCAGAAATGATAATTTATATGCCGCAGCCTGGGGTTATATGGGAGTCCTCTTGGCCTGGTGTAGCCACTCAGCAATAATGTAGGTCCTCAGCAATAAGCCGGGTCACCCTCGAGGAATCGCGCCACATGGCCGTAGTCGCACAATGCAGGTAATTTGCTTCATTTGGGACTCCATGTGCAACTGCTCGTTCAACACCAAGTTTCTGTCTAGTATACAGTATATATTTCAGTATACCGTATATGCATTTCTTTACACAGTATATATGTTTCAGTGTACAGTATATGCATTGTTCTGTACAGTATATATGTTTCAGTTTGCAGTATGGCTGAATCAGTTCTTATCAGTGCTTCATAAAAGCATACAACCAAGGTGATTAAAAATGGTTAAAAATAAATAAATAATGAACTTAAAATCATCATTTCTATGTCATGTCATGTTTTTGGAAAATATAATTTCAGAATGACAGACTCAGTCTACAGTAGTGGTTGTAAAAATTCAAATCTGACATTTATCATGATTATATATATTGTAGAAAGAAGACAGAGAAAGTATTGAAAGATGGGGTCTCACCTGGGAAATCCCATTTAATGAAATTTACTCTTTCAGATCTATGGAAAAAATAGTGCTGCTCTGTTGAAGCTCCATTCTCCTGTGCTTCGCTGATAAAACTGAAGCTGTTCTTTCTTTTGTGTTTTCTCTAGCATCTTTTGTACTATGCTACATTTGTTTGGAGATGAGAAACATTTAAGTGTTATGAAAAAGCAAACAAAGAGGGAAGCAGGGAAGGACAAATACTTTTTCACAGCATTGCATGCGTAACAGGACAGACTACTTTCAAAGTTAATTTAACTTTAATACAGTGCATGAAATTAAGAATTTTTGTTTTGCAGACAAGAAAGGGGTAAAGGGCTGCTTACGGTGAAAGTACAAAAACAAAACAAAACTACACACTGTAGCTTTAATGAGGAGAAATACAGCCCGCTGTTTTCTACTGTAATAACTGGAAAAGGTGTCTCTCTCATTTGGAGCTAAGCACTTCTTAAAGGACATTATTTATTCAGTTGATGCTTTTATGAAAAGCAACTTAGCAGTCTCAAATAGACAGTATTAGGTATTTCTATGATGTATTTCTACAGTTAAAGAACTGGCAGCTTCAACGGCTCCTTCTGGTTCCCTCAGTAATGAGGACAGAAACCTGTGGTTTAAAATCCAACGCTTCAGCCACTGGGCTACACTGCCTCCCTGTTCAGTGTAAAGGAGCCACACTGAAGGGTACACAGAAGGCAGAGTGTTTAAGACAGTCAGTGCCTGCCACAAGCCTGAAGGAGCCTTTCTGATGGCACTTCTGAATCATTTTAAGATCAAGCTCAAGTTTACTGTCACATGCATAGAGTACAGTGAAATTCTTAATTTTATGTTTGACCAGTATGCAACACGTCGCCACTCTCCGGCGCCATAATTAGCAAATATCTCCGAGTCAAATTCAAATACAGTAGGTTCATTTGAGTGTGAATTAATGGCTCTTTTCAAAATGAAGCACCAAAACACTTTTAGACTTTCTCCCCCTATAGTAGGGAATGGGGTTATGGTTAGTGAAAAAAATCTGTTTATCAAATGTAATAATCATTCATTTATGTGTAAAGTGTGGAAGCAGCATAGGACACAATGCAGGACTCTTTACCGAGGGGCACAATAGGCACTGGCCGGGTTCCCCAGGAGCATAGGTATCCGTGAAGTTTCTGATGGCTATCTATATTTCTGTTTTGATATCAGAAACATGGGCCCCAGCACACTACTTTACCTGGGGGACTATGATACTGTTAAGATGGCCCTGTATAGGGCAGCTGTCTGTCTCAGGGCACCGTCACACAAACACCAGGGGCCTCATATATAACACCGTGCATAGAATTCACATTAAAACATGGCATAAGGACAAAACTGGAAATGTGCGTACGCACAAAAAAATCCAGATGCATAAAGCTGTGCGTACGTCACACGCACACACTTCCCCTTTATAAATCCAAATGAACATGAAATTTAATTCACATGCCCCACTCTGACTTCTCTGAGAATTTCAACATGCAAATCAAAATAAAAAGTCCTTTTCATTCAGTGTTTTATTAAAAGGCAATGGTAAAAGCACGTGTGTAAAAAAGAATTTCAGTGAATGCAAAGTGGAGGCTTAAGCAGTGGTATAAGCAACAAAAGGAACTTGATTGAGTGGTACAGCATAGCAGAGACACTCGAAAGTTCAAGTCCATTATGGCAGCAATAGATGCAAAGCTGTATCTAGTAGAGATGGGGGGGGGGGGGGGGGGGATAATATTGTAATACTTTTCCAATGTTAAATAACATACATGATGCTTTTCATGCACTCTATAAAAATTTAGAAGTAATGCATTTTATTGGCACTTGCAAATGTAATGCAAATACAAGCCAACCCCTGCTTAACGAAGCAAATTCAATCTTGAAAAACCCACCGTAAAGTGAATTGTTATTATTCAAACACATAATTACCATTAATCAGCATGGAAATAATTCCTTGGCCCCGCAAACAACCCCTATTTTTGCTCAAATACCACCAAAAATTGTTTTAAAACTGACATTGGTTACCAAACAGACCTTACCCATAATTAAATTAAAAAATTATTTCTGATACTGGAGGCTGTTAGCATCAGAGGTAAGCAACAAAACTGGATCTCATGTTGGGTGACTGACAGAAGACAAAGGGTTTACAGAAGAGAAGAATGCGCCACATGGAATGAGATCCCAGTGAAGACCCTTACTTTCTCTTATCAATATTAATAACATAGGTATCTGCATCGATGGTAAACTTAAACTAATGAAACTTACATATGATATTAAAATTGAAGGAATGGCAGACACTGAAATGGCGGAAACAAATCAAGAAGATTTGGACAAGCTTCAGAACTGGAAGAACACTTGTAAAATTGAGTTTAATTCACAAAAGTGCAAAGTTCTACAAGTGGGCAAAAGGAATGTCAGTTCTTAACACAAGATGGGAGACACTAACCAACTGGTAGCAACCTCTGAAAAGAACTTAGGAGTTTATGTTGACACAACATTTGCATCACCAAAGCAATGTGCAGAAGCAATTAAAAAGGCAAATAAAATGTTAGGTTATATCATAGAAACTGTTGAATATAAATCAAGGGACCATAATGTACCAGCGAGATCACATCTGGAGTCCTGTGTGTAGCCCTGGACACCACATTACAAAAAAGACATAGCAGCACTTGAAGCTGTGCAGAGGAGAACAACCAAGTACATCCCAGGGCTTAAGGACAGGTCATACTCTGACAAACTCTGTGAAGAGAGGACAGAGCCGGCTATACTTCTTTAGAAGACTGGTGTCCTTCAACATCTGCAATAAGATGCTGCAGATGTTCTATCAGACGGTTGTGGCGAGCGCCCTCTTCTACGCAGTGGTGTGCTGGGGAAGCAGCATAAAGAAGAGGGACGCCTCACGCCTGGACAAACTGGTGAGGAAAGCAGGCTCTATTGTAGGCATGGAGCTGGACAGTTTGACATCCGTGGCAGAGCGACGGGCGCTGAGCAGACTCCGGTCAATTATTGAGAATCCACTGCAACAACTAAACAGTGTCATCTCCAGACAGAAGAGCAGCTTCAGCAACAGACTGCTGTCATTGTCCTGCTCCACTGATAGACGGAGGAGATCGTTCCTCCCCCAAACTATGCGACTCTTCAATTCCACCTGTTGGGGTAAATGTTAACATTATTCAAAGTTATTGTCTGTTTTTACCTGCATTTTTATTACGCTTTAATTTAATATTGTTTTTTTGTATCAGTGTGCTGCTGCTGGAGTATGTGAATTTCCCCTTGGGATTAATAATCTATCTATCTATCTATCTATCTATCTATCTATCTATCTATCTATCTATCTATCTATCTATCTATCTATCTATCTATCTATCTATCTATCTATCTATCTATCTATCTATCTATCTATCTATCTATCTATCTATCTATCTATCTATCTATCTATCTATCTGTCAGAGGGGGACACTTTTACATTTTTTTGTGCACTGGGTGGTTCCATTAGGCACCCACAGTTGGGACTGGGGGGTGAGAAGTTAAAAGGCTGTCTGAACTTATTAATGGTATTTGCTGTCTTGCAAGGGAGTCACTGCTTTGAAGTCTGGCCTTGGCAGATGCCTGTATTTACCTGGCTTGGAAATATTGGTTCCTAATCAGCATATCTGTACTTATTAATGTTTGGTAACCATACATTTTGTTAACTTGTGTTTTCATTAATTGTTAAACCCAGGCAATTTATATGTGCCATTGATTAAACTGTTTGTCCAGGACTGACAACAGCAGGGACTGAAGTAAATATAAACTCCTGGCCAGCAGAAGGCAGGAGGGACAGTCCACAGGAAACGCTACCAAGACACTCGGACAGGGCACAGGGGCTCGCAGGCAGACAAGGGTACCTGGCTGGCACAACGTGAGGCACAAGGACGGCAACACTTCCAGGGAGGAAGAGACAGCTCCACAAAGAGACACCGGATGTGGGTTCAGCGAGAGAGGGAATCCGCATGAAAGGACCAAGCAAAGCTGACAGACGAGAAATGAGGCGTGCCTAGGTCCCAGAAACACAAGGAGCCCAGAGTGGAAGAAAAAGGAACAACAAAGAGACGCTGACAGGGAGTCAACAATTTGACACATCTTCTGTAGGGGAACAAGTGTCCGGGGAACAGAGTGCATCCATGGACAGTTGAACAATTAAGTGTTGGGGTAACACAGTGAGCAACTTGGACTCTGCACCACTAAAGGTTGTATCCTAGGATTCTTGTTTTTAATGGACTTTTGGAGTGTGGACTGTGTATTTTCCTTTTGAAAAAAGGAAATTAATTCCTGGTATGTTTAATTTTTGTTATGTTCGTTTATCTTTTTAATGTACCTTATATTGTCTTGTGTAATAGAACTTACTGTTGTTTTTTTCTAAAATTACTGTTGTGTCTTTCATTGTGTGTTTACTCACCACCCAATTTAAAGAAACCTGTGTGCTATTATTGGTAAATTTCAGGAGTTCCCAGTCTCTTAATAAAACTGGGTGGCGTAGTCGGATATTTTAATGGTGTCTAAGTTAGATTACCTATAAGTGTGACCAGACACCTGTGACATATCTATCTATCTATCTATCTATCTATCTATCTATCTATCTATCTATCTATCTATCTATCTATCTATCTATCTATCTATCTATCTATCTATCTATCTATCTATCTATCTATCTATCTATCTATCTATCTATCTATCTATCTATCTATCTATCTATCTAATTAAACTGTTTAGTCATGGGTGGAGAAGACTGAGTACGGGCCTAATCAAGGTCTTCACAATTCTCAAAGGCACTGATAAAGGAGATCCAGCAACATAACTTGAATCACGTTCTTGAGGACACCAGTGGAAATTAAGTGGAAGTGCATTTAACACTGAAGCTGGGAAGCACTTCTTTATACAAAGAACTGTGGGAATCAGGAACAAACTACAGAGACATGGAGTTGAAGCAGAAACCTTGAGAACCTTTAAGAAGAATGTGGATAAGATTTTAGAAAAGCTTAGCTATTAGCTAAACAGATGAGCTTGGTGGACTGAATAGTCTTCTTTAGTTCATCAAATTTCTTAATGATCAACAATAACAGATTCAAAATAATGAAGCGCAAGAGGGTTTTTTTTAGGTCTGTAATCTTGGATAGACTACTGCACTTGAATGTAACTGCTGTGGCTCCAGTACTGAACTAGCATCCCACCAATGGGTACTCAGTATAACAAAAACTGAAGCAGAAACAGTTCAAATACGCTTCAAAACTATGGACATGGAAGCTAGAATTTAATGAAAGAATTGATTTCTTTACCTTAAAAAAACACTAATGTGGGTCTTAGAAGCATAAAATTCTAGTAATAATTAATAAAAAATTTGCAAAAAATTAACAGAGTGTAACAGAGAGTGAGACTGCATGTCAATGTCCGGCACCACCTCAAACCTCCAGCAGTGGTCCGTTCTGAGGTGTACTTGGATAGAATGAGTACTTTTGTACTCCCTCGTTATTCATTTCTCTATTGTGTTTAATATTTGTACAACAACTGCACATTTTTTTTTCTTTTTAGTGTTTCCCTGAGTATGGGGCTGTTAGGAGAACACCCATTAAAGTTTACAACTGGGTGACCATTAGACTTCACAATGACTAGGATGGGGATTGAACCCAGGCCTCTGACGCAGTCAGACAGCTGTGCTAGCCAGGGTGCCGTGGTGACACCATGGTGACTCCCCAGAAAGCAAACAGTTGTGTGTAATTGTGAAATTGTATCCCCCATAATTGATTCTTCACTTCTTCCTTAGGAGTTCAGCTTAGATTTTAAAGTGAGTTTTTTTTTTTCCTTAAATATTATCATCATCATTTGGTAAAAATTCAGATATGCATACTAAAAAAAAAAGTCATACTGGATTGCTAAATCAGTCATCCTAAGATTGGATAATGGAAAAAGAGAAGCATGACTCGCTAAGCTGTATTTTTACATCAAGAATCCACTGGCAGAGAAAGATGGGAAATCATGTGCTTACTGTTTTTCATATTAACATTGCAGCCATTTGATAGGCTGCGTCCCAATAAGCAGGCTTGGAAACTTTTCCATTTGTCTCCTGGAAACTCCAGCAAGATGAAACCCGAGAAGACTTCCTCTTTTGGCACTTGTGCTGTGCAAGGCAGAGAAGCATGACTTTAGCTGTTAGATGACGATGGAGTGAAATCGGAAACTCAAGGCACTGACCACAGCAAAACTGCAAAAAACAAATCAGCCGTTCTGTGTACATTTTCAGAGGATATTTGTTCATTTTTTGAAATTTCTAAGTGAAAGAGTGAAGTAGAATAAATTGGCCACTGATTACTTGCAGTCTTTATTAAAATATTTTGATTTTGCTTCCCAAATATAAAGAACTATCTCTTCTGTGTGCTGTGCTTCTGCATAGGGGATATTTTTAACAGGTTATTTATAAGAAAGATCCTATAGAAAAGTTGTCAAGAATTTCATAGAAACTGAACCCTCAACACATTTTGAAGTGAAAAGACATGGAAAGTCTGAAAGTTCTCCATGTGGCTGCATGGGTTTCTTCCAGGCGGTCCGCTTTCCTCCCACAGTCTAAAGACCTGCAGATTAAGTGGATTGGCAATTCTGAATTGACCTGAATGTGTGTGTGTGTGAGTGTTAGCTCTGCGATGGACTGGCATCCTGTCCAGGGATTGTTCCTACTCTGTCCCATTTGCTTGCTGGGAGAGGGATAGACTAAAGGAGTGGAACGTAACCCTACACGACTTCCTGATCTGGTCAGCAATCACGCCTGTGCCAGTCTTTCTGTTTTAACTGGGAGCTAACAAGTGTAATTGCATATTAGAGCAAGATAAATGTCCAGTACACATGACAGCCACCCAGGCAGAGTTTGAGGACATGCTGTAGAAAGGATGGCACTTTATAGAAACATGAAAAAGATGGTAGTGGACTTTTTCCTGGCTTTTCAGTTGTGCACTTTGCACCTAATGAGTAAATTATTTCATTTAGCTGAGGGAATAAAATGAATTACTAGGCTGTTGACCATTTAAACCCAAGGCAGAATCTGACCTCGATTAGCAGTGTTTAATTAAAACATTCAAACAGTGTTAGACCAAGCACTTCAGAGTTATTAAACAACCTACCAGAAAGATCCCCTGTGGGCAAATCAGCTTTTACACAGAAAACAGTCAAAAAGTGTCATGTGGATAAGAATGATGATGTCCTTAGTGTTAAATTCCATTTCGGTGTTATTTCATTGCTAGCTGTTCTACTCAGTGATAAAATGTTCAGTACGTTCCATGTATCAAATAAATAAAACAGATTCCACACTTCTGACCTCCTGATGTGTATTTTTATTATTATTTTAGTGCTTCAGAGCTTCTTAAAGGCAGTGTGGTGTAGTGGTTGAGGCTTTGGACCTCAAACTCTCAGGGTGTGGGTTCAAATTCTGCTACTGATATTGTGGCCTTGATCAATTTACTTATTCTGCCTACAATACAATAGGAAAAACAAAAGAAATGTGAGCAACAGTATCTCTCAAATGTTATAAAGACGTCAGCCAAGTAATAATAAGCTTCTTTTTTTAACGTGTTTGCCGAATTTTATGTGAAATTAAGTGAAAGATTAAAAGAACTAGAAATAAAGAATGATTCATAGAACAGTAAATAATACTGCCATGTTATAGATCTTGTAGGGGGCTCCACAGTCATAATGTACAACTTGATTGCTGAGAGACAAATGAGAGTGGAGCGGCGCTCCTGGTGCATCCCCACAAAATGTCCTCTCTTCCTTTCAAAAGACTTTTGCTGCTCTGTTTCAAGCATGGATCTCATCAGAAATGGACCATTTGCTCACTTATTATTTGCCTTAGAAAATAATAGAACAGGACCTTTAGTCCTCATCATGAATTGAGATTTCAGAAAAGAGGGAATGGATTTTTGATGTGATCGGCTATTAAAGAGTTACTGAGCAGCAAATATAATTGTATTGTTCGTTTTCAATATGCTTAAATATTGGAAAATTCTCATCAATTATTGTGGTCACCATAGACTCCTGAAATTGTTTTATTTTTTAACCTGCACCCGAGAGGACTCAGGACTTATAACCTTATAACTGGAGTGGTGGCTCTGAGGCTAAGGATCTGCGCTGGTATCCTGAAGGTTGCCGGTTCGAATCCCCATCACTGCCAAAGGAGATCCTACTCTGCTGGGCCCTTGAGCAAGACCCTTAACCTGTAATTGCTCCAGGGGCGCTGTACAATGGCTGACCCTGCGCTCTGACCCCAAGGGGTATGCGAAAACTAACAAATTTCTAATACGAGAAATCGTATAAGACGAAATAAAGAACAAAAAAAACTAACTTATAACTGCAGATTCTGGGATGGCTGCTATTCTAGTTCTCCTTGACTTAAGCACAGCATTTGATAGTTAACTGTTGCATTTTACTGTCCCAACTTTCAGCTATTGGTATCTCTAGTGCTGCTCTTTCTTGGTTCATATCATACCTCAGTGATCGTCAGTATTATGTCTTCATTAGGGAACACAAATCTGCCACTACTTCACTCACACAAGGTATCCCTCAAGGGTCAGTTCCAGGTCCAATGCTCTTTAACATCTACATGCTCCCATTAGGTGAGATTATTCGTCAGTATGATCTAAGCGTCCACTGCTATGACTGATTGCATTCGAGAAATCAATCACTGGATGACAGATAATTTTTTACGACTTAATCCTGACAAAACAAAAATCTTATTAGTTGGTACCAAATCTGTCCTCTTTACCCTTCGAGGGCTAAAAATTGACATCGATGGGATCCTGATTGAACCCTCAGCATCAGTCCGTAATTTGGGTGTCATCTTTGATCAGCTTCTTACTTTTCAACCACACATTAGCTCAATAGTACAGACAGGTTTTTTTTCATCTTCTCAACATTGCTCATCTGTATTCTTTCCTCAGTGTGAAGGATACTGAAACACTCATTCATGCTTTCATCACTACCCGTCTGGACTATTGCAATGTATTGTTTTATGGCCTACTGACTAAATATATCAATAGATTACAGTATGTTCAGAATTCTGCTGCTCGTCTACTTACACACACTAAGAAAATCTGCTCACATCACTCCTGTCCGCTACGATTTTCATTGGTTACCAGTCTTTTCAAGAATCAAATATAAAATTATTCTTCTCACCTTTAAAGCCCTTCATGGTTTAGCCCCTCATTATCTGTCTGAGCTGCTGCTTCCCTACATTCCTCTTCGTGCATTAAGATCATTGGACGCTCACTTACTCATTGTACCTAAATACAATGCTTTCAGTGTGATAGCCCCTAAAATTTGGAATGCTCTTCCTCTTAGCTTTCACGAGGAAAAATCTATTATTCATTTCAAACTCCTGTTAAAAACACATCTCTTCAATTAGTATTATTCATGTTCTTGTATGTAATTTCTATTGTATTGTTAATGTGTTTATTGAATTGTAAAGTGTCCTTCAGTGTACGAAAGGTGCTACATAAAACTTATTATTATTATTAAGAAGCCAATGAAGCTGAATGAGTAGAGGTGTAACATGTTTCGTGATCTTAGAGCATGTAAGAGTAGAGTTCTGGATAAGTTCAAGTCAATGAACAAGTTTATTGGGAATGTCAGACAAAACAGCATTGCAATAGTCAACGTGAGATATAACCAAGGTATCGACAGGAACTTCTGCACTGGGTTGTATTAAAGCAAAGCGTAGTCTGGAGATGTCTCTCTATTATATAAAAAAATCTTGGGACGAGACGAGACTTTTCCAGAGAGACAAGACGTGACTTTATCAGAGAGACACACTCGAGACAAACAGTAGATAACAAAGTAGAACGTCGTAAAGAATTAAAAAACGTTGGCGCGATACACAAGCATAGCATTTTAGATATAATGGAAGAACGGTAATTTGAAAGTCTCCAAAAAATGATAGTAAAGATTGCATTAGCGCAAACAAACGGAAATTATTACTCCGTGAAATAATGGACAGCGAAAAGAGATTGAATATATTGTTCGGATTTAAACTTTAAGTTGGAGGCTTGTAGATTGTCTAATTCGTGTTGCCATCAGGGAAAAGTAGTTCCTTGCCAATGAAGAGGTGTATCCACGAGAATTAAAAGATTTGTTGTTTGGTGAAAGTGAAATCCACATACGCTGTCACGCTTGGGTCACAGAGTTGCACAGATACACAGGAGATTTTAGAGATAAACGTTATTCAGAACCTTCAAACAAACATAAGTCTCTTTCAGGAGTGAATCGAACTCCATGTGTAGCCGGAGGGGACATTTCCATCTCTCAATTAAAAGAATAGAAAATCTTCCTCTTCATAGAGGCGCGCCTCGGAAGCGGGATCCTCAACAGGAACAGAGGATGTCTGGGGGAGAAGAGAGACAAGGCAGTGAGACAAAAGTACAGCTGCTGTACAGGCTTTTAAATGTTTGAAGCACCGTGCGAGATGCAGATCACGTGGCATGGCAGCAGCAGCAGCAAGCCAGCAGCTGATTGAGCAAAGAGGAGGTAAAAAAAAATGTATTTGTTTCGCATTGTATCACCATTTAAGAGGGGTTTTCGGAGGAGCGACCGCGTCTCCTTGGGGTGCGTTCAGCCCCCCTCTTCACAACGCGAGTGGCAGAGACGTGAAGTGGCTGGCGCATAGCGCAGGCTGTTGTTGGCGAGCAAAGCAAGCAGGAGGCGAAGCCCCCTAGTTTCACAAATGGAAAAAATCAATCTGGTAAACCTTATTTATGTGAGCGGTTAATGCAAGATTGTTATCCAGAATAACACTAATGCTCTTGGCCTGAGTATAAATGGGTATAGTGTAACCAGTAATGAAAAGATTAAAACTACAAGCCTTTGCCAATCTCGATTTGGATCCAATAAGAAGAAACTCAGTTTTTGTGCTGTTATGTTTGAGAAAGTTATCTGTCATCCATGTATTAATGTCATTAAGACATGCAGTAAGTAGGTTTAGTGTTTATTCTGTCATACATGCATGTTGGAGGATCAGCTCACGGGCATACGTGAGGTATGTAATATCACCCCGGGACAAGATGGGGCACTAATGATAAATATGTTGCCTCCTTCTTCCTCCAAAGTCCTGAGAAGATGCCCATTGAGGGTAACTGACTCTACCCCTTCCAGACAGAGCTCCGTAAAGTATTGGCACTTCAGCAGGAAAGTCAGTTGATGATGACCAGAGTGACCTGCAGGATGGAGCTCCGTGCATTCTGAAGACTTGAAGCTACATGTGCCTCATTCATTTTATTACTATTGGTTTGGATTTTCGTACACCATCGCCATTCGGGTCTAAAGATTTAAACGGGGACAACATTTACTGCATTTGTGCACTCCTTCTCTTGCATGACGACATTTATAACAGTGGAATGAGCTCTTGCAGCAGTACTCTACAATCAAATGATGTCACAATTATAGAAGATTAATCATTGCATATTAATACAAGGAAGGAAAAAGCAAAATAGCAAGAACACAATCAACAAATTTGAACAGAGCAAAAAAACAGCAGCCTAACTCCATAGGTGATCTAGTTCTTGTTCATCCACTTTCCCACCTCGAAAGCATCCCCAAGAACTTCCTTTCTCACTTTTCTTTTTTCTGTTTCTCTATTTCACATGACCATTACTTTTTTTTTCATTTCACCAGCGTACCTACACTCCTAATCATCTGCCATCTCAAGACTCGTTATGCCATAATGTGACTTTAAACTGCCTGCTGGGTTTACCTCCAGCCAAGTTCAGGATCACGGGCAGCTCTGCTTTTGGCACCGAGGACAACAAGATTCAACTCCCTTCTAAGTGTCCCTAATTATCCCTCTTCTTTCCTAAGCCATCCATGATTTTTAAGGTTTTAGGTCTCTTAGCCAGACTTCACAGATAAGCCTAAGCTGCCTCCTAGTAGAGAGCCCCTATGTCCATCCACCAGCAGTTCTCCACTGCCACCTGTTGGACAGGAGTCCGTTGCAGAAGTGTCCTTTGGTCTCATTCCTTCTCTGGATAACAGTTCAGGCACCTGACAATTAGTTTGCCATTAGCATCCTCGGAGAATATTGCAAGTTTTCCCTAAGACCTTAACAAACTCTCTCTGTATTCCCTGCATTGATGCCCAAGCTTGCTCCTTTTCTATGGCCCATAGTATGCATTGTGGACACATGGTGGCCCCTGTCTTATACACTAGCGTGCTGAACTGCTTCATTCTTGTCTGGGTCTCTTTCTGCTTACATATATATATTAACAGGTGAATTTATTTGATTTGTTCAACCTGTGTGAGCATTTCTTCAGGTTTATTGTAATGTTATAGATAGATAGATAGATAGATAGATAGATAGATAGATAGATAGATAGATAGATAGATAGATAGATAGATAGATAGATAGATAGATAGATAGATAGATAGATAGATAGATAGATACTTTATTAATCCCAAGGGGAAATTCACATACTCCAGCAGCAGCATATTGATACAAAAAAACAATATTAAATTAAAGATTGATAATAATGCAGGTAAAAACAGACAATAATTTTGTATGATGTTAACGTTTACCCCCCTGGGTGGAATTGAAAAGTCGCATAGTTTGGGGGAGGAACGATCTCCTCAGTCTATCAGTGGAGCAGGACAGTGACAGCAGTCTGTCGCTGAAGCTGCTCTTCTGTCTGGAGATGATACTGTTCAGTGGATGCAGTGGATTCTCCATAACTGATAGGAGCCTGCTGAGCACCCATCACTCTGCCACAGATGTCAAACTGTCCAACTCCATGCCAAAAATAGAGCCTACCTTCCTCACCAGTTTGTCCAGACGTGAGGCGTCTTTCTTCTTTATGCTGCCTCCCCAGCACACCACCGCGTAGAAGAGGGCGCTCGCCACAACCGTCTGATAGAACATCTGCAGCATCTTATTGCAGATTTTGAAGGACGCCAGCCTTCTAAGGAAGTATAACCAGCTCTGTCCTTTCTTACACAGAGCATCAGTATTGGCAGTCCAGTCCAATTTATCATCCAGCTGCACTCCCAGGTATTTATAGGTCTGCACCCTCTACACACAGTCACCTCTGATGATCACGGGGTCCATGAGGGGTCTGGGCCTCCTAAAATCCACCACCAGTTCCTTGGTTTTGCTGGTGTTCAGGTGTAGGTGGTTTGAGTCGCACCATTTAACAAAGTCATTGATTAGGTCTCTATACTCCTCCTCCTGCCCACTCCTGATGCAGCCCACGATAGCAGTGTCATC
Source organism: Erpetoichthys calabaricus (assembly GCF_900747795.2). Lineage (NCBI taxonomy): Eukaryota > Metazoa > Chordata > Cladistia > Polypteriformes > Polypteridae > Erpetoichthys > Erpetoichthys calabaricus. The sequence continues at coordinate 66,290,856 of NC_041411.2, read as the reverse complement.
AGCGAACTTTTACACGTGGCAGGACTCCGAGTTGTATTGGAAGTCCGATGTATATAGGCTGAACAGGACCGGAAAAAGTACAGTCCCCTGTGGCGCTCCTGTGTTTCTGACCACAATGTCAGACCTGCAGTTCCATAGACGCACATACTGCGGTCTGTCTTTAAGATAGTCCACGATCCATGCCACTAGGTTTGAATCTACTCCCATCTCTGTCAACTTGTCCCTAAGGAGCAGAGGTTGGGTTGTGTTGAAGGCGCTAGAGAAGTCTAGAAACATAATTCTTACAGCACCACTGCCTCTGTCCAAGTGAGAGAGGGATCGGTGTAGCATATAAATGATGGCATCCTCCACTCCCACCTTCTCCTGATATGCAACTATAATGAGTTGCTTATCATTCACACTAGTGGGTGCTCAACAAAAAGGCTTTTCTGTTTTAAAAACAAGTTATCTGATTTAAACTAAAGAGAAAAAAAAAACAAAATAGTGATCTTAATAAAAAGAATAATCTGAATCTGAGCAATCAGTTACAAACCTCACAAGCCCACAATATCTTAAAAACATCCGTAAGTAACACGATAGCATTCCAGCTAATTGACAGCAATGTAACCAGTGGTTTTGAAGTTTAGGGCCAATTATAACACTTGGTGCAGTAAAATGTTAAGAGTTTTAGTCTTTGAAGTCAAGCCAGAGACGTGAACTGAAATATTTGGAATGAATAAAAAAAAAATAAAGTCTAACAAATGTTAGAAAAAGAATTCCTATACAATACAACAGCAGGCTGTTAAAAAAGATGTAAGCAGACTTTCACGTCCTTGTTTGACAAGTTAATGTGTGCTACTTTTGTGGCCAAAACCTGACATGTTATATCCAGGATAGATGAACAGATATGGCGAGTATAGCATTGATTGTTTTTCTTGACAGGTTACCTAAATTCAGATGAAAATTGAATAAAGAGATAAAGCACCTTTAGAAATGATTTCATAAAGCTCTGTGGGCTTGATGCAGAAGCATAAGAGAGATTGGGTTTTCTGTCTTGACTGAAAGAAAGCCCTCAAGGAATGTGCTGCCCTGAGAAAATACTAGAAGGTACTTGAAGTTGAGAAAAAAAACAAAACAAAACAGGGACTCATTCACCATGTGTATTCATTTCTCCATTGTGAGCTCGCTGGTCACTGATGAAATCTTGAAACCATGTGTAATGCTATCTGTTGGTGCACAGCTGTACAAAGCCTGCTATTGAGGCGAGCGTCTCTATAATTAGGTTAGCTGCTGCTCATTTCTGCACTTTCACTGCTATGTTTGGTTTTTGAACAAAAACATTTTCTCAAAAATCTATTGTTGCACTACTTTTCTTTCAGTTTAACAGATGTCTTAAAGAAAAGAGATTAAGAAATAAAAGATCATAACATAGTATTTTCAAAATAACATTAAGGCTCCACTGGACAGTTTAAATGAATGACTTGCTATACGTTGTCAGAAAGGCGCTATATTGCGCCTGATCCGTCACAGACTTGACACGGGAGGCACGTGTGAAATACCAGGACTTTTATTCATCTTTAACTGAAGGGCATGTCTTCCCTGTAATCCCCCCATCCACAACACAGTCCCAAGCACTAGTCACCACCAGTACAGCACAAGCACAAACACTTTCTTCTCCTTGGCGCCACCACTCCTCCTCCTTAGCAACCTTGTTCTCGTCCACCCGACTCTGACCACTGAGTGGTGGTCGCTGGCTCCTTTTATAGGTCACCTGGAAGTGCTCCAGGTGTTTGATCACCAAGTTCCGGTGTGACGAATCTGTTGCCCACATGGGCTCAGGAGTCCCAAACACAGCACCCCCTGGCGGTACCTGCGGGACCCAACAGGGCTGCCCCCAACTCCAATTCCCAGGGAGCCCTGTGGGAAACCCAGGCACTACTCCAGCCCAGGAGGGTGGCCATCTAACGTCCAGGGGGAGGTATTGCACTTTCCAGGGTTGCTCCCCCTGAATATAGTGTGCAGGGCATCCAGACTGGGCATGGATGCCAGCCGCCTGCCACAACATGAATTCACTATATTTCATCGTAATAAATCATTGATACACTGCAAAGTATGTTTTTTATAATTATACATTTTTTATCTGTTTTTGCTTTGCTTATAAAATCCCTAACATATCCCACTTAACAACAACAACAACAACAACATTTATTTATATAGCACATTTTCATACAAAAAGTAGCTCAAAGTGCTTTACATAATGGAGAGAAGAAAAATAAAAGACAAAATAAGAAATTAAAATAAGGCAACATTAATTAACATAGAAAGGAGTAAGGTCCGATGGCCAGGGTGGACAGAAAAAACAAAAAAAAACTCCAGAAGGCTGGAGAAAAAAATAAAATCTGTAGGGGTTCCAGGCCACGAGACCGCCCAGTCCTCTCTGGGCATTCTACCTAACATAAATGAAATAGTCCTCTTTGTAGTTCGGGTTTTTCACAGAGTCACTTGATGCTGATGGTCATACAGATTTCTGGCTTTTAATCCATCCATCATTGTTGGAACATCATGGTGCTTTGGGTAGATGGTGGTGGCGCACGCCACTCTCTTAAGAATGGTACTTCTTGGTATCCTCACGCGGCACTTGGTGCCCCTGCTCTACTGCCTAAAGTAAAGTCATCCCTGATGGAGGATCGCAGGAATCGTGGGAAAGAGGGGTCCTTTCATCGGATTGGCTGGCCCAGCACTGTTTCAGCCGTGGAATGGCCAAATGGGGAAGGCAACTTGATGGATGAGGTCTCCAGAACTCTAAACATATCCAAATCTTATCATGTGATATCATCTACTGTTAAATTCTGCTCCGTACTTCTAAAATTTTTATTTTTATACTGTATTGAGGATTTGTTCTGTTCTGTTTATTGTATTGTATTGTCCATCCATCCATTTTCCAACCCGCTGAATCCGAACACAGGGTCATGGGGGTCTGCTGGAGCCAATCCCAGCCAACACAGGGCATAAGACAGGAACCAATCCTGGGCAGGGTGCCAACCCACCGCAGGACACACACAAACACACCCACACACCAAGCACACACTAGGGCCAATTTAGAATCGCCAATCCACCTAACCTGCATGTCTTTGGACTGTGGGAGGAAACCGGAGCGCCCGGAGGAAACCCACGCAGACACGGGGAGAACATGCAAACTCTGTATTGTATTGTATTGTATTGTATTGTATTGTATTGTATTGTATTGAGCCCCTTCTTTTGACACCCACTGCATGCCCAACCTACCTGGAAAGGGATCTGTCTTTGAACTGCCTATCCTAAGGTTTCTTCCATTTCTCCCTACAAGTTTTTTTTGGGGAGTTTTTCCTTGACTTCTTAGAGAGTCAAGGCTGGGGGTCTGTCAAGAGGCAGGTCCTGTTAAAGCCCATTGCAGCACTTCTTGTGTGATTTTGGGCTATACAAAAATAAATTGTATTGTATTGTATTGTTTGCCTGCCTTATGGAAAAGTCACTTCAGAAAAAGGAGCACTGGAATCATGGGGCAGGAGAGTCCTTTCATCTGATTGGCCAGCCCAGCACTGACTCCTCAGTAGAATGGGCAGTGGAGGGGAAGCAGCTTCCAGTACTCTGTCTGTGTCTGGCTTGTCTGTTTCCTTTTCTACAATCTGGTCATGGTTCTACAATTAACTGATGGGCAGATAGTGTTGTTTTTTATATAAGCATGAGCAAAACAAAACGGATGAGGATTGGTGAACAAGGTAGAATCAAAAAAAGAGTGAAAGGAGTAGAGAGATTCGGATATCTGGGAAGCAAAAACACAGCGAAAGGCAACTGTGAGAAGAACGTACTGAGGAGATTAAATGTGACAGGAGCTGTATTTGTTAAATTAGAAAGAGGACTTTGGAGGTGCAGAGAACATCAAACTGTGTACAAATTTAAAAGTCTACAACACACTAATAGTACCCGTAGCCTTGTATGGACCCAAAAACTGGACATTTATCCAAGTAATTAAGAGAAGTCTGGACGTGTTTGACTGAAGATGCTTGAGTTGGATTAAGGGAATAAAATGACCAAGGACAATTAGTAACGAGGATTTGAGAGAAAAGACTACTCAAATGGAGCTGAGTGAAATAGGCATATTGAGAATGATAAGACGGTCAGGATGTGTGTGATGCATGGATGACTCAAGCACAGCAAAACGAGTGGAAAGATGGTTTCTAGTAGGAGAGTAAATTAAGGCCAACAAAGAGGTGGAAAGATATGGTGATAGAGGAGTAAGGGGAAGAAACTTGGAAGAAGTGGCACAGGACAGAGAGAAGTGGAGGAAGCTTTATAACAGGCATTGACACTACATCAAAGATGACGGAAGCATGGCTAACTATGTTGTCTTGAGAGTTGTTGCAGTGCTCTGCACCTTCAGCTCTATGAAGAAGATTACTTGTGTTCTGTTTTATATGTTGTATTTACCCAATTTTTTGACACTCATTACACGCCTAACATACCTGGAAAGGGGTCTCTCTCTGAATTGCCATTTCCAGGATTTCTTCCAATTTTTTTCCCTACAAGGATAGTTTTTGGGTATTGTTTCTTGTCTACTTAGGGAGTCAAGGCTGGGGGGAACTGTCAAAAAACAATGCTTGTTGCAGCCCATTGAGGCAATCTTTGAGTGATTTTGGGCTATACAAGAATGTCATTTTTGTTGTTATTGTACTGACAGCAAACAATTTTTAAAAATGATACCTGTTAAATGACACTAGCAGTAGCTTGGTATAGCAAAGCATTCATGCAAAAGGCTTTGTCCTTGATGAATGTTTTGGTTTGCTCTGGTTTTGACAGTGTTTCAATGAAGAAAGAGCCTGATATTTAATATACAATATGGAGGAATATCGTCATCAAAATGAAGTTCTCCTGCACACAATGATATAGAGTGGACACATTCTAATGTTTGTTACAGTAATGCCAGGAAACAACTGTACTGGGAGTCAGTGAAATGATTTTAGGAGAAAACACTGGGAAAAAAGATGTTGCTCAAGAAACAATTCAGAGGTCAAAATTGGAAGTCAGGAACATGATTAGACATCACTAACCAGAAATCAAAGCCAACGATGAATACGCAAAAAGTCAAGAATCAAAAGAAACAGAAAAATTGCATAAAAAAGGACTAGCTGTTATCCAATCTTAGATACTGAAGAACAACTAAGGTGACTTTTATACTGGTGCACCGGCATAGTCATTTCCATACCATCCCAGTGCATTATGGGATTGATTTCTATGGAAATGAGTGACGGGAAAACCCCACTATTGTGACACCTGTCAGCAAAACAAAGCAGGACTGAGACTGACATTAAAAAATTATAAACTTTTAAATAATGCCTCCAGTCAGAAATTGATTCTCTGTGTATGAAAACCCCCTAAAATAGCATAACTATTGTAGGCATGGAGCTGGACAGTTTGACATCCGTGGCAGAGCGGCGGGCGCTGAGCAGGCTCCTGTCAATCATGGAGAATCCACTGCATCCACTAAACAGTGTCATCTCCAGACAGAGGAGCATCTTCAGCGACAGACTGCTGCCACCGTCCTGCTCCACTGACAGACTGAGGAGATCGTTCCTGTCCCACACTTACTATGCGACTCTTCAATTCCACCCGGGGGGTAAACGCTAACATTATACAAAGTTATTGTCTGTCTGTATACCTGCATTGTTATCACTGATTAATTTAATATAGTTCTTTATCAGTATACTGCTGCTGGAGTATGTGAATTTTCCCTTGGGATTAATAAAGTATCTATCTATCTATCTATCTATCTATCTATCTATCTATCTATCTATCTATCTATCTATCTATCTATCTATCTATCTATCTATCTATCTATCTATCTATCTATCTATCTATCTATCTATCTATCTATCTATCTATCTAATTTAAAAGCTATAGAAAATGTAAAGCATGACAGCAAAGTGAATGGAATAATCAGTAGAGGAGTTGTTAAAATAGGCAAGAGTTCATAATCAGAAAATCGAGAGTGAGAGAAAGCATCAAAACAAAAATCACACCAAAGAACCTTAAGCAAAAAACAAAAGCTATAAATCAGGAGCCGTAAAATCAAAAAAACGAAATCACAATAGCAAACATGCAAGGTTTTTATTCGAAATTCAGCAAGACCAGCTAATTACGGCTCTACCTCACTGACCTTTATAATATCACAGAGATGACATACAACACGTAATATCTGAGACCCATTTCCACGGCACCTGCTGATGTAAAGCAGCTATCACAGGGCAAAATGGTCACAACTGGATGCAAACAAAACTAATGATGAATCTTTTGAAACTAATGAATAAACTATCAGAGGAGAAAAAATTATGAATCAAGAGCAACAGTTTTATGGTTAGAAAATTTCAAATGTGGCAGCATCACGATACTGCAAATGTAGTATGTAACATTACTGCATCTTTCAGATCGCTATCTCATTTTCACACATCACTTCCAGAAACAAGCAACAAAAACATGGATAGCTTCAATTTTGGGCATCATTTAAATGAACTCTCATCTATCAACTTCAAAATAGCAATATTTAGGGTTGTGGGGTATGAAGAAGGTTAGGGAATGGTTAGAAACAGTTTACGGTGTATATACGAGGTGAGACACAAAAATAACCGGATTGGTAAAAAAAATATATATATATTGTCACACACGTGCGAGTAGGAGACAGCTGAAGGGCTTAAGTAATGGTAATACCACATTCGACCAGGGGGCGGCGGGGTACACTAACTGTCTTTCTCAGTTCCCTGCAGACCATTCCCAAGAAATCCTGCCAGGTTACAGTACCTCAGAAGATGTCACTTCCGGGTCCGGCCCCCTAGATGATGCCACTTCTGGGTCCGGGCCCCTCGATGACGTCACTTCCGGGCCCGGCCCCCTCGATGACATCACTTCCTATAAGGACCGTTAAAGCCACCATCTTACCACCAAGAAAATCAGTTCTGTTTTGGACTCAGTATTGTGAACATTTCTGTCAATTTAAAAACCTTTTGCAGCCAGGGATATTATATGGGTGGCTGCCCCAAACCTTTTTATGATGTCTGATCTGTGTTTGTGTCACAATACCTGTATATATATATATTTATTGATGAATTTCAGCATTCTAAACATTGTCACCTTCTATATAATTCCCCTCCCGATCTCTACACCACTCCATACGTATCTTCTGAAACAGTGTTGGAAGTCTTCTTGCTTGAGGCTCCGCAACAGGCTTGCCGTTTCTGTCTTCACTTCATCCATTGAAGAAAAATCTGTTCCCTTCAGTTGACTGTTGACTTTCAGGAACAAGTGAAAATCACAGGGAGCTAAGTCAGGCAAACAGAGAGGATGATCGAGGGCAGGAATATTTTTGTCAGTCAAAAACTGCTTTACAGAAAAAGCATTGTGCGCAGGAACGTTGTTTTGTTTTGTCTTGTCTCGCCGTTCAATTTTATTCACCCGACATTATCGCGGCAACTCGTGTATCGATTGTTGTGCAAGTACTGACAGGGCTATTCACAAGATATACCTAGCCGGTCAGCGGTTTGAGAGGGCGTGTTTGGAGGGGATATAGTTCTATGACTCACGTCTGGCCGACCTCCAGACAGTTTTTTAGGAAAGCCCCAAACCCAGTCCAGTTATTTTTGTGTCTAACCTTGTATATATATATATATATATATATCTCAGAAACTTAATGTTTGATGTTAAATTCATATGTTTGCTTAATTTCTATTGAATATCAGTTTCTTATAGCTACCTAGAATATGGTATAACCCCCTATAAGTTAACATGAGATTGAACTTTCCTAGCTATATCTGTAGAACAGAGTGTTAATTAAACCAGTTTGTAGTCTTACTGCTATCATGGACTATTAGATATATTTGCAGATAGGAGATGGAATACAGTTTTCAGACCGTGCTTAGCATGGTTAACTTGCCTCAAGTATGCCCAAACTTAAAGAATGAAAAAAGATATACAGTATAAGGCTTAAACAAAACTTTTCTTTTCTTTAATATCAATTTTTCTCAATTTTTGTGTGGACTGCTTTGCTTTGAAATTTTACTAAAACTTGGTCTGTGGAATTATTTGAACATGCAAAGCTGCAGACCTTTGGTAATTTTGGATAAACGCAGCTACAAATAGTGTAAGATAAAATGAGCAAAACAAAAATAAAATGTTGGGGCACCGGATGGTGATCCCCATAATACTGGATGACAAAAAGCAAAAAAGATGATAGACTCAGAATATTCAGAGATGTGGTTGTGGTGCTCTTTTTAAAGAGTCGCTGCAGGAAGGGATGGATTCAAGTTGGCAGAAATGGAAGTGACGTCACTGTGCCTCACACCGTTGATCTTCACGTCTAAATGCAAAAGGAAGAGAGAGGATTTAAGTGACAGAACCAACCGTCGACGCAAGGTGGAATTAACAACAGATGAACCCTGAAGTTATCTCCCAATATGTGTGATAGAAGCTAAGATTTTGATTGATCTAAACCCTTTAGAGGGGTGGCACAGTGGTAGTGCTGCCTCGCAGTTAGGAGACCTGGGTTCGCTTCCCGGGTCCTCCCTGCATGGAGTTTGCATGTTCTCCCCGTGTCTGCGTGGGTTTCCTCCTGCAGTTAGGTGGATTGGCGATTCTAACTTGGCCCTAGTGTGTGTTTGTGTGTGTCCTGCGGTGGGTTGGCACCCTGCCCGGGATTGGTTCCTGCCTTGTTGGCTGGGATTGGCTCCAGCAGACCCCCGTAACCCTGTGTTCGGATTCAGCGGGTTGGAAAATAGATGGATAAAACCTTTAGAGGCTCCTCTTCTTTGTCTTTGACAATCAAGTTGGAGTGATGCATGTAGGTGAATTTGCCCAGGGTTCAACCCTTTAAACTTGGTAGCCTTTCCTGGTGTAAGACTAACACAGCTAGGGGGTCAACGTTTTCCTCCAAACAGAGCAAACCATCAGAGGGAAGAACATAGCTGAAAAAAAAAACTAAATAAAATAATAAACTAAACATTGCAAAATAAAAACAAAAAAAAAATACAGAAAGGGACAGGATAAAAATATTCTTGCCAATAGAAAAATAAGTAAAGGAACCAAACGATTTTCACTAAACAAAAACAAAAATAAACCTGGAAAGGACTTTGGCAAAAAGACACTGGGAAGGAATTTAATTTTCCATCCAAAAATACAAAAACTAACACAAATATCACTATCCATTAATCAAAAACAACAACAAAAATAGTTAATTGATTGAAAACCTGAAACAGCAACCACAAACCCCCAACACTAGAACTTGACTTACCTTCTACAGAAGTGACTGCCAGATGGGCGGCACGGTGGTGCAGTGGTAGCGCTGCTGCCTCACAGTTAGGAGACCTGGGTTCGCTTCCCGGGTCCACCCTGCGTGGAGTTTGCATGTTCTCCCCGTGTCTGCGTGGGTTTCCTCCGGGCGCTCCGGTTTCCTCCCACAGTCCAAAGACATGCAGGTTAGGTGGATTGGTGATTCTAAATTGGCCCTAGTGTGTGCTTGGTGTGTGTTTGTGTGTGTCCTGCGGTGGGTTGGCACCCTGCCCAGTACTGGTTCCCTGCCTTGTACCCTGTGTTGGCTGGGATTGGCTCCAGCAGACCCCCGTGACCCTGTAGTTAGGAATATAGCGGGTTGGAAAATGGATGGATGGATGACTGCCAGATAAGGTGAAAAGCACACAAGACCTCAGTGACTCCGTGAGGCTCCAGCTTACCATTTTATTAGATGGCTGTGACATGGTCAGCAATAGCATCTAAGAAATTAGTGATAATTAGAGGCTTCACCCTCAATACCCAATTCTTAAAAAACAGGGGAAGAAAACTGGCAGTCAATAAGAAACTTAAAAACGAGAAGACCAAAGAAGGAACAACAAGGAGGAACCAGAGGTAGGGCTTTAGGATTACCTTGACATTAAGCCCCCATAACCCTAAACTGGTCTGAGTGAAGATGGATATTTGGATTTGAAAACATTTAAAATCTCATACTTGAACATGTGAATTATTTCATTAATAAATAATTTCCACATGTTTGAAATTAACAAGAAAGAGTTGCTTTAGAGTTGTTTATAATACTGTTTGTTGAGTTGAAGGTGAAAGAAAGTATACAGCACCTTGTATATCTGAGACACATACAGTACACTATGGACTCAGTATGCTGTGTTGCTATGTAACTTTTCTTGTTATGGTCATCAGGCAGCTGGCTTGATAGCACTGCATATTAACTGAGGTAACAGAAGTTGGTCTGCAGTTCTTCTTCCTTCTTTGTGCCCTTATGAGTCCCCGCAGGCCCTATTATGTCTATATATTTCTGCTGTAAATAAACGTGAGGGTGTTCTCAGTGTGCTCAGTAATTGACTTGATACTCAGCTCAAATATGAATCATGGCCTCTCAGTTTTCTTTATCACTCCATTGACTTTTGCCATATCAGTCTGTTTATTAAATTATTTGTTGCCTACTATTGTTGCTAACCTAGAATATAAAAATGAGTAGGCTTGTTCCAAATTTCTCAAATACAACGAAAGTTTCTTTTTACTGTATTTCTCATTATTCTTGTTTTGAAATGACTAGACGAAAGGTTTTGTAACTATGAACAGCATCTAATGTCATAAAAATCTGTATTTAAAATATGAAATAAATGATTTCCTTTTTTCCTGGTCAGTAAGAGTGGTACAGTGTCACTGTTTTCTTATGAACTTGGAGCACTTTCTACTTTTCTATAATAAATCTCAATGAGCCATAAGTCAAGAATGCATGAATTTCAAAAGTCATACATTAATAAAGGAAGTAAAATTTGCATTCAGTTGACTCACTTCACTTTGCATACTGTAGATAATAAGGGCCCGAATTCAGCTTCAGGCATCAATGAAACACATTTTATGTTTTTTTTTATCCAAAGCTATTCATACTATTCATGAAAATCTGACTCTTAACAATTTTTTTCTGTGTGAGAGGGGCTAAAATAATAAATAAATACCGTTATTAACTTGAAGAAAGCTCAATAAATTTTCAAATATCCCAAACTGGTTCTTTTCTTAAATTAACACATGGGTGGCACAGTGATTAACCCTTATGTCTCATGGCACTGCGATACGGGCATCTAATCTCGGCCTGGTTACTCTTTGTGTGCAGGCTGTCTGTTCTCCCTGTTTCTGTGTGAGGTTTGCTCAGGTTCAGGGATGTCCATCTCCAATCCTGGAGGCTTGTAGTGGCTACAGGTTTTCCTTCCTACCTTTCTTAATCAGTAACCAGTTTGACTTCTTTTCCATTAATTTTAATTCTTTTTTGTAAAGAACCAGTCCTCTGAATTGTTTTATTTTTCCTTAAATGGCAGCTAAACAAAAATGAGAGGTGAATTGAGCCAACAGATGACCAGCTAAGCAGGAGCTTCAGACTCTAATCAATTTCACTCCAACCAGTTTCATAATGAGAAGTTGATTCTTACTGTTAATTAAACCCATTATTTAATGCCATGGCTTGTTAATGTTCTCATTCTGGCACAGCAGACATTTCCAAAATGGTTGATTTTCTTTATTCTAAGAGCACCACCATAATGTTTTGTGGACCTGAGCAGATCAACATTACTGAGACTTTCACCTTTCTTTATTTTTCAGATGTTATATGATGGATGCTAGTTAGCCAGTCATCTGTTAGCTTGTTTTGTATTTTATTATTGTTGGCAGCTAATAAAAGAAAATAAAAGTCTTAAATAGCAAGTCAATCAAAATTAAGATAAAATAATTCAATTTGCGCAAAATTGTTCACTAATTAAGAAAATAGATAGAATTAAGATCAGAGTTAGATATACCTGCTCTAGGTTGACATGAATTCCAAAATATCCAGTCCCAAAAAAACTCAAAATGGGAAGTGGATTACTGTCAAACCCCGGCTAGTCACAGAATAAGGCCAACAAAGAATCTTTACAAAATAAAAAGATTTACAGTATTTTACCAAAAGCCCTGTGGAATGAAAATAAGCTCTGAGCAGCACAAAGGCACAGAAAGCAATGCCTTCAAAAGGCAATCGGCAAAATCAAACAAACTTACAATCTGAAATCCAAAACATGCAGTCTAAGAACAGAGCACAGGTTCAAAAAATCCAGAGGGAACCGACTACATCACAAGCTCATACACAACTAACCACTAGGGACTGTGCGTTGTCCCCACCTTTATAGAGTTGAGGGCCGTCCCTTGATGGCCCCGCCTCCTGGGGAACCACCTACAAAATATTTTGGAAGATATAAAGAAATTAAGTTACCAACAATAAACACATAAAATAATAAAATAATAAAATAAATTAATAATATATTATTATTATATAATATAAATTTAATTTAATTTTTAAAAATAAAAATAAACAAATGAGTCAAAAATAAACAAAACAGACTTAAAATGACCTTTAAACCTTAGCCAGGAATTCTTTTTATTCCTCCCACATCCCAAACAGATAATATTACTTTAGTTTATGATTTTTAATTTACCTTGTGTGAGTTAAAGTGTGTGAGGATGCCCTTCATTGGAGTGGTAGCTAATTCTTGCTTGAGCCGCAGTGCCGCTGGGAATGACACCTGCCCAGACACCCTTGAACTGTATGATATGGTTTTGATAATGAATGGATGAATTGAGGCCTATCATTTAAGTAGCATAAGGCCATAGGTGTTGCAAATACAACCTAACAGCTCCAGAAGTCGAGTTTGATTCAATATTCATATGGAATTTGCCTGTTGTATGTATGTCTGTGGGTTACGGTTAGGGTTACAGTTTATTCTGGAATTTACATTTCCTCTCACATCCCAACAACCTACATGTTAGATGAACTCTAAATTGATTGAATAAGAGAGTGTATATGTTGGTTCCTACCTCTACCTTGCTCTAGAAATAGATTTCTTTAGGATAATTCATCTAAAAGTTTCATTTCTTGCCACTTGTAAGTCTAGAATTTGCAAGAGAACAATAGACCACTAGACAAAATGCGTTAGTTTGTCTACATATATAGCAATCTATGCCGGAGAATACGTAATCATTTGAAATATGCTATGGTTTCTGTTCCTATTCGATTATGGTGATGCCATTTCTTTAATTCAACAACTACCCTGTAACACTTGGTATGATATGAGTACATAGTTTTTGATGTGAATCGCCATTAGAACTGACCTCTTGATTAAGTGGCCTGATTTTGATTTACGATTCATTGACTGATATACAATAAGGAAATAAATTCTTGACTTATAAAATATTACTTTCTCATTCATTTTTATGTCTTCTAAACGTAGAAAGGAAAATGAAATGTACAGAAGGAAAGAAGATATTTAGGATTCTCAGCTGTTACAAAAATAACATCCTTTCTATCCTGTACTTGGAACGCAGATGACGATCCATAAATCATGTGTCCTAACTTTTGTTGAACTCTTGAATTCCAAGCACATTACAGCATTTAACCCCTTTTGCTTTCCCAATTGTATGCTGTAGAGAGAAGCAGACACACAGAACCGAAAAGTTTTTTATTTCAGTGTGTTCCCACACATATTAAAAATTTTAATGATAAGGTATGACAGCATACATTGTAGGAGTTGAGTTACTAAACAATATACTGGAAAGATGCAGTACTACTCAGATATTGTCGTGGGTTCAATACGCTGTTTATTGTCAGTACTAAGTTCAAATATAGGCTTAAGTATTTACATGATAAGGCTTCAATAAACAGATGTTTGATGAAGTACCTCTGCTTTGAGAGTTAAGATTAAACGTTTTCCTGCAGGGCTAAATAATACAGCAGCTAAATCCTAAAATTCTGTACATCTAAACAAAACTTAAGAAAACATGAAGTTTTCTGTATGCACGAACCAAAAGCATTAAACAGTATAAGAAAGCCCTGTACTTGCTGCCTTCTGAATACAATTCTAAGTTAATATGAAAAAATTAATAAACCTTGGATCCCTCTATCTTATTTTCAAACCTTGCTCATCTAGTTTTCCAGTTGCAGGAGCAGATGTCATGCCTTTTTAAAGTTTTTTTTAAGGATTTAGGCCTTTTTGAATTTCTTAGGCTTAAATCATAGTTGCTCACAATGTTACTCAGACTTGCTTTAAATGAGGTTTAGACAGTAATATACTGCTTGCACATTTAATTTATACAGTACACTAGTTTCAGATTGTTCTTTTCCCTGTAATCTCTTAGAAAAATCTGTAGTGTCTCAAATCCATTCTTACCTTGAATATAAAAACATACGTTCAGAAATGTTAGGTTGTTTTTTCACTTGTTACAGCAAAAAAAGAGTTTTAATTTCTTCTAATTTTCTTTGAAGCAGAAAATTCTATAGTCACTATGCATTTATGCTTAAAAACTGCTTTGGATTAGACAGAAGTCCCCGTGGATTATGATGTTTGCTGATGACATTGTGATCTGTAGTGATAGTATGGAGCAGGTTGAGGAGATCCTGGATAGGTGGAGATATGCTCTAGAGAGGAGAGGAGAGGAATGAAGGTCAGTAAGAACAAAGTCAGAGAGGCAATATTGCTTTGTTTGGACATGTGCAGAGGAGAGATGATAAGTATATTGGGAGAAGGATGCTAAGGGTAGAGCTACCAGGTAAGAGGAAAATAGGAAGGTCTAAGAGGAGGTTTATGGATGTAGTGAGAGAGGACATGCAGGTGATGGGTGTAACAGAACAAGATGACGAGGACACGAAGATATGGAAGAAGATGATCCGCTGTGGTGACCCCTAATGGGAGCAACCGAAAGAAGAAGAAGAAGAGTATATGCAGTCTCTGGTCTTCAGTGAAACTAAAGCCCAATCAACTTCATGCCAGGTGTAAGCAGAGCTCTTTGCTTTGGGTGGAAATATTTTATCATAAAAACAATGGTATTCACTTTCTTTATATGTTCTCAGTAAAACAACTATTTTCTTGTTTGTTAATCCTTGCCTAACCAGGAGGCCAATATGATGGATAGTCATTTTAGTGATTGGTAATAATAGATATAGTGAGGTTATTAGATATAAACTTGATGCATTAGGATTAAAAGTCAAGACGGAGGTAAAGAATTTAGGGGTAACTATTGACCTGAATTTTAAATCACGTATTAATCAGATTACTAGCACAGCATTTTTTCACTTAAGAAATATACCAAAAGTTAAATCTCTTATAACATTGCAAGATGCTGAAAAATTAGTTCACGCTTTTGTTTTCAGTCGGCTAGATTACTGTAACGCACTCCTCTCAGGACCACCCAAAAAAAGACATCAATCGATTGCAATGAGTGCAGAATGGAGCTGCTAACTCGGAAAAGAAAATCCGAGCACATCACTCCAGTTCTGATGTCACTACACTGGTTACCTGTGCCATTTAGAATTGACCTTAAAATTCTGCTTATGGTTTACAAAGCCTTAAATAATCTCGCTCCATCTTATATTTCGGAATGTCTTACACCTTACACTCCAAATTATAAGATCTTCAAATAAGTGTCTGCTTAGAATTCCATGAGCTAAGCTTAAAATAAGTGGTGAGGTGGCCTTCTGCAGTTATGCACCTAAAATCTGGAATAGCTTGCCAATAGGAATTCGACAGGCTAATACAGTGGAGCACTTTAAAAAACTGCTGAATACGCATTATTTTAACATTGCTTTCTCATAGCTTCATCTTAGTTAAATGCTGATGCTCTGTATATTCAATTAATTATCATTATATTCATGGTGGCTCCAAAATCCATACTAACCCCTACTTTCTCTGCTGTTCTTTTTCTGGTTTTCTGTGGTGGCAATCTGCGCCACCACCACCTGATCAAAGTACCGTGCAGTCCCTACATTGATGGATTAAAGGCCAGAAGTCCACATGACCGTCATCATCAAGTTCTTCCATCAGAACCCTGAATACCGTGAGGACTGATTGAGATCATTTATGTTAGGTAGAATGCCTAGAGGGGGCTGGGTGGTCTTGTGGCCTCGGAACCCCTACAGATTTAAATTTTTTCTCTGGCCGTCTGGAGTTTTTTTTTTTTTTTTTCTGTCCTCCCTGGCCATCGGACCTTACTTTTATTGTATGTTAATTAGTGTTCCCTAATTTTAATTCTTATTTATTTTGTCTTTTTTCTCTTACTTCATCATGTAAATCACTTTGAGCTACATTGTTTGTATGAAAATGTGAGATATAAATAAATGCTGTTGTTGTTGTTGTCGTCATGATGCACGCCCTGTCCCAGGTAGGAGGAGTGCTGTCTTAGGTGGTATGTGGAGACTGTTGTCCCAGCAGCACTGCATGGTAATCTCTTAGCTGGGAGGCCAACATAGTGAATGGCCATCCTAAATGGACTAGCATCTCTACGGAGATGGTTTGCAGTGCCTTTCCCATTCTGGGGGCCAAAAGAAATGAGGGACAGTGGGAGATTACCTCACATGCTCAGGTTATCACCCAGTACATTGGGTGATAGCATCCATTTGGTAGCTGTGAGCTCATGTTTGGACAGCATGGGAATTGTGGTTTCATAGAGCTGCTCTGTTTGGTTCCATGGGTGCCACCACCTGTTCCAAGGTGGTTTCGCTTGATCTGGAGTTGCCTGCTGGAGACAATGGTTTTCTAATTAATTTTTTCCTACCTCAGGTTTAAAAGGATGCCCTCCACATTGCCCAGGAAGTCCGAGTAAGGAGAGGAGAATGAGGATGACAAAGCTTTCCTGGGAGGAGTGGAAGGAGAAAACAGGATAAGAAAAATATTTGCACAGAGTATTCTAGCAGGAGCCTGTTGTTTTAATCAAATAAAACTAATCATTTGAACCCAGGGCTGTTGTTGTGTAGTTGTGTAAGGTTTGGGGCTTTGCTGTGTAACACACTGCAGAACACGAATTTCACAAAAAAACAGGAAATTCAACATATACAACTAATTACAGATGCTGTTGTTCAGCAGTCCTTCAGTATTGTGTTTGATTGTAACTTTTATCCAATGTGACACGCAACATCAGAATACAAGAACACAATTTACAAGTAATGTTGAGAAGTAAAGTACTGGCAGGTTAAGCGACTTGCCCAGGGTCATAGAGTAAGACAGAGCCAAGAAATGAAATAGCAACTTTAAAATCTACCTCCTACTTACTACGCCATTCTGCCTAATGTAACATATTATTATTGTAGCTCATTTAACAAGGACGTCTAAACACAGACAGTTTTCTTCACAGTAGAGATCACCACAAAATGCAGCATAGGCTGGGAAAGCATCTCTTAGAAGTGCTAGAGAAAAATAATATTTTGGTGCATACTGGCTTTTAGATCCTATCAACATGAAACATATGTAGTAATGTAAGGCTTTTATCGGCTTTTCTTTTGATAATTTTCTTTCTTTGTTCTGTAATATTTGGTTTGTGGTCCCTTTTTTCTCAAATCTGGCATCTGCCTTCATTTGCTTTATGCTTCTGTTAGCGGCAAATGTTACTTTCTTTTTCAGAGTTATTCTTTTTCTCCTGTATTCTAAATATAGTGAAGTCGACGGTTTAGGCTTTTCTTCCAAAATTGCTATATTGATTTGTTTAATTTTATTAAAAGTGCATTTCACACGCTCTTGTCTTTGCAAAATAAACAAGTATCAGTTAAAAGTTCTATTTGAATTAGGCTGACCTGTTCCTATCAGATTTCTAACAAGTTTTCTCTTGATTTTCATTTCATTGTTTTGTACTCTTGTAACTAAACACTTCCACGGTAAGTAGTGATGCGAGAAAACAGCCTCTCCCCACGTGTAATATAATAGGGCACCTTGATTGTTTATATTGGGTAAAAAGAAAAAAAGACAAACCGAATTCATTGATTCTCATGATAAGACATTTTAATAGCTGCGTGGGAATGGATTTTTTTCGACCTTTCATTATCTACTTGTCTTATAAATAAGCACAGTAGTGGTGTATTAGGTAATGCTATTATGATTGTGTTTTTATAGAGTGCTGGTGTCAAAGCTCTAGGGACTTAGTAAGATGAAATGATACCACTAAATATTTCACAGTGGAAATAATAGACAATTTAATCTGCAGGTCTGAATGAGGTTCCAGTCATGTGACTTTCTAATTAAGTACTGAACAGAAGGCTCAAGATTAAAAATAAATAAATACATAAATAAGCAGATCGAAGAGTCTTCAGATAGATTTAACTAAAGCTTTCATAAAGCAAAAATGAAGTGAAAGCATTTTGTACTTTGGCTAAATATTACTGTGTGTGCCATGTTTAAAATTCACTGTACAGGACCAGATGTCCTGTACTTCCCAGGGCAGTCACATATTTCTTGCCGAATTTTGGTGTCCCAATATAATCTATATATACAGTATATAAAAGCCAAATACCACTGACTCACACATCACGAAATCTCCCAAACAATGAGGACTTGGGACTTGAAATTTCGAATGTAGGTTACCCTTGACCCATAGGTGCTCGCTAAGAAACGGTTTTAAAAATTATGTGGTCCAAGCGCATTCTGTCTGTATGTGTGTCCGCTTTTCATGAGAGAATTACTTCACAGATTTAGATCTGGTTGTTTTCTATAATTTGCTTGAACTTTCCGGTTGATTTTGCGACTTCTATCATCGCGCTAAGTATCATTGTTCACTTGCGGTACTGATGTATTTATGCAAATCCAACAGAGTGGCTGTGGGCCAAGAGCAGGGGGGCAGGGCCTTCGTCATTCACTCGCCATCCTCTGTTCGAGTTGGTCTACCTCTTAGCTAGCGATACCTGTTTGTTCAACAGACATTATCATTTACAGATTGCTAAGGAGTAACGTTTGATGGTTTTGAGAGAGAAATCAGAGCTACGTGTGTTTTAGAGGGTGCTGATTGCCAGAGATATCACGGCCATGTGCTTTTCTCCCCATGCAGGGAACGCTCTCCTGTCAGAGCTGAACACGATCAGATATAGTGCCAATGTCTATTGATTTTTAAAGTTTGTCCTGTTTCATTACTATGTGGGCGCAGCCACGGGGTACAGCTAGTATTTTATAAGTCCTCATTAGTCCTGTATTTTGTTCTGTATTTGGACAGAGGGAGTGAAACCTGGTGAAATTCACCAAAGGATGTTGGCTTAGTATGGAAGTGAAAACAGAAAGGCTCAGCAAAACATTTATGAATAGGTAGAAAGGTTTAAAGCAGAAAGAACAAGTGTAACAGATAAAGCTCAACATTGTGCGCACAAGCCCACATTGACATAGCAAATGCCTTCATCAGAGAAGACGTCAGGATTTTGTTGTCAGCTGTTGGTACACAATGGGATGTCAGCTATGGCCCTGCATATGCCATAGTGTATGATGACTTTGGGTACTGTAAAATTTGCTCAAGATGCCAACATCCTTTGGTGAATTTCAGCAGGGTTTACTACCTCTGCCCAAACAAATACTCCCTACAGCGTGTTCTTCAACAATGATGCAATCCCACAATGGAGCGCTCTTGTTCAATTGACCTTGACTTCACTTAGACTACAGTAATGGCGGAGTCCTGTGCTCTGATGTTTAAACTACCCATAAGCCATCACAAATGTGTTGTATTGTGCTAGGTACTATCTGCTGGGCATAATTTTCAAATTGACTTTACTTGTTGACTCACTTACACTCATGCACATACACTTGGAAGGCAGTTTAAGGGCTCAGGTGATGGCAATTCTCCACCAATCCAGGGGGTGGCGCTGTGTGATAAAGTCCTCTCTTTGAAGACTGGGAGACTGACAGCTCTCCTCCACCAACATCATTTCCAGTGGCTGTCTGCCTGGACCTACCTCTACCTGTCCAGCTGCCATTTGACTGGAAGACTCGTCATCCTGTGCACTCACATTCAGATTCTAATCTGAGAAGAATTTACATTTTGACATGCTTTATTTTGGAAACAAAATATTTTCAATTATAATGTCTCTGTTATTTTATTACACCTCATGCAATTCAGCAACAATAGGCTTAAGTAAGGTGCCAGCCCTGTTTGGAGTACCAGTAATTCAGAAGGTTAATTCACCCAGACTCACAAGGGGCCAGCTGAGAAACATTAATTACCCTAAAACATATGTCTTTGAGAATCAAGGCACTGTTGAAATATATCTATAATTAAAATAATAAACAAGCAACGTGTGTACCCTATGTGTTTTTTACATTTCTATATGTGTAATTTATGTTTTTGATTAATACTTTTCGGCTTGTGATGCAACATGCTTATGACATGCACATATTTGCCTAAAATAACTGGAGCCTTAAAAAATTGTGAAACTTTGAAACACAGCTCTTCACAAAAACAGATTTCTTTGAGTTATATCAGATCTATACCTTTCTTGATCAGCCTGGTTCAAGATGTGCTTTTCAAGCTCTTTGGAAGAAGCACAAAGTAACGGGCAACATTGAGGATCGTAGACGCAGTGGTCGGCCAAGGAAACTTAATGCAGCAGATGAAAGACACATCAAGCTTATTACCCGTCAAAATCGGAAGATGTCCAGCAGTGCCATCAGCTCAGAACTGGCAGAAACCAGTGGGACCCAGGTACACCCATCTACTGTCCCAGAGAAGTCTGGCCAGAAGTGGTCTTCATGGAAGAGTTGCAGCCAAAAACCCATACCTCTGACGTGGAAACAAGGCCAAGCGACTCAACTTTGCACGAAAACGTAGGAACTGGGGTGCAGAAAAATGGCAGCAGGTGCACCGGACTGATGAGTCAAAATTTGAAATATTTGGCTGTAGCAGAAGGTAGTTTGTTCATCGAAGGGCTGGAGAGCGGTACAATAATGAGTGTCTGCAGGCAACAGTGAAGCATGGTGGAGGTTCCTTGAACGTTTGGGGCTGCATTTCTGCAAATGGAGTTGGAGATTTGGTCAGGATTAATTGTGTTCTCAATGCTGAGAAATACAGGCAGATACTTATCCATCATACAATACCATCAGGGAGGCGTATGATTGGCCCCAAATTAATTCTGCAGCAGGACAACGACTCCAAACATACAGCCATAGTCATTAAGAACTATCTTCAGCGTAAAGAAGAACAAGAAGTCCTGGAAGTGATGGTATGGCCCCCACAGAGCCCTGATCTCAACATCATCGAGTGTGTCTGGGATTACATGAAGAGACAGAAGGATGTGAGCAAGCCTACATCCATAGAAGATCTGTGGTTAGTTCTCCAAAATGTTTGGAACAACCTACCAGCCGAGTTCCTTCAAAAACTGTGTGCAAGTGTACCTAGAAGAATTGATGCTGTTTTGAAGGCAAAGGGTGGTCACACCAACTATTGATTTGATTTAGATTTCTCTTTTGTTTATTCACTGTATTTTGTTGATTAACACTTCCATTTTTGAAAGCATTCTTTGTTTACAGCATTTTTTCACACCTGCATAAAACTTTTGCACAGTACTGTATATCTTGTAACCTTTTTTGTTTTTTGGTGTAAATATATATTATCTAACTGCCTTACCTTAACATTTCTTGTTTCTATTTGTCTGTTTTATTTCATTCTGTCTGTTATTAGATGCAACTGAGAAGGCAAATTTCATGTTTTCTTGTAGTACTGGGGTGTTGTAACATGTTAGCCATTATGAATGTAGAGAAAAGCCAAGCAAAATGACACCTTCTATTGGCTAACTAAAAAGATTACAATATGCAAGCTTTCGAGGCAACTCAGGCCCCTTCTTCAGGCAAGATGTAATACAGAAACTGAAGTTCCCTGTGTTTATATACATACTCTAGGATAAGAAACAACATTGGTAAATCTTTAAATGAGAAATTTTAAATGTAAAAAATTAATAGATTCATTCAGGCTAGGGTTAATTTAACAAGAGAGAGAAGAACAATGTATGGTCAAGATCTCTGGATAAGTTAACTGTCCAACAAAGTCTTTTGAAGTTTGTAATGAGTTTTTTCAAAACAATGTGGATCTGTAGACAGGTTGTCTGTCAGTCTGAGAGATGTAAACAATCCTCATATCTGGCCATAAAACTCTTGTCTTTATTCAATCCATGTTGTAAAGTATTAAATTTTAGCATGAGTTTAACTTCCCATTCTTTTCTCTCTTGCTGTGTTTTGAAGTTGCCCATAAGCACTGTGACTTTAAAGTCCTTCTCACAGTGTCCATGGCTGTTGAAGTGGGCTGCTACAGGAACATCTGTGTTGCCATGTTTAATGTGGAACCTGTGTAAATTCATTCTCTCCTATAATTGCAGGAATTGGCTCCCTTACAGAAAATATTTCAGGTTGGATGGAGCACATCCTTAAACCCCTCACCCATAATACAACCAGCTACATCCAGGACACCATGACTTCTTAAAAAAATTGTCTGCTTTAGGCCCCTTACCTGAGGGAACCTTACTGGCCACAATGGATGTTGAGGCACTTTACACAAACATCCCCCATGATGATGGCATATTGGCATGTGAAATGTACGCCCCCTTGCGGTCTGGAGGAGGAATGAGCCCTCCTCCTGTCTTCCTGGGCGTCCCGGCTGGGCATGAGCCCCGTCCGGGTGCCACAACAGATAGACGAAATTGTGAAGCTTAGGGTCCACAGTGTAACAACATGAATTAATAAATTAAAAATAGAATTGAAATTTAAATATAAATAACAGACTCCATTATTTTTTGTGATTTGTCCAATTTCATTCCTACATATCATTTGCCTCTGTCTTTTTCAGCCTTTCCCAAACACTAAGATCTTATCATTTTGTCCCTCTCATGATTCACCTCTATCAGTGTTAACTAATACCAAAGTAGAAACTCAAAATTGATATGCCTGTGGAAAGCAAATGCAAAAATGATGACAAAATTATGTCACTGAAATAACAACAAACAATATAAACCAACGAAAATAAAAATTATTAGTGCATGGAAACACGCAATTCACAAATTACCAACACATTCCTGACATGATGTCCATTATTTTCCCTGATTGCTTATAAAGATCAACTCCTGACATTTCATTATGGGCAACTGGATTACCGCCTATACACGGTGCCTATAAAAAGTATTCACTCACTTGAAATTTTCACATTATATTATTATACAGTTTAAATACAGTGCAGTTAATTTGACGTTTTCGTGACTGAGTAACAGAAAAATACTCTTTAATGTCAAAGTGAAAACTGATCTCTGAGAAGTGCTATTAATGAATTATAAATATAAAACACAAAAATAGGTGACCACATTAGTATTCACCCCTTTTTACTATGACACACCTAAATCATCACTGGTGAAGCCAACTGGTTTTAGAAGTCACAGAAGTAATTCAATGGAGGTCACCTGTCTGTGGTTTCAAATGATTGTGGTATAAATGCACCCTATCTGGAAGGCCCAACTTTTGGTGATGCAGTATAGTTGCCAAACCCACACAATGAAGACCAAGGAACACTCCAAGCAACTCTTCTAAAAGTTGATTGAAAAGCACAAGTCAAGGGATGGAGACAAGAAAATCTCCAAGTCACTGAAAATCCCTTGAAGTCCAGTTAGATCAATCAAGAAGAAAAGGAGTATGGCACAGATGTAAATCTGCCTAGAGCAGGCTGTCCAGAAATATTTAGATAGATAGATAGATAGATAGATAGATAGATAGATAGATAGATAGATAGATAGATAGATAGATAGATAGATAGATAGATAGATAGATAGATAGATAGATACTTTATTAATCCCAAGGGGAAATTCACATTTAGTGACCATACAAGAAGAAATCTACTGCTGGAAGCCACCAAGAGACCTATGAGAACTCTGAAGGAGTTGTAAGCTACAGTGGCTGAGACTGGAGAGGCTGTGCAGACAGTGACTGTTGTCCTGGCAATTCATCAGTCACAGCTTTATGGGAGAGTGGCAAACACATATGACATTTCCACTAAATTTTGCTGGAAGCCACGTGGGAGACTCTGAAGTCAGATGAAAGAGGGTTCTGTGGTAAGATAAGTCCATCATTGAACTTTCAGAATAACAGACATTATAAAAACACACCATCCGCACGTGAAACATGGTGGTGGCTGATTCTATGCAGTAGGCCCTGGAAGGCTTGAGAAGGTAGAGGATAAAATAAAGGCAGCAAAATAAAGGGAAATCCTGAAGGAAGACTAAATGCTGTCTACAAGAAACCTGCACCTGGGGAGAAGATTTGTTTCCCAGCAAGACAATAACCCCAAGTATAATGACAGAGCTATATAGGAATGCCCAAAAAAACAGCAATGCTAGTATTCCAGAAGAGCTGAGTCCAACTGAGAATTTGTGGCTGGACTTGAAAAACACTGTTCATTCATGATCCGCATTAACCAAACAGAACTTAAGCAGTTTAGCATAGAAGAACGGGAAGAAATTGCCGTGCCCAGATGTGCAAAGCTGATAGAAAGAGAGAGACCTGTGCACACAGACTCAAAGCTGACATGGCTGCCAAAGGTACATCTACTAAATACTGACTTGAATGGGTTGAATATTCAGGCCACCAACTAATTTGTATTTTATAATTTTAATTACTTTAGACCACTTTGCTGGGATTTGTTTTCACTTTTGACACTAAAGAGTCTTGATCAATGTCAAAAAATCCAGATTACTGTAAATCCGCTGATTCTCTGTTGTATAACAACAAAATATAAAACCTTCCAAGGTGGTGTATTCTTTGTGCAGGGACTGTGCATTACAATATACTTCACTTTTCTTTTCAGTATGTGATATTTGTAAGCATAACCTCATTAGACAATTTAGTAGGTATAACTGTATGTACACAGGTGCATGTGTTCTGACCAATGACGATAAATTATTAGTCTCATATCTCAGTTCTACACATAAACAGGTTAATTTTCTCAGAATGCCCTGTGTACCGCACATGAACTGCAATTATTTTATTAGCCATAAAAGAACTAGTAATCTCATCAAAAGGGAAGACAATCAAATGGTCCTGGAAAATGATTTTCAAGTTACAATAAATATTGAGTAGGTTGGATTGGTATATGATCTGTATCAAGTTAATAGTGAAACAAATGAGAGCTAACATTTATCTGTTTAAAACAGGGGTCCTCAATCACAGTCCTGAAGGGCCGCAGTGGCTGCTGGTTTTTGTTCTAACCCGTTTGCTTAATTAGACAGCAATTCTTGCCAATAATTTAATTTCATGGCTTGTTAGTGCTTTAACTCTGCCAGGTAATGTCAGATAATTCTTATATCCTAGATTTTCTTCCCCTTTCTAAGCATATCATCCAAATGATTTGAAGGCTAAAATAGAGGAGTAATTCTCAGTCCTTCACTTTTTTCTTTTCACTTTCCTTCCAAGTATTTAATTAAACCCAATAGTGCATGATAAATACACACAAGTGTAAATGGAAACGAGCTAAATGGAGAAATGCTGCTCTCTTTGCTAAATGGAGAAGTGCTGCTCTCTTTGCTAAATGGAGAAATGCTGCTCTCTTTTGTCATTTGTATCTTATTGCTAATTAGGAGCAATTAAAAACAGAGAATACAGCTGTTTAAGACTAAAATAAGCAATAAGGGTTCAAAATCTTCACGAGCGAGACAACTAAAGTGAAGCAGAAGTTTTACTTGAGCAATAAGTGCTTCTTATTAAGCAGTTGGGTTGGAGCAAAAACCTGCAGCCACTGCGGGTCTCCAGGACTGTGACTGAGGACCCCTGGTTTAAAATGTCAAACATTTTTAAAGCTCCCATGATACTGCATATTTTTTCATTTCATCCCAGAAATTTCATACACTTTTACCCAAACTAGTTTTCTATTCTTTGTAATGAATACTGTAACAAATACCTTTATTTTAAAAAAATTTCTATCTATCTATCTATCTATCTATCTATCTATCTATCTATCTATCTATCTATCTATCTATCTATCTATCTATCTATCTATCTATCTATCTATCTATCTTATATGACTGCTTTAACTTTTATCTACTGTATCTATCTTAAAATTACACTTAATTAATAAAGGGTCAACAGATAAAATATCGTTTTTCTCTATTTAAGTTTATGTTTTAGCATAGAACTACTTTTCATCTATTTTATTTCTCAAGCATACTTAGTTTCAAAATTTCTACTTGACCTTCGTGAATACAAACTCAAGGCACATTCACGCTATATAAATCCATTTTGTTCTTTTTTTACTATAACTTCCAAAATATCTTGCCAAGCCACAGACTGCAATTACCCCTGCTACTTTGGAATGTACAGTGTATGTTTTATGGGACTTTGCAACCCCGTGCTGATCTCGTCAAATTCCTTGGAATGCGCTACAGTACAACCTGATATTGTGAATTTTCCCTCAAACTAGTGTGTGGATAACAAGTCTGTAATTTCTGTATTGATCTATTATTATACAGCAAAACCACAAAATGAAAGAATTTATTTTGTATCTTTTCATTAGTTTGCACTCCAATATGTGTATGGGTAAAGGTTTTGTTTGGGAACAACTCATTAAAAGACAGATTCAATTACTCTTGAACAGTCCCACTGTTTTTTCCTTTAAAACATTTTTATATTTTATTAAGCCAAAAATATCAAAATATTTGCTAGCTTTTTAATTTTAGTACAATGTAGAATTTTGTTACAATGATGTTAGCAGATAAATGTAAAATGAGTCTTTGGAAGGAGAAGCCTGCATTCCATTTGTTATACAGTACTGTTGTTGACTTTTTTATCACGCGCGTCTAATCCTGACTATGAAAGGTAATATATATATATATATATATATATATATATATATATATATATATATATATATATATACTTTATATAAGGAGAGCTTTATTCATTTATTAAAGGTAATATATAAAATGAGGCCTGAATGCTTAGGTATGGTGCTGTTTGTTCCCTCACAGGTCCAGGAACGCTGGTTCAGATTTCAGCCTGGCAACTTTCAACGTGAGATATGCTTGTCTTACTTGTGCTCATATGGACTTCAACAGAATTTGGTGCCTAAACAACTCACAAGAGCATAAGAGGAGTGTAGAACAATGCCCACTCACACCTACAGTATACTCTCTCTTGCCTGGTCATTTCAGAGCTGCCATTTTTAGCAAGCATATGCTTGTAATGCTTAAAGACAAGAGAAAAACTTGAAAAACAAAAACTCATATATGTCAACTGCACACAAACTGCGTCTGAGTTGGTCTTTGAAGTTACAAGTACTAAGCATCTCGTCACCCAGGTTAGATACCAAGCTCTTGGCTAACTCTTTTCGTCTTTCCGTTAGAATCAGTTTAATATCCAGAAGTCAAATTGATTGAAATACCATCATGGAAAAGGAACCAACACATAATTCAGAAAAAGTCAGAAGTCTTCTCTTATACATAAAAAATGCTCTGAATCTCTAAAGTTAACCTGTGTTGTTATACTTAAGCTTTGTCTTCACAAAACTTATTAAGTGAAACAAAACAAGTTGCTCTCCAGAATCCATCATCGATGACCAAAAATAAAATGTTTATATGTTGTGACCAGATGGGGGAGTGAGCGAGCCCCCCAAACCCCAAATACAGACAAACCAACACAACTCCATGTTGAAATAAATGGCTCTTTAATCCAGTGTTTCTCAACCTCGGTCCTGGGGGCACACTGTGGCTGCAGGTTTTTGTTCCAACCAGCTTCTGTTTTTAATTGGACTCCTGGGCTAATTAGGTGATGTGTTATTTCGAAAATTCTGTGTTTTGGGAACAATATAGAAATTAGCAAACTAAGTTTGGTAAAATATATATATACAGTAATCCCTCGCTATATCGCGCTTCGCCTTTCGCGGCTTCACTCCATCGCGGATTTTATATGTAAGCATATTTAAATATATATCGCTGATTTTTCGCTGCTTCGCGGGTTTCTGCGGACAATGGGTCTTTTAATTTCTGGTACATGCTTCCTCAGTTGGTTTGCCCAGTTGATTTCATACAAGGGACGCTATTGGCAGATGGCTGAGAAGCTACCCAACTTACTTTTCTCTTTCTTTTGCACTGACTTTCTCTGATCCTGACGTAGGGGGATTGAGCAGGGGGGCTGTTCGCACACCTAGACGATACGGACGCTCGTCTAAAAATGCTGAAAGATTATCTTCACGTTGTGATCTTTTGTGCAGCTGCTTCCTGAAACGACATGCTGCACGGAGCTTCGCATACTTAAAAGCTCGAAGGGCACGTATTGATTTTTGATTGAAAAACAAACTCTGTCTCACTTTGTCTGCTCCTGACGGAGGGGGTGTGAGCTGCCGCCTTCAACAGCTTTGTGCCGCGGGTGCTTCACATACTTAAAAGAAAAACAGCCCTATTGATCTGTTTGCTTTTTTCTCTATCTCTGTGACAGTCACTGCTCCTGACAAGCACTTCTTTGAAGAGAAAGATATGTTTGCATTCTTTTAATTGTGAGATGGAACTGTCATCTCTGTCTTGTCATGGAGCACAGTTTAAACTTTTGAAAAACAGGACAAATGTTTGTTTGCAGTGTTTGAATAACGTTCCTGTCTCTCTACAACCTCCTGTGTTTCTGCGCAAATCTGTGACCCAAGTATGACAATATAAAAATAACCATATAAACATATGGTTTCTACTTCGCGGATTTTCTTATTTCGCGGGTGGCTCTGGAACGCAACCCCCGCGATGGAGGAGGGATTACTGTATATATATTAAAATGTACCAAGCAGTTATATGGGAATAATGTATTTTTTCTTTTTAACAATATTTTCATCTTGATTTTCTTTTTTTTTTTTAAATATTTATTTTATTAATTTTCATTGTAATCATTCCATACAAACAGATCAATTTATAACCCAACAAATTTGAAAACAAATCAAACCCCACCCCTGAGAAGGAGAGCTTAGCTAAAGGAAAATTTCTTTAAGCTTTTTAATAAGGCAACATTAGACAAAAGAAGGGGAGAAGTAAATATCTATATAAATAAGAGATGGAGAAGGGAGTTAAATGCAATAATAGTTATTTCTCTTATTCTAAAGTAATATTGATTAAATCCTGCCATGTTTCGAAAAAATTTTGTACAGATCCTCTAACTGAAAATTTGATTTTTTCCAATTTCAAATAATATAAAACATCGGTTTCCCACTGACTTATAAGAGGAGAATTAGGATTCTTCCAATTTAACAAAATAAGTCTGCGTGCCAAGAGTGTAGTGAATGCAATCACCGTTTGCTTGTCCTTCTCCAATTCCAGTCCATCTGGAAGGACACCAAACACAGCTGTTAGTGGGTTAGGAGGGATTGTGATACCAAGGCTGTCTGAGAGGCACTTAAAAATTTTTGTCCAAAATGATGTTAGTTTGGTGCAGGCCCAGAACATGTGACCCAGTGAGGCAGGAGCTTGGTTGCAGCGCTCGCAGGTTGGATCCTGGCCTGGAAAAATTTTGGACAGTTTTAAGCGAGACAGATGGGCTCGATATATAATTTTTAGTTGAATAATTCTATGCTTTGCGCATATAGAACTCGAGTGAATTCTCTGCTTTGCTACCTTCCACTCCTTTTCTGATATATTGATTAAGAGATCTTCTTCCCAATGTCCTCTTGGGTCTTTGAAAGGTAGGGACTCTAATAAGATTTTATATATTGCGGAAATAGTGTTTGTTTCCTCGGAATTGAGCAGTATTTTTCCAGCATTGTGGAGGGTGCAAGGTGGGGGAAATCGGGCAATTTCTGTTTAACAAAATTTCTAATTTGAAGATAGTAAAAGAAATGTGTAGCTGGGAGGTTAAATTTTGAACGTAATTGTTCAAAAGATGTAAATATGTTGTCTATATAAAGATCTCTGAGCATTTTAATCCCAAAACTTTTCCAGGTATTAAAAACTGGATATACTTGCGAAGGTTGAAAGAGGTGGTTCCCTTGCAGAGGTGCCACTGATAAAAGATTTTCCATCTTAAAATGCTTTCTAATTTGGTTCCATATTCTGAGTGAGTAAAGCACAATTGGGTTATTAGTATATTTGCGATAACTTTCATTTATTGGAGAGCAGAGCAGGGAATATAAAGAAGTACTACAGGATTTTACTTCTATTGCAGACCAAGCCTGGGTATGTGCATTTATTTGTGTCCAGGTTTTTATGGCTTGTATGCTTGCTGCCCAGTAATAAAACTGAAAATTAGGTAAAGCCATGCCACCTTCTGCCTGAGGTCTTTGTAGGGTCGCTCTTCGGATACGTGGGTGTTTTGAGTTCCAAATGAGGTTATTATTGAATCTAACTGTTTAAAAAACGATTTATTGATATATATTGAAATGTTTTGAAATAAAAAGAGAAGTTTAGGAAGGATATTCATCTTAACAATGTTAATTCTTCTGGCTAGAGTGAGATGAAGGGTTGACCATCTATGCAAGTCTTGCTTAATTTTTTCCATACAGACGCCAAAATTTTGTTGATAAAGAGCTTTATGTTTACTTGTGATATTTACCCCTAGGTATTTAAAATGATCTGCTATGGTAAAAGGTAGGGTGTCTAATCTAATATTATATGCTTGTGAGTTCACTGGAAAGAGTATACTTTTATTCAGATTAATTCAAAGACCAGATATCTTTTGAAATTCTGTTAGTGCTGTTAAAACAGCAGGGACAGTGTTTTCTGGGTCCGATATATATAAGACCATATCATCTGCATATAGAGAAATTTTCTGTTCCAGTTCTTCTCTGACAATCCCCTTTATCTGATAAGAATTTCGGCAGTGAACCGCCAGTGGTTCAATAGCGATTGCAAACAACAGTGGCGACAAGGGACATCCTTGTCTGGTACCACGTTCTAGTTTAAAGTAGTCTGAGCAAATTTTATTAATACAAACTGAAGCTTCTGGACTGGTATACAGTAGTTTGATCCAAGCACAAATATTCGGGCCAAACCCAAATTTCTCCAATGCAGTGAAAAGGTAATTCCATTCGATCATGTCAAATGCCTTTTCTGCGTCTAATGATAGTAATATCTCTGGGGTGTTTGATTTTGCTGGTGAATATATAACATTAAACAAGTGTCGGAGATTTGAAGATAGATGTCGGCCTTTAATAAATCCAGTTTGATCTTGTGATATTACCGAGGGCAGCACTTTCTCCATCCTTCTAGCTAGGATTTTTGAGAGTATCTTAACATCATTATTCAGGAGTGAAATTGGTCTATATGATGCACATTGTAACAAGTCCTTATTTTGTTTAGGAAAGACGGTGATTAATGCTTGTCGAAATGTTTGAGGTAGTGTTTGGTGGTCTTTAGCTTCTGTAAATGTTACCAATAAGAGTGGAGCTAGCTGAGTGGAGAATTTCTTATAAAACTCTACGGGGTAACCATCAGGGCCTGATGATTTCCCGCTTTGTAGTGACTTTATAGCATCTAGTAATTCTGTTAGCGTTAGAGGTTTATCCAGTTCCTCAGCACTTAAAGCATCTATTTGTGGTATTTGTGAATTATCCAGAAATGCATTAGATTGCGTGTTGTCTTCTTTGGGCTCAGTGGAATATAAAGACTTATAGTAATCTCTAAATGTGTGGATTATTTTATTATGGTCGATGATTTCTTCTCCATTCTTGTTGGTGATAACTGGTATTGCATTGTGAACTTCTTGTTTATGAATTTGTTGAGCTAAAAGCGTATTAGCTTTTTCTCCGTGTTCATAGTAATGCTGTCTAGACTTATAAATAAGTTGTTCAGTTTCTTTAGTTGTTAAGATGTTAAGTTCTGTATGCAGGGCCTGCCTTTTCCTGTGAAGAGCTTCACTTGGACGCCTGGCTTGTTCTTCATCTATTCTAGTAATTTCATTTCTTAGCTCTGACACTTTCTTGGTTTCTAATTTATTTCTATGGGAAAGATATGAAATAATCTGGCCTCTTAAGAAGGCCTTTAGAGTTTCCCAGAGTGCTCCTGCAGAAACCTCTGTGGACGTGTTTGTCTCTAGGAAGAAGCTGATTTGTTTGGATATAAATTCTGTGCAGTTCTCGTCTGCCAATAAAAGAGGGTTAAGACGCCATCTGCGAGGTGAGTATGAGGGGCTTATTGATTTTAGCTCCAAGACTAGAGGGGCATGGTCAGAGATAACAATTGTGTCATATTTGCATGATTTAATTGTAGGCAGGAAATTATTATCTATAAAAAAATAATCAATTCTTGAGTAGCTATAATGCACTGGTGAGTAGAACGAATATGTTCTTGAGTTTGGGTTAAGAAACCTCCAGGGGTCTGATAAGTTGTGATCATTTAAAAACTGTGTAATTATCTTTGCAGTATTAGATGTCGTCCCCCCTGTCACAGGAGTCCTATCTAAGAGTGGATTTAAAACACAATTAAAGTCCCCAGCCATTATAATTTTATGAGTGTTCACATTGGGAATGGATGCAAATAGATTTTGCATGAATTCCTTATCATCAACATTGGGTGCATAAACATTTATCAAAATCATTTTACTGTTATATAAGTTGCCCATGACCATCACATATCTCCCTTCAGTGTCCGACACTACCTCTGATGCTACAAATGGAACTGTTCTATGTATGAGAATTCCCACCCCTCTAGTTTTCTTTATAAAGCTAGAATGGAACATTTGGCCAGTCCAGCCTTTTTGTAATCTGAACTGATCCTTGGTTAGTAAGTGGGTCTCCTGTAGAAATACTATTTTAGCGTTTAAGCCTGTTAGGTGAGAGCATACTTTCTTTCTCTTTAATTCGTGATTCAGGCCTTTAACATTCCAGCTCACAAAGTTAACTGTCCCATCATGGAGACATTGATTCTGAGTTTTTAATGTCATTTATAGTTTTAATTGGTAATATGGCAGTTTTAATCTTAGTTTCAAGATTCCCCATGAGTTGTTGCATTTTAGCCTGTTGTTGCATTGATATTTATAATTATAAGGATTACAAGAATAGATTAGATATAACCTGCTCTCCTTCTCTCCCCCCATTATCCCCCCACCCCCCCCAGTTTTGCCTCCCCACATGAGGCTAGATCCCACTTCGCGATGTCCCAGTCCTCTGACATACGAAGAGACAGAGCACGTCCAAAACAAAACAAACCCCACCCTGCAGCGGCGTTACAGAATTAAAACAGAGATATCTTTTACAGTTAAATCCTTAATACTATCTGCCGAAAATGTTCTCATTAACAATATTTAAGCTTGAAATAATCTTCAGCACTTTTAAGTTAAGATATTAAGATTTAAAAAAAAAAAAAAAAAAAAAAAAAAAACAACCCTGGGAATGATTTTAAAAACTAGTCTAGGATAAACCTGGTAATTCCTACTGTAATAGTATAATGGTGATTATATAAATAGTAGAACAAGCAATAAACCAAGGGTATGAAGTTAAACAGTCTACTTTAAGGTATAGTAAAATAAAGAAAAAAATAAATAAAATAATAAAAATAAATAAAAATAAATAAATAAAAAAATAAAAAAATAAAACGAATCCTACTTTAATCACTTCCACATTTTCACACTCACGTCTATAACTCTATAACTCTGATTAAAACATAAACATATAACATATAAAGTCCAGATAAAAAAAAAAAAAAAAAAAAAAAAGAAAATAAGGGATGTATAATTATAATACCAGTCTCTTTAAACATGGATCCAGCGATCAGATCATAGGTCCTTCCCGTGCCTTGATAGAATACGGCTCTTTAATTTTAATTAACTTTCAAATAAGTGTCGGAAACAGCTTTTTTAATTCTTTTTCAGCTTCTTCTTTGCTGAAGAAAATATAATGTCGATCTTGAACTTCCACTTTCAGTTTGGCAGGATACAAGAGGCTGTATTTGATATCGGCTTCTCGTAGAATCCTTTTAATGTCGATGTAGGATCTGCGTTTTGCAGCTGTTGATGGTGAGAAGTCGGGAAAAATACGAATAAGATTATTTTCGAATATAATCTCTTGCTTGTGTCTGAGAAGTGCCATCACATCAAGCTTATCTTGATTTTCATTCTACTTTTCTAGGTGTTGTAATTGTTTCATGAATCCATTATTTACTTATTAATGGGTCTGATGTTAAAGTACTTGCAGCCTTTGATTATTTAGTGTTATTTAGCAGCGTTGTCTGTTCTGCTCTTTTTTAATTGTCATTAATAAGATACAACAAAGGGGAAAACTGCACAGAGAAAGGGAAAAATATAATGAAAATAGAGTTTAGCATTTGAATCTATAGCAAAAGCAGAAATATTTCTTAATGTCTTATAAATGTTAAAATCATGTTGCTGTGCTTTTCTGAAAGTTGGAATAAAAGAAAAATAATACCAGCTAATTAAATGAGATTAGTGCAATCAGGTGTTGTTGCTGATTAGGAATCTGGTTGGAACAAAAACCTGCAGCCACAGTGTGCCCCCAGGACCGAGGTGGGCAAGCACTGGATTAATCCACACTTCTTCACATAACAATCTAGCCAATACCCAGACTTTAAGTGTTTGCTTTCCTTCTTTTCTCCTCCTCCAATGGGTTTGCCTGCTGCCTCCTGGTTCTGACTCCCTGAGTTATGGCAGCGGACTTCTTTTAAGGTGGACCTGGGAGCACTTCTGGTGAAAAGCCAGGGAGGTCCTCCCCCAACAGTGCCCTTTATCGTCTCCCAGGGATCCTACAGGGCTATACTGTACTTCTGAACTCCAACTCCCATGCAGCCCAGCGGGTGTCCAGACTGGAACTCTATATGAGGGAGATTGACACCTAGTATAATGGAGGATGAACTGGTCCCTTTCGTCCTTTCCACTCACTCCTATATTTGCTGTTTTCAGTAGGAAGCTGCTCTTTTTGGGGGGGATGTTAGAGTGCGTGAGTTTATTCAGTGCTGCAGGATCAATACACATGTTGATCTTTTTTTTCTTTCAGTAATAGCGCCAACATAAATCCACACCCGATCTGACGCTGTTCATTTTCAAATAATATTGCATTAGTGCGATGGTGTTTTCACATATATTGTCTCTTTCTTTCAGGTGTGTAATAGGAACCAGAGCATAGAGAGAAGCGTGTACATTGTGACAGGTACACACGTTGTAAATGTAGGAAAGACGATCCTTGCGGTGTGTGAACAGTTAACATTTGAATCTGATGATTGCATATAGCACTGAACTTACTGCTCTGTACTATTCTGTCCTCTGCATGTCCTGGAGTACAAAAGAAACAGCATACAGCAACATGTGGGGACTGGCAAGATCGGGGAAAAAAAACACGCAGTCACTGATTACAAACCGCAAGATGTTATGCGAATGAATATGAATAATATGAATAATGTTGCACCTGTGCCACAAAGTTTTCCGAAATGTACTATACAGGTCATAAAACGAATAATTCCAAATATCATATATACCTACGTCTGTGTTTTTTTGACATCATACACCATAAGGTGAACACTAATTCAGCATGAGCAGGAACACTCAATAAAACTGAATCAAAAAAAATCAAGTGACGGTGAGATACGAAGAAGGCAGATTCACCAGCGTTTGTGTGTCAGCTTTTATCCCTCCAGATGAGAGAATGTCCAGTTCCATTGTCTCAAAACACCACTCACATCTCCAGTTATTCCGTTTCAAATAAAAAATAACAGCGTCAGATCCCTTGGGGGGGTGGTAATATGTATCGTGATCGTGATTTAGAGAGAATAAATGTAAAAAAAACGGTAACTTTTACAAGTCCTATAAATGCACACTGTGTGTTACAGACGCAAACCAAATGTATGTGTGTACTGTATAATATTAACACAGGAGCAGCTCACTACTGAAAACGGCAAATACAGTATAGGAGTGAGTGGGGATCGAACTGGGGACTCTTGATTACAAGCCAGCAAATCTTACCGCTACGCCATGGAAGCTGTTGTATCATCCATGAACCCTTTTGTGAAAGTGTTTACTTGATCTTTGGACTTCAGGCTTCATACACTGTATAGTTTATGCCTACATTTTGACATTTACTACTAAAATATGAAAAACATTTCTGTTTTAAAAATGTGTTTACACAGATTACTGTAGAAACGGAACACACATGAAATGCATGTGTTCCAAATAGTGATCTATTATTTCCACTCTAAAACTCCAGCACTTCAGTCACTCTCAGATAATCAAACAAGGCATGAGCTGGGAAAACTTAGTGAACGTTCTGCGGCGGTGGGGGATGGAATAGCCGGCTGCTTGCTGCTCGTGTTAATGGGCACATTTAGAAGACAAAAGAGAGGTGAGAACGGTTTTAAGGTGGGCCGGATCTACGAGTTTTTTCGTAGACTCTGATAATTCTAGTGTTAAATATAACTACCTTTGCTATCTGTCTAAAATGGATAAAATCTAAGTAATCAACAAAGACCTCAGCGCTAATGTTTGCAGTGTGCACCATGCAATGTACATGCCGCCTTTACATTTAGCATGCGATTTATAAAAGCAGTGTTTAATTTTTTTTTTTGGAATAACAAATGCTATGGATTTTACAAATAAAAATGTTTGTGATGCACCATCTTTGGAATGATGGAGACATAGCAATGGACAGAAACACAGATACTTGTCCTTTTGTTAAGGTACACTATATTTAAATTTTAAAGGGTAAAGTAAAACCTAGTCATTATACTTAATGTTACTTCACTTTGAAAACTCCTTTAGTTTTCTTACCTTGCAAAGGGCATCTGTGCATTACACTGAAATGAATAAATTAAACATAATAAAAACAAAAGTACAGAAGTGGGACTTAGTGTGAGTCATATGTCTTTTATTCCAAGTATTCTCACACGATCATGCACCCTGTTCCCATACAGCTCAAAATGTTTTATAGGATGTTAGTGTTAAATTCAACATTACCATCAGACATCAGGAACAAAGAATCCTGGAAGGAATACATTACATAAGATAATAAAGTTCCAATGTTATATGGGTTATTCTTTTGCAAAGCTAGCTATTTGGATGTTAAAATCCATATGATGAATTGTCAAGTGGTCATATTCATTTGCATCAACCTTGTAATCATTCTTAACCATCACCACCAAACAAACAAAAAAAAATCTCAAACTGTCATTTGGCCAATGAATGGAAAGCTTTTATTCAAAGTTAAATTTGCATCTGGGATGTATCAACTTGTTTTCCATGTGTTAGCATTTAAAACTGTTAACGCTGCCAGATCTTGTGATGCAGTTAACTCCACGGAGAAAAAGAACCTCCTGCCAATGTACAAAGCTCTTATGATTTTTCTGTTCTGCCTCAACACAGGAAAAAAGGCAGGTATGAGCCACTGGACACAAAATGTCACTGAACTTTGTTTTTTCATTAATGTTACAAGTCCTTGACAGCCTGGAATATGGCATTAACTAAAGAGAGAACAAGCAGGAGGCTGGGACTGTTAAAGGAAAAAAGCCTGCTTACTTCAGTACATCAAAGTGTCTTATAATGTTCTGTTGAAAATAAGGTTTTATTAAGAATGGGGTCACCAGCTATTAACAGCCTATAAACATTTTATTGAGTGTGCTATTAACAATGATAAACTAACAATAATAAAAATCTTGAATTATATTACTGTTATTTTTTTTTTTGTGTTTTATACTAAGATGGAAAAACTTATGATAAGTTTCAGAGCTTAACAGCTGCTTATAATGGATTCTTAATCTCAAGTTTTGCCATTACTGTTTTTTAATGTATTTAATATGAAACTGTTTTCAAAACTCATAACACCAATTAAATAACAATATATATTCAAACTGGCTAGATACACAGTTACATTCTATTGTATCATTTTGTTAATTAAGCAAGTAAATAAAAAATAGAAAATGATACATTAAAGTCAATTAACTCAATTCAATTAAATGTGTTCTTATTCAGTTCAGTTTATTAAGCTCAGGATGCACTCAGAGACTATATTTATCTACTTTCTCTCTCTATATATATAAAATCCTAAGCCCAAAAGTGCAACGGTTTTATGTGACGTTTTTATGTCACTTGTTTTGTCACGCTTTAAATCAGGCCTATTTTAAAACCTACATACATATTTTTGGTATCATTCTTTTCAGAATTTATCGAACTTTAATGTGACGTTGTTAGATTTTCAGATGCTTATTATGTTTTCAAATTATAAATTAAAAAATATCAAGAACTCACGTCCCGCGAGACGAGACTTTGTGCCAAGAGATTTAACCACGCCCGGGGCCAGAAATAAAAGACAACAAGTAGGACAGCTGCTGTACAGGCTTTTAAATGATCGAAGTTGCAGATCATGCAGCACGGCAGCAGCAGCAGCAAGTCAGCAGCTGATCGAGCAAAGAGGAGGTAAAAAAAAGACCTGTATTTGGTTTCCATTGTATCACCATTTTAAAGGGGGTTTTGGAGGAGTGACCAGGTCTCCTTGGGGTGCGTTCAGCCCCCCTCTTCACAACGCGAGCAGCAGAGATGAGAAGTGGCTGGCAAGCGATGTGAGCAGGGGGGTAACACACTAGTATAAATTATTTAAATTAAGTGCATATGAAAAAATAAGTTCATCAATGAACTTGTCTTCAGCCACAAATTTGTTTGCTGTTTTAAATTTTAAATTGACAGCGGTTACTCCAACTTGTACTTTTACTTGTCCACCAGCCACTGGGATTGCCCAATACAACGCCAGAGAAAGAACGCACATGCACAAGAATCTCATACAGCGCCACCCTTCCTATGCTTTAAACAAAAATAAAAATCACTATATTAGACTGAAGTGGCCGATCTAATTTTATCAGCAGATTATCATTGTAAAGAAACAGCGTTATCAATCTGCAGCTAAACGGTGTTTGAAATAATTAATTACACAGGAAAGATGCTGCTCATCTATTTAATATAAACATAGGATGGGTTAATAACAATAATGAATAATAATTATTTACATTTATATAGCGCTTTTCTTACTACTCAAAGCAATGTTCATAGTGAGTGGGGAGCCTCTTCAACCAACACTAATGTGCAGCATCCACCTGGGTGATGCAACAGCTACCATTTTGGCTCCACATTAGCTTTTAGGTGGTGAAAGGGTGAGAGAGATAGCCAATTAGAGACAGGAGATGATTAGGGGGCCAAAATGATTAGGCCATGGATGACAGCTTAGCCTGGACATCAGAATACATCGTACTCTTCATGAAGGATGCCCAGGGATGTTTTATGACCCCAGAGTGTCAGGACCTCAGTTTTACTTCTCATCCGAAGGACAGCACCATTTTTTACAGCACAGTGTTTCTGTCACTGCACTGGGCCATTGAAGTCCACCTTTAGACCACAGAGTAAGCGCCCTCTGCTGGCCTCACCAATACCTCTTCCAGTAGCATCCCAAGCTTTTCCTAGAAGGTCTGTCATCCAAGTGCTGGACATTCTAAGCCTCAAGTGGATTACCTCTTCTGAAATGCATGTAGTATGGCTTAAGAAAGGGAAGAGCAGTTGATATGCTGAGAGAAGATTGGAGCTTCTTGCCATTTTGTATCTGGTATTTAGTTTCTACAATGCACAAACAGTGCCACAAATAGTAAGGACTGACTGAAACCTCAGCTAGTGCTGTGCTGAAACAGTTGCTTAGCGGTAAAACATGACGATGACTGAGTCGGAGTGGAGGTTTATGTGAATGTGAATGTGAAGGGCCATGTATGTTACTGTGCGTCTTAAGACTGACATTAAATTAAATAGTGTCACCTTTGGGATTCCTGCTATGCAGTTAATTAGTTTCTTTCCAAGTTCTTATTTGTATAATTTTAATGAATTACTGGGTTTTAACTAATATTACTAGCTAGGCGGTGAGCTTATTTTCTTTTGGTAACGATTGGGTACAAATCTATTGGGTATAGTTTCAAAAACATTATGTTTAATAAAGTTAAACAGCAGTTCATCACAGACCATCCACCACTAACACATGTCACTTCAGTTGGAATCTAATGTGAATAAAAGCTATTGAGCCACCACAAGCCTATTTAGGCTACATTATTAACAACACGACATTGCAGAAAGCACATATTTAATGTAGTCAGGCAACACATGTAATTGCATTCTAGTCTTGCTGTTATTATTGAATATGATTCATTGTTAAAAAACATTTAATAAACACAAATGTGATAACTGACTCTTGGATGAAGTAACTAAAAAATTGTGTAATACTCCAACTTTAATAACATTTAACATAGGCACCAAATGCACCTAATTGTTATGCCATGCACACATTGTCTAACTTGTACATTCTTTGGCTTTACATATCAATGTATAAATAAAAATCATTTTGTCTTTTCCAAATCCTAGCAATAGTGAGCTTGCCATCACGAGTGGTGGTGAGGTCTAAAATAAAACACATCTAACTTGAGGGGACCAGCAAAATAAGACACATTTCACTCTTCTTCGTAATATTACTTCAGTTCAGTTTGCTGATAATTAGTGATGTTTGTTTATGGTCAGCTCTCTTAAGGTCCTGACACAACATCTCAATCGGTGGCAGGTCTGAACTTTGGCTTGGCCAAATGACAAAACCTTAAGTCTTTTCTTTATAACTCATTCATTAATAGATTAGCTGATATGCTTAGGACTATTGTTTTCTTAGATGATCCCATTTTTGTTAGTCTTTAGCTATTGGACAAGTGGCCCCACATTTCACTCACATATACTCTGGTATATTGTGTGGCATCCA
The DNA here is from genome assembly GCF_900747795.2 of Erpetoichthys calabaricus. Lineage (NCBI taxonomy): Eukaryota > Metazoa > Chordata > Cladistia > Polypteriformes > Polypteridae > Erpetoichthys > Erpetoichthys calabaricus. The sequence goes on along the minus strand of NC_041411.2, from coordinate 66,250,368 downwards.
GGTCTTGTAGCTTAAGAACAAAACCAAACTATCATCTTTCTATTGCAAAGCTTGGTGATTAGCATAAGGGTGTTTGTTATGGGGTTGTTGCGGTAATATACATCGGTTGTTGAACACAATGACAAAATAACTACACTTTGAACCTGTTCAGAAGTCTTTTGATTCATTCAGATGCAACTTTGTTCTTTAAGTGGCTTTCTCCAGGTTACCCTTCCATCAAACCACACTTGTTTGGTCTTTTTCTGATCGTGAGCTACTATGAAGAATAACATGTAAACTACATCTGTAATATCCTAAACTATAACATCATAACACTATTACATCTACCATGTTGAACTGCTGGTTTCAGGATGTAGTGTTTGAGTTCTTTGTGTTTTCTATATATTTCAAATCGTACAGTCATTTTGCTATTATGTTCTAATGGGTCTGCGGTGGGTTGGCACCCTGCCCAGGATTGGTTCCTGCCTTGTGCTCTGTGTTGGCTGGGATTGGCTCCAGCAGACCCCCGTGACCCTGTGTTCGGATTCAGCGGGTTGGAAAATGGATGCATGGATGGGTTCTAATGGGTCAAAATAAACAAGTGTAAATTTAGCTAACATAATAAATGCCTAGTTAACAACCAAGCAGAGAAAAGCAAAAACTTTGGTTCATAGAGTTCAAGGAAAAAAATAAACCACAGTGTCTTGGAACATTTCTTTAAAAGTTCATCTAATGTAGGCTAACTGGCAGCCTTACCCATCTCTGCTTATTCTGCTGCATATTCTGAACGCAATGGAATTTTGGATGAAAGGGCTAAAAGTAAGTGTGCTTCTTGCTGCCTGTTAAGGGTGCACCCTCCTTTTAATAGAGGTTTCGGCTTGACTAGTCACTGAGTTCACAGATATAAAATGCAAAGCCAGAAAAGAGGTGTAAGAAAATGGAATCGCAGAACACAAAAAGACGAATGGCAGCAAAGCGGTGTGAATTAGTGAGTGAAGGAGAGGAAGATGATACTCTTTAATGTAAGTGTTGCAACTCAAGACTCCAGACAGCAGGATATGGATGGAATTTCATCAGTGGTGTATTTGCATAAAAATGGCCCCAGTTGACTGACTTTTTCAAGTTGCAGAGTGGCTCTCTTTTATTACATGATGCAATGACAGCACCAGTTTACTTACGAGTTCATGTAATTTCACTTGAGTCATGTAATGTTATAACACTACATATGCAGCTACTGGTTCCATTGAATCCCCACCACTAATTGTTTTATCATGAGTATAGGCTCTTTCCCATCAACACAAACTTTTTTCAGGAACCACAAACGATTGTAGCATTATTACCTCAAGAACTCAGGCCATTTATAGGTCCTGGTAAGCAGTTCCTGGTACTTTTTTTGGTTCTATTCAATAAGGGCGCGCACAAAAAGGCGACCTTCAAAAGGGCGACCTCAATTGGGCGCGGAGAATAAAGGCGCACGTAAATAAGGCGACCTCAATTGAGTGCTGAATAAAGGCGCCCGTAAATATAGGCGAGCTGCAAAAGGGCGACCTCAATTGAGCACGGCAAATAAAGGCGTTCGTAGATAATTTAGTTGAAATGGCTCTGGAATATGTGAAGAGCAACAAAGGTGCAGATCTACTCGTAGTCGAAGGCTATACATTCAGAAAGGAGAAAACTATCAATGGGAAATACATCTGGAAATGCACTGAATATAGACCTACAGAGACACTTAGGAGCGAATTAAATTAATTGTCCTTGATTATGCTAATAGACCACATCTCGAATATCTACGTGGCATTGCACATAATCTACAGCTTCAAGTGTAACTTGCTTTCACCTTTTTATACATTCAGTCATTGCCTTAATCGAATTTTCTGTAATTTTGAAAACAACGAAATATAGAGAGCTTTAGAAATAGTTTGTTAGAAGTTCATGCATTAATTAATTGGATGTTTTAATATTCTTGCTTTCACCTTTTTATACGTTCAATCATTGCCTTTATCTAATAAATTTTCTGTAATAATTTTGTTGCGTTTGCCTTTATTCGCTGCGACCAATTGACGTCACCCTTTTGAAGCTCGCCTTTATTTATGCGCGCAGTTATTCGGCGCTCAATTGAGGTCGCCCTTTTGAAGATCGCTTTTATTTATGTGCGCTTTTATTCGCCGCGCCCAATTGAGGTCGCCCTTTTGAAGGTCGCCTTTTTGTGCGCGCCCTTATTGACGGATACCCTTTTTTTAGCTCCTGCTCCAAGGTACAAATTTTTCATTCAACCAGGATCTATTGCTGGTGGAGATCTGGCAAGGAATTGTGCCGATGGGTTAACCGCAAGCACAGGCACCATCTTGGGAGAGTTATCGGTGAAGATAAAGCACCGCACTTTACATCGCATTACTGGCAATTGACGCAATAATCTTCCCTGTGGTGTCATGACCATTTAAAAGCAATAAGGTCAAGGGGGAAGCCCGTGAACTCCTGATCATGGTGCACTTTGCACTGCATCATTCTTCATTGAAGCAATAATCTCCCCCATAAAGTTGTAAATTGATTCGAAGCAATAAGGTGTTGTTGTCCTGCATGAATTCCCAAACGCACATCACTTCACACCACATCACTCTTTTTTGCATGCCACATATTTTGCTTAAAGGTTACAGTTCCAGTAGTGCAGTGGGAAAGCAACACAAGAAAGTGGCCATGGACGAAAAGTAGCCCAGGATGTCATTGGTTCCTAAGAGCAAAGTTCCTGTGCTAGGAAAATGCTTTGTTATACCCAAATTACGCTCATGGTCTTTATCTAGAGTTTGGAAATCTACACTGGGCTCATCTTTTTTAGCTGTCTACTTTTTAAATAGCTAAATCATCTCATATCTTGACAGCTGTCACATTATGTCTTGTATCACTGTGGTGTCTGTACATAGCTAAACTGATGCACTGGTGCCATTTAAAATCTGAGGAATGAGCTGCATACTCCGATTATGAATAACCTGATTACTGTGTTTAACAGTATTTATGATTATGAAACAACTGTTTCTGAAAATAGTATCCCACTATGAGCAGTTCCACTGGTATTGTGCTAAATAAAAATGAATATGTACAAATTATTTGTAATCAAAGGTGTGAGGAGGAGAATTTAGTCATAAGTGGTCTTATTTGTTTTGAATCATTAGATTTTATCTGCTAGCAGTTTCTGCAATACATGAGCAGTTTTCCTGTTAAATTTCAAAATATTGCATTTATTTTGGTTTGTATCTTCACACTATATTTTACTATAAACTAAGAAAATAATTTGACAGCTGTGGCCGGGTGCAGGAATGAAAATTTGGTAATTCCCTTTATTGTTCAAAGACTTCGCTTCCCGGGTCCTCCCTGCGTGGAGTTTGCATGTTCTCCCCGTGTCTGCGTGGGTTTCCTCCGGGTGCTCCGGTTTCCTCCCACAGTCCAAAGACATGCAGGTTAGGTGGATTGGCGATTCTAAATTGGCCCTAGTGTGTGCTTGGTGTGTGTCCTGCGGTGGGTTGGCACCCTGCCCGGGATTGGTTCCTGCCTTGTGCCCTGTGTTGGCTGGAATTGGCTCCAGCAGACCCCCGTGACCCTGTGTTCGGATTCAGCGGGTTGGAAAATGGATGGATGGATGTTCAAAGACATAAAAAAAAAAGCTTTTCAGCATGTATTTCTTCCCATTATGTGAATTTTAATTAAAGAAAGGAGGTAATAAAGCTCGATCCGGTGGGTTGCTCGTACCAGTAATGACGCCTCCTTCTGGAAGCCCAGGGTTTTTATGGCGACTGAACTGGAATGAGGTGGGTCAGTGGCCCTCACTTGGTGGCTTCTTGGCACTGTGGGAAAGAAAGTTATAACAGTGTTAGTGATATCACCCCCTCTCATCCTAGCAAGTTACTACATACCTCAACAGAGCCTGTGAGGAGGTCCTCCAACGTACTGTGTTCATAAGAAATACTTAAGAATGGAGTGAGATCACTTCAGTTTAGTTTTTTGTCTGGTACTTCCTGACTCACCAGTATGGGAAACCCCTATACATGGCATACCATTTGGCTCGTCCTGATGTCTAGTGCCACACACATGTGAGTAGGAGGCAGCTAAAGGGCCTGAGTAATTGCAATAAAACATCTGACCAGGGGGCGGTGGAGTGCGCTCACTGTCTTTCTCAGTTCCCTACAGACCCTGCAAGGTTCCAGCGCCTCAGAAGACATCACTTCTGGTGCCGGCCATTTTGATGACGTCACTTCCTTTACGGGCCTTTAACCCCTTAACCGCCCTCTGCCGGATATAGCTTTATTGCTGATGCCTTACTGCCGGAATTATCCGGCACATTTGCCTGTGGTTATGTGAATGCCTGGCGCGTAGTATAACTGACAGTTTGGTGTGGGTATTATTACTACGTTGTATTTCGACAACTCTGCGCTTGTATTGGCCGATCACGTGATGTGATTCGAAAGTGAAAGCTGTGAATATGGCGAAACGTAAACTGACTTCAAGTGAGGTTTTGCAGGCGATTTTGGACAATAATTCTGATCATGATTGTAGCAGTTCTGAAGAAGATTTTAGCGACAATGATGATCAGCAACGTGCGCTGCATGATACTGTGAATGACAACGCATCGGATGATGGCGATGAGTGGGTGTATCCCCAGCATCTCAACTGGACTGCTGCCCGTTATCTGAGCCAGATATGAAAGATCCAAACCGTGACCGCTTGTTCAAGCTACGTCCTTTGATTGACCATTTATTTGAAACATTTCAGCAGGTATTTCAGCAGGTAAATACTGCTTGAATAAATGTAAAGTAAAAAAACGAAAATTGTTCAGATTTCTCCTGGCATGGGGAATATTTAGGGAGTTGGCGGTTAAAAGGTTAAAGCCTCCATCTTTGTCTGTAATAGTCAGTTCTGTTTTGGACTCTGTTTCTATGCCCACCGTGCTTCAAAAACTTAACTTTTGCAGCCGGAAAACAATATACGGGTGGCTGCCCCAAATCTTTATGATGTCTGTGTTGCTTTCTTATCACACTAGTTATGCATGAAGTTGAACTTTTTGGGGTTTACCATAATTTTTGGTTCTCTAGACCTGAAAACACCTCCTTTTTAGACCACATTTTGTTCATGAAATTAGACGCTTATGCTAAAGAGTAAACAAGTAGGTGTCTTCAATACAAATGATCAGAAGGACTTGAAGCTGTGCCTACCACATGAAACAACCCCTGGGGCACACCCCCAGAGGGAAATAAGGGGTCAAATGTACTTCTTTTCACAGAATTCAAACAAATGGTAATAAAGGCATGAGACATGCTATTTTGTGGTCGCTGATCATGAATTTGAGAATATTTTTGATATTTCATTCTTTACCGGTGGTCCTAGCCCACTAAGGGGCACTTCCAGAAGGATGAAAATGACAAATTTCAAACTTAAGTACGTGGGGTATCATTTTAGACTATTTCAAGGTCAGTGAATGCAAATGAGACGTTATTTTGAATGTTTGATTCTATACTAGTGATCTAGCCCTCTATGGACGTCTATCAGGAGTTGAAAAATCACACATTTCTAGTACAACTGTGAATATTTACACTTTAAACATTGTAATTGAATCACATATTTCAAATATATAATGCAGCTATTCTTGTTTATTATTTACTTCTACCTCATTGCATGTGTAATTAACAGCCATGTTAGGGTGGCTTACACTAATTGAGACTTTTCTTTTCATAAGTACCAGTAATGCCATGATTGTTGTTTTTTAGGCATTTGAGTTAAATTACCAATAAGTCTGAAAACCAATTTGGGTATGTTGGTATAACAGATATAAACGAGAAGGTATTTAGCTTTGCAATTCTGCACTTGTGATGATAATTTGTTTCATCCCATAGTCCAAAAATGATTTTTACACTTACTTGGCAAGTCATCCAGAGCCTTGCACAAATGAGTGGTGATGTGTGTGCCCATCAGTCTGCTGCTTTGTATCCAGGTTTGCTTCTGAGATCAGCACAGGGTCTCTAATCAGGAGACTCTAATCTCAAATTAACTGGTGCAGAACATTTTAAAAAGTTTGAGGACTTGTACAGCCAGGTCCATTAGTATTTGGACAGTGACACGATTTTCATAATTTTGGCTCCGTGAACCACCACAATGGATTTGAAACAAAACAGTCAAGATGTGATTAAAGTATCGACTTTCAGCTTTATTTCAAGGGGTTTAACAAAATTTCAGTATGAGCTAAAGACAACCATTTTTATACCCCCTCTCCCCATTTTCAGGGGCTCACAAGTATTTGGGCAAACTAAAATAATCGCGAGTATAATGATCATTTCAATATCTGGTTGAAAATCCTTTACAGTCAATGATTTCTTGAAGTCTGAACCCACGGCCATCTCCAAGTGCTGGCTATCCATCCTAGTGATGCTTTGCCAGGCCTTTACTGCTGCTGTCTTCAGGTGCTGCAAATGCATGTCCAATTGGGTTGAATCCAGTTGATTGAAGAATTTTCCACTTCTTTGCTTTGAAAAGCACTCGGTTTGCTGTCACAGTATGTTTTGGATCATTGTCCATCTGCACTATTAAGCATCGTCCTATCAGTTTTGCAGCATTTGTCTGAATCTGAGCAGACAGTTTAGCTCTGTACACTTCAGAATTCATCCTGCTACTTTTGTCAGCAGTCACATCATCAATAAACACCACTGACTGACTTCCATTGGCAGTCACGTATGCTTATGCCATAACAAAACTGCCTCCATCACGTTTTACAGAGGATTTGGTGTTCATCGGATCATGAGTTGTTTCTACTCTTCTCCATAACTCTTCTTTTTCCTAACATTCTAGGATATATTGATCTTAGTTTCCTTTGTCCAAAGAAAATTCTTCCAGATCTGGAAAGGCTTTTAAAAATGGTTTCTGGCAAAGTCTAATCTGCCCTTCCTATGCTTGAGGTGGTTTGCACCTTGTGGAAAACCCTCTGTCTTTATTTTCATGATGTCCTCTCTTGATTGTAGACTTTGGCAATGATAGGTCTACCTCCCAGAGAGTGTTATTCATGTGGCTAAATTTTTCGAATGGGTTCTTCTTCAACAAGGACAGAATTCTGCAATCATTCAGCAGTTGCCTCCTGTGCTTTTCCAGACCTTCTGACTTCACCAGTGTGTTCCTTCTTTTTAAGAATGTACCAGATGGTTGATTTGACTACTCCTGGTGTTACTGCTATCTCTCTAAAGCACAGGTGTTGAACTCCAGTCCTGGAGGGCCGTAGTGGCTGCAGGTTTTCATTCTAATCATCATCTTTGTAAGAGCCATTTACCTAGTTATATAAGACTAGTCATGTGCACCCAACTACGTTGCGCATGTTAAAGTTGTCTGTGAAGGGCTCCCTGTTTAAACGCGGCTGCCAGTCGTGAACTGGGCCCTTCGTCGCACAGCATTATGATTTTTTATAAGGGAAACAAAATTACAAAACAAAACCCTTGGACATTGATTCGATAGGAACGGCCTACTCAGAATCACTGTCCTCACGTTTCCTCTCACGATCTCTTCTCAACCTTTCTCCAATCTCACAGGTTGCTTTGTGGCAATCCAAAGAGTAAGGAAGAACCAATGCTTTTTTCTTGAACTCCAAATGCCGACTGATGGAAAATCACAGAAGTATGTCCGACTTATATACTCTGACTGCCGACTCCAAGAAGCGGGTGAACATTCGATTTGGACGAAGTGCTGCCAACGACGGTCGATAGAAACAGAAAAAACTACAGTCTCGACAATGAAGCAGGTGTCGACGCCAGATCTAAACACAAAGAGTGGCATCGACAGTGTTTGTAAAGAAAAGTAACAACCAAGGCAGTGTCGGGGGAACATGAATTCGAAACAAAGATCAAGATCCAAATGAAGATTATATATAAAGATTAGTTAATTTAAAGCACAACAATTTGTTTAGTTTGAATGTCTGTGTTTTGAGGTGTGACTGGAGTACTACAGTCTTCAGTACTATAAGCCTGGAGGAGATTCTTAATGCAATGCCTATGTTTTAGCTGTCTCTCTACTGCCATCTAGTGCTTCTTCTTCTAATTCATTCGCAGACAAACAAAGATCAAGATCCAAATGAAGATTATATATAGAGATTCATAAATATTTTATTAGATGATAATGTATAATCTATGGGAGGTTCCTAAATCCCCCATAAGTAGAATTGTATTGGTATATTCTTGCCATTTCTAACAGCTTTGAGTAAACATTATTCTTCAGTTAGTGACAGCCTTGCCATGTGTAAGGTGTAGAGGCATACGGTTTTAAACCATGACCGCGCCTGTGCACATGCCTATGTGCTTATGGGCCTACGGCCTTTTTTGAGTGTGTAAAGTAACTCGTAAAACAACACTTATTTAAGTGCAGAACCGTACACTTATAGTGTACAGAAGAAGAAGCTAAGAATCTTTAAGTATATAAGAAGTTAAGAACCTTTAAGTAAAGAAGAAGTAAAGAACTTTAAGTACAGAAATAACTAAAGTTTCTCAAGAAAAGCGAAGTTTAGAGAAGACATTTTTCCTTTTTTTTGCCTTTTATTCTACATGTGTAACTATTTTTCTTTTATTCTTATGTGGATTATTTGCTTTTAATTTTCACTAATTTTAAAACGAACTTTTGGACTGAGAGATTTCTTTTGACATGTGTTTTACCCGTGCTTGATCTCACCTTATGCTTCGGCGGCTACAATCTTCATTAATGACCAGTTTTTGCTGCTAATTAACTTTTTTTTACCTTAGTTTTAATTAACCTGACTCAGGCCCCTTTGCTGTTTCTTTTTATTTAACTAGTAGCCAAACAATAATGAGACACAAAACAAGCCACCACATGACCAGCTCATCTGCGTCCATCTCACAATATTTGAAAATAAAGAAAGGTGAAGGTCTCAGTAAGGTTGATCTCTCAGGTCACCAAAACATTTTGACAATGTTCTTAGAAAAAAAATCAACAGTTTTGTAAATGTCTGCTGTGGCAGAATGAGAGCAGCAGCAAGCTGTGGAATTAAATAACGGGTTTAATTAACAGCAAGAATTGGCTTCTCATTAAGAAAGTGGTTGGAGTTTGAAGCCCTGATTTAGCTTGTCATCTGTTGGCTCGTTTCACGTCTCATTTCTGTTTGGCTATCATTTAATGAAGAAAAGAATCAATTCAGAGGACTGAATCCTTAAAAACATGTGACTGAAATGAAGGGAAAAGGAGTTAATTAGCAGTAAAAACTGGTCACTGATTAGGAAAAGGGTGAGAATGAAGACCTGCAGCCACTGTGGCCCTCCAGGACTGGAGTTTGACACCCCTGCTCTAAAGGGTTTGTTTTGTTTTCTCAGCCTAATGATGGCCTGTTTTTACTTGCATGGACCTCGTATTGGGACTTTACAGAGACAACTTCCAAATGCGCATTCCACACTTGGAATCAACTCCAGACGTTTTACCTGCTTAATAGTTAATGAAATAATGAGGGGATTGCTCCCACCTCGTTATGTAACAGCTTGTAGCCAAATGTCCATATTCTTTTGAGCCCCTGGAAATGGGAGAGGCTATGCAGAAAAAAATGTCTGTCCTTTCCAAACAGCTCATTTTTGGTAAACCCCTTAAATTAAAGCTGAAAGTCTACACTTTAACAATTGCTTTATTTCAGATCCATTGTGGTGGCGTACAGAAGCAAAATTATGAAAAACCTTGTTCTGTCCAACTACTTATGGATCTGACTCTACATTAGATTATAACAATTTAGATTTTAAATAAATAATAAAAAAAATGATCAGCCTTTCTCTTCCTTGTGCAGCATGATTGGACAGGTCTGTATATTTAACCGCTTAACCGCACTCTGCCGGAAATATCCGGCATTGTAGCTTTATTGCTGACGCCTTGCTGCCGGAATTATCCGGCACATTTGCCTGTGGTTATATGAATGCCTGGCGCGTAGTATAACTGACAGTTTGGCGTGGGTATTATTACTACGTTGTATTTCGACAACTCTGCGCTTGTATTGGCCGATCACGTGATGTGATTCGAAAGTGAAAGCTGTGAATATGGCGAAACGTAAACTGACTTCAAGTGAGGTTTTGCAGGCAATTTTGGACAATAATTCTGATCATGATTGTAGCAGTTCTGAAGAAGATTTTAGCAACAATGATGATCAGCAACGTGCGCTGCATGATACTGTGAATGACGGCGCATCGGATGATGGCGATGAGTGGGTGTATCCCCAGCACCTCAACTGGACTGCTGCCCGAGGTGAACTACCTTTTCTGCATCCGTTTGAGGCAACGTGTGGCTTTATTGTTGATGTAAACAATTACACTGCTGAGCAGTTTTATGAGCTGTTTGTGTCACCTGATTTGATCAGACATTTTGCTCATCAGACAAATCTGTATGCAGCACAGTTTATTGAGAAAAATCCCAATTTACCTCCACATTCCCGTGTTCGTGCTTGGGTAGACACTGATGAAAACGAAATGAAAAAATTCATTGGGATTTTGATGTTGATGGGAATAATCAGAAAACCAGATATTGAGATGTACTGGTCTACAGATCCTATGTATGCAACACCTATTTTTGCAGGTATCATGACACGTAACCGACTCTCTTTGCTGCTGAAATTCTTTCATTTGAATGACAACAGAAATGAGCCAGATAAGAAAGATCCAAACCGCGACCGCTTGTTCAAGCTACGTCCTTTGATTGACCATTTATTTGAAGCATTTCAGTTGCCCTACATGCCAGGACCGTCAGTTACAGTTGATGAAAGTTTATTGTTGTGGAACCCTGAGAAAAGGTACATTTTGTGTTTTATTATGTGTTTGCCCATTTCTAGAACTTGCACAACATTTAGTGGTCAATACTGCTTGAATAAATGTAAAAAATGTAAAAAAAATGTAAAAAAGTAAAAAAACGAAAATTGTTCAGATTTCGCCTGACGTGGGGAATATTTAGGGAGTTGGTGGTTAAAGGGTTAAGACTCACAATGTTAAAATATTTTAGATTTCAGAATGTCTTCTTATTCAGTCTCAACTCACTGACTTCACTCAATTTAATGCTGATTGATTGCTGTCTTTTATTACTCAAGAAAAGTCTCAGCTTTAAGAAATGCCAGCAATTTCTTTCCTCACATAGCAAATGTAGTGATTTCTAAATGGTCGCCAAATGACCTGGTTAGTACAGCGGTTGGGCCGGCTGCCTTGGTTCAATTTCTGATGTTTGCACTTTGTTCATTTCTGCATGCTTTTTCCTTTGGGTACTAATGTTTTCCTTTCACATTCCAAAACCTTGTAGGTTTGGCTGATTGCCTCCACTAAATTGGCCATATTTCAGTATTTGCATGAGTGGGCTTTGCAGTAGACTACCATCCCAACTACAGTATAGTCCCTATAACCTAGAAATGAATTAGTTTGGGAATATTATGTTTAAAATGCACCAAGGTGGGATTTGAATCTTAAACATCATAGCTGCATGTCTTATCCGAACGGCATTTAGTCCCACGGGATTGGAATTCAGCAGATGTGTAGTCTTCAAAAAGCCTTCCTCATTCACACTCCCCCACTTCAGATAATAAGGAAACACATCGAAATATTTAAAAGTAAGGAAGTACGGGATACTCTGACCAATTATACTTTTATTTTTTTCATTTCAACTCCAAAAACATCTTATCATGGACCCCCTGAATTACACAGTTCACATTCTGATTTACAATCAGGTTAGTTTATGGCATGTTGAAAAGAACAAGCCTTCCTTTGAAAGCCATGAGAGCACATGTGGGATTTGGGCCCAAGGGCTTTTACTATTAGCAAGATGGAGCTTTGTGCCAAAGCAAACAAATATTTGGAAAGGCTTTAGGTAATTACATAACAAACTTCAGATTTAAATTCTTAAAAGACGTTTATGCTTACATTCCTTCTCATGCACTCTGTATACACATAACATGTAAATTTGAACATTCACATGATACAGTATATTGCTTGAAGGATGTTTTACTTTTAATATCTATTCATGGTAGAAAGGAAATTTATTGTAGTGTGGCATACGTATAGCAGATGTTACTGTGCCTGTGAAATCACCTCACTGGTGCCTCACTTCAAGATGAGCTTAGTGCATTTTATACACGTTTTGGGGTTCAAAACTCAATGCCTCTCCAGTGAACCAGAAGGCTCTGGAACACAGCTTGGCAAAGGTTAATGTTTGCAGAATCTTTAGAGAACATTAAAACCGCTGGCTTGACTTGTGTTTTGCTGTGCAACCTCATACAGTTGAACCACAGCCTAGTGACTTGTTTCCAAGCCAGGAGCTTTGACAGCACCTGATGGCACAGCTCCTCCAATTCAGACCTCCTGTCAGCTGCGCTTTTTCGTTATGCTATGCTGGGGTGGCAATGATAGATAAGCCATCTAGATCTGTGAAGAGTATTAACTGTATCTGTTTTGTGTGTTGTATTTACCCAACCTACCTGAAAGGGCGTCTCTCCCTGAATTGCCCTTCCCCAGATTTCTTCTATTTCTTTTCTTCCTAAAAGTATTTTTTTCATGTTCTTTTTAGAGTCTGTTAAAGCTCATTGAGGTATCCCTTGTGTGATTTTGGACTATACAAGAAATAAATTGTTGTTGTTGTTGAAATGACTACAGACTACAGCTCAGCAGAACCAGAGTGGCTATATAATCATGGAGCTGTACTTGATGAATTTCAGATAGAGTAACAAGGTATTGATTCCCATCTCACAAGCAAAATTACTGACCCACTCAAAGTGAAGGACAGAAAAGGACCAGCAATTTATGTATTATAAGTAAATGATCCTGCAAACCTAAAGATGTGAAGCTCACTCACTTGTAGTGGTAGCAGAACTGCCATTCACTGGATGCTTTTTCGTACCATTCTGAGTAAACACTGGAGACTGTTGTGTGTGAGAAACCCAGGAGATCAGCAGTCACTGAAATATTCAAAGCACCCCCGTCTGGCACTAACAATCATGGCTCTGTCAAAATCATTGAGATGACATTTTTCCCCATTCTGGTGCTTGATGTGAACATTAACTAAAGCTCCTAAACCATAACTGCATTACTTTAAGCATTGTGCTGCAACTTCATGAGTGGCTGATTAGATATATATAAATGTGATACATTATCTGCCAAAAAATATAAAGAGTATACGACACGTGTTTCACCCCCATTGGGGCTCGTCAGGTGTACGCACTGTGGGGAACAGCCCGGACACAGACAGGCAGACATGATGTTTTTACCACACACGTGTTTATTTATATTATATACAGTGCACATACCCAGTGCCTCAGCACCAATCACCCCTTAAGTCCTGGCCACACGCACAATGCCTTTCTCAGTCTCTGGTCCGCCTCCACTCCTCTCCACCAAGCTTCGTCCTCTTCCACCCGACTCTCGCTCCTGACTGGAAGGAGGCGGCCCCTTTTATTCCCCCCGGAAGGACTCCAGGTGAATCCTGAGGGCTCATAGCCACACCCCTGTGTGGCGGAAGCTCCCATGGTGAAGCTGGAAGTCCACTGGGTGTCTTCAAGTCTCTTCCCCCCAGTACTTCCTGGTGTGGCGGAAGCACTGAGGGCCAACACTCCCAAGGCATTGGGGCGCCCCCTGGCAGTGACCACGGGCCCCTACAGGATTGAACTTCCAAGCTCCGTACCCATGGTCCCCAAAGCCACCAGGGAGGACGCCCCCTCGTGTCCTGGAGGAGGGCTTGTGCCTCCTCCTAGGCGTCCTGGCCGGGCATGGATGCCTGACGGGCACCACAGCACTTTTGCATCCCCTTACAGGGCTCGAACATCAGATGTCAGTGCCAGAGGCAATGCCTCTGACGCTGCACCATGCCGGCGGGTACAACTGGTGGTTGGGTGGCGAAGGTGCCAGGGGGCCTGGCCCCCCTAGTATATGTATATGTATATATATATATATATATTGTCACAAAAATGAGACATACACAGATAAAGGTTTGGGGCAGCCACCCGTATAATCTGGTATCCTGGCTGCAAAGTCATTTTTTATCAAATAAAGAGAACCAATGTGCATACAACTGAGTCCAGAACAAGACTGACAAATAGGGAAAAGGTGTAGACTTTTAAAGGGGAAGACAGGAAGTGAGGTCATAGGGATCTGGCTCATGTTCTTGAGCCATTGGTTCGAGCCCGGAGGTGACATCACAGGGGCCGGAGCCGGTAAGGTCTTCTTCCATTGGCTCGGTCCCGGAAGTGACGTCAAGAGAGCCAGGTGAAATCTCCCGGAACTGGTCTACAGGTAAGGGAAAAAAAAAGTCAGTGCACTCTGCCACATCCCGGCATGCCTCAGAACTGCCTTCACTCAAGCCTTTTAGCTGCCTTCCATGCGCACGTGTGTGACAATATATATATATATATATTGTGACAATAAATGAGTCCAGACATCATAAAAAGATTTGGAGCAGCCACCGGTATAATATCCCTGACTGCAGACTGAGTCCAAAACAGAACTGATTACATGTGGCAAAGATGGCGGCTTTAAAGGCCCATATAGGAAGTGACATCATCAAAGGGGCCGGAACCGGAAGTGACATTGCCTGAGCTGGAAGTGACACCAGCGATGGGGGCGGGAAAACGGAAGTGACATCATCAAGGGGACAAAAAACGGAAGTGACATCTTTAGGGGCGCCGGAACCTTTCAGGATTTCCCGGGAAAGGTCTGCAGGGAACTGAGAAAAACAGTCAGTGCACCCTGCCACCCCCTGGTCCGATGTTTTATTACAATTATTTAAGCCCTTTAGCTGCCTCCTACTCACATGTATGTGTCAATATATATATTGTGGAGGTACAGCTCCCTTACACAGACAGACACCGAATGTCCAAAGCACACACTTTTATTTCTCCTTCTCTTCTACACACAACCCAGTGCACCAAACAGCCACAATAACTCAGTTATTTTTCACTTTTCTTTACTTTCCTTCTTTTCTTCTGCCACCTCTACTCCTCTCCTCCCAAGCTTTGTCCACCTTCCACCTGACTCTGGCTCTTCTAATGGATTGAGGCGACACCTTTTATAATGCCCCGGATGTGCTCCAGGTGTTTCCTGATGTTTTTCTGATGTATGAGCACCTGGAAGCACTCCGGGCATACTTGGAATTTCTCCCGGCAGCACTTCTGGTTGTGGCAGAAGTGCTGCAGTCCAGGGCTCCATAATCCTCCAGGCACCCCCTGGCGGTGGCCATGGGCCCCAACAGGGTTGAGCTTCTAAGCTCTGATCCCATGGCCCCAATGCAGACCAGGGCAGCTGCCCTCTCGTGTTCTCGTACACCCTGTCAGGTAAGAGAACCAGCTACTGTGGTGCAATGTCTAAGTCTTTGCCTTGGGTGTTGATGTCTGAGGTTCGATCCCTGATAGGGGAAGCAAAAATGCATTAAACCTGGTGAGCACCAATTAGGGCAAATTAGGGCAATTTATATAAATAAACATAAGTATATATATATATAGAGAGGGTGAATCATAATTATGTTAACATTTGAATGGGGGAAGCAGTTTATTCACAAAACATACTTCATATGTGCAAGATGATTTACAGGAATGTCTCAACCTATTCGCCATCACGTTCAACACATGTACTATAAGTGGCACATAAATTGTCCACAAAAATTGCATATAAGTATATACATAGCAGTACCATTAGTGTTACCATAATTTTGACTCACCCTGTATATATATATATATATATATATATATATATTCACGGCATTCGAAGTCTGTGTCACAATCTGATTGTATGGGTGGTTACCTACCAGGTAACGCTTGTGGTTGGCCAGCAATCTGCTAACATCCGCCACGGTGCCCTCAGTTTGTGAGGAGCAGATCATAGAATGGTTGAAATAGTTTACTGTCAAATAAATGCAAAGAGTACGCGACACGTGTTTCGCCCTCATTCTGGGCTCATCAGGCGTACACACTCCACTGCACTCCCTCTCGGGAATCGAACCTCGGATATCAGCGCCAGAGGTAATGCCCCTAACATTGCACCACGGCGTGTGGTTTGTTTATTTGACAGCATGTAGATCGGGGTAATTACATTCACGGCATTCGAAGTCTGTGTCACAATCTGTTAGTGTGGGTGGTTACCTACCAGGTAACGCTTGTGGTTGGCCAGCAATCTGCTAACATCCGCCACGGTGCCCTCAGTTTGTGAGGAGCAGATCATAGAATGGTTGAAATAGTTTACTGTCAAATAAATGCAAAGAGTACGCGACACGTGTTTCGCCCTCATTCTGGGCTCATCAGGCTAAATAAGCAGAGATGGTGCAATGATGTGAGTAAAACTGAAACATCACTGAAATATTTACAGTATGCTCCAAAATAATAGTTCCAATAATTAGCAACTAAATCCCTTGTTCTGAGCAAAATGTAAACCTTTCTTTGGGGTTCCAAGACAGAAATTATCAAAACGTTTTGAAGATTTAATGACTATGCAATAGAATTTTATGTACAACCTGATGAATTATTCTGCTATATACAGTATATGCATTTCATCTGCTATTTTAATATTCTCAGAAAAAATGAAAACATGTTATTACATCAATGGAAAACAAGTACTCGTTCTTTGAATCAGATAATTGTGTCATTACTTTTGCAATGCGTAGATATTTGTCATGAAGTTAGTGTGTCCACTGCTTCTCTGTGGTTTATTCTTCTCTTGTACGTGTTGCGTCTTTGATTGGCTTTGGTTCCTCTTTGAGCCCAATGGAATATTGTGATTTGGAGAAATGATTAATAAATGTATAAAAAAAAGAACTTGAAACTATTTATATGAAAAATACTTGAAGTGTTCATTTCCTTGGCTTTTAATGCCAACACTAAGTGCATGATAATTTAAGACCTGTCATTTAAAATAAAGAAAACCATAGAGAGTCAGGAACTTGCTAAATGATTGCTCCCAATATTAATCTTATTGTTTTAAACACAATTTCTTACTAAGGGATTACAATTTCATTGACTTTTCAATAAACAGTTCTATTTTCTGAGTGTAAAGAGAGGGAAAGAAAGAAGAATTTAAAGCTCTCAAATAGCTTTCAGAATGTTTCCTTCAGTGTGAGTGTCTAAATAAAATGAAACTCTTCACTTTCATGACTGCAATCCGTGGTTCATTTTATTAAATGCAGACCAAGTGCACTCAACTGGAATTAAAACTTTTTTGAAGAATATCCTGTGTCATAGGCTAAATATGACACTCACAGTAAAAGGAGAAAGCAAAATTATTTTGAAGTTGAATTGAGGTTAAAATAAAGTAAAGTGATAAGTCTTCTTGCGGGGTTCGAACCCCATCCTCTCCAGCCATGATAAGAGGCCATCCCATTCCTTTCTGCAGTGGGTTGGCACCTTGCCCAGGATTGGTTCCTGCCTTGTGCCCTGTGTTGGTTGGGATTGGCTCCAGCAGACCCCCGTGACCCTGTGTTCGGATTCAGCGGGTTGGAAAATGGATGGATGGATAAGTCTTCTTGAACAAAAGAAAATACTCATTCTGGTCAAACCTGTCCCAAACAGTTCAGATAATGAAAGAATTCCTTAAACCAACGTAAATGGAAAATTATATGAGCATGGCAGTAGGTATAGAGGTTGGGAATCTCTAAAAGGTCACTAGCATGGGGGTACCCCCGGATTAGGTGCAAGGCCCTGTCTTCTCCTCCCTATACACCTTCTCACTGTTATTCACTTCAGCGGACCTCATGGTATCTGCTAGAATCTCTTCATATCTCACCAATATTGCAACCTAGATGAAGGAACACCATTTCCAGCTCAACCTGGCAAAGACGGACCTTACTATGATCCCAGTTTGTTCGTCTTTTCTGCTCCCCATCTGTGTTCAGCTCAACTCATTATTGCTAAAATCTGCCAAGTCTGCACCCAACCTTGGGGTGGTGATCGACAGCTAGCTGCCCTTAACTGAACATGTTGCAATGGTTTCTTGGCCTTGCAGATTCACTGTAAATAAGCTTCTGTAAGATCAGACTGCATCTGATGGAGCATGTAACACGACTCCTGGTCCAGGCTTGGTTTTGTGACATCTGGACTACAGCAACTCCCTGCTAGCATGTGCCACCAAGCCACTGCAGATGATTCAAAATGGAGCAGCAAGCTTGGTGTACAACCAGCAGAGGCCAGCGTGTTACTCCTCTTTTCAGCTCCCTGTAGTGGCTCATCTTAAGTTCAAATCCTTGATGCTTGCCTATAGTCAAAGGGTCAGCACCTACATATATGGAGACACTTGTGAGGTCCTATGCTCCTTCTCGAACACTCAGGTCTGCTGTTGAATGGCGTCTAGTGATGTCACCTCTGCGTGGCATCAAATCTCAATTTAGACTCTATTTATGTGTGGTTTCTGGCTGGTGGATTGAGCTGCCCATAACCATTTGGAATTCTGATTCCCTCGTTGTGTTTAAGAAGCATTTGAAGACCTTTGTTTGGTGAATTTCTGTCTAACTGTTTAGGTTTTTGTAAACTTGTATAACTCACTTGTATTTTGTTCAGAGCTCTTCACTTGTGATGGTCAATCTTGAAGCCTTGCCCTGTAACACGTAGAGACTGAGGTTTACTCAATGATGTTCACCTCTCTTTGGATAAAAGGATCTGCTAGGAAAGTAAATGTGATAAACACTGGAGTAGCTAACTTTGGTGGGGGAAGCAATTGGACTGTTATTGAGCTCCCACTGTTAGTGATTGTATTGTGTTATATGGCTCAGTGATCTGAGGAAAGAGCTAAACTCGTATGGAAATTTACAGGGGTTAGTCAATTGAAAGACTGATTGACAAGTCAGATGAAAAACAAAGCAGAAGTGAGATGAGGGCGAGTTTGGGGTTAGGACATTGTCAGATGTGACTCAAGCACACATGTAGGGTAGGGGAGTGTAGTGGCTAAGCAATTCCTCTAGAGAGTTGGCTCTGGAAGAATAGAAGCAAGTCACCCAGTCGGTCTCTGCTTCCATTGTATAGATAGACAATGACAAAAAAAACAACAGAAGTACAGTGCGAATCAAAAGTATTCACCCCTTAGACGTTTTCACATTTTGTTGTTATACAACATTGAATCACAGAGGATTTAATTTGGCTTTATTTGACAATTAAAAAATTATTCTTTAAATGGTTCAAAACCTTTTCTATGCCCATAGAAAATGTTTAATTTATGTTGGTCATATGTACAAAAGTCATATTTTTGAAAAACCAAAATTGAACTACATTCAGTACTGTTGGTAACCAAATTTAACTAAAAAAATTTGCTTTTCACTGAGAATTTAAAATTTAAATATAAATTGACCAATTTACTTTTATAAATCTCAATAATCTTGAAAATGTGTCCCCTGTAAAGAGTAGCAACTTGATTAATGATCTGGGGCTTGGGGTATTCTGCGAAGCATGAAACACCATAAGGAAATGACACACAATCAATGATCAAGGGGTTTGGGGGATTGGAGACCCCAGTGAAAAAATGCTGGCACACCGCTAAGCAGTGAAACAAAGTTGACGAGCTTTGTCCCCCGATAACACCTGCATTGCAGTTCAAAAACAGATGTGCGGCACAGTTAAAACATGCCAGGGTCGCCAGAAAGAAAGATGGGCTGAGTGTAAGCAGCAGGTGGTGCATCCAATTCAGTCCCCCCACGGCAAAAATATCAATCAAACTTGAAATAAGTGACGTTTCACGATCAGGGCTTACACAGAAATCAATACTTGGTGTCGCTTTTGTCTGTGGATCATTGCAAGGGCCAAATTTTCTTCTCTTAAAAAAAGTTATTTGCCTTTGCAAATGCTCCACCTGCAGCAAGAAACCCACGAGAATGTGCATTTCTGCAGCTCAATCACAGGTGACAATTGCACGTTGTGGAATATGACCCGGGCACAGACAGGCAGACACGTTTAAATTACTCCACACACATTTATTTAGGGTCTCCATTACAATACGTTACTCACACAAGCCCCAATACCCCACAGTCCAGGCCTTATCACAATGCCTTCTCTCTGTCTCTATCTCTTCAGACCACCTCCTTCTCTCCTTCAGTAACCTTGTCCACTCTTCCACCCGACTCAAGTCCATCTCTGAAGGGAGGTGGCCCCTTTAAATAAACACCCGGATGTGCTCCAGGTGTGTTCCCGGCAATCTCCCACCGACACGCCCCAGTGTGGCTGAAGTGCCGGCTGTCTCCTCGGAAGCACTCCGGGTGTCCTGGTGTGGCGGAAGTGCTGAGGTCCAGGGTCCTCCAGGTATTGGGGTCCCCCTGGCGGTGACCACGGGCCCCTACAGGGTCGAGCTTCCCAGTTCTGTACCCGTGGCCCCCAGGGCGGTCACCCCCTCGAGGTCTGGAGGAGGCGCAAGCCCTCCTCCGGTCTTCTCGGGCATCCCGGGTGGGTATCACCCCCATCCGGGCACCACAACGTGCAATGCTTGATTCTTTTCACTACCATTTCATAGACCTTCCCTTTCATTCTTGCAGATACTCTTTTATCACAAATCACTCCTGCCACTCTTCGCCACCCAGTCTACCTTCTACCTGCATTCTCTTCTTTAGCTTTCTACTGCACTATCTGTAGCTCTGGACTGTTGAACCCAAGTATTTAGTTTTGCCTTCCTTCACCACCTCTTCTCCTTGCATTTGCACCCTTCCACTACCTTCTCTCTCATTTACACACATGTACTCCATCTTATGCCTACTGGCTCTTATTGCCCTTCTCTCCAGTGCTTCTAATGCTTACTTCCACCTCTCCAGGTCCACGTCACCCTGCTGTCTACTCTCACTACACATCATAATGTCAGTCTCATCCCCATGTTTGATTTGATGTCCTGATGTCCTTCCTTACACAACACTTCCCCAATTTCCCCAGGCTTGGGACCGGCAGTAAGACCTCACTGGCTCGTGTGACCCCGGTGGTTGGGTTATGTTCTAGTACTGCCTATAGGCCCTGGAATACTTCTCTTTTTTGATTTTCCTCAGCTATAACCAGGCATTGTGGGTGAGCCACAGAATCACAACTCCATGGTTAGATTTCTGTTGTGTGACAGAAATTAACCACAACGACTGCAGAATAAGCATTGGGTGTGTCTGCATCTCAGCTGAATTGTGTTTTCAAAAGGGAAGATGTTACTAGTTTTGACCACCTAATCTCTTATATTTGGATTGCATTAGAAAGCAAACACCAACGGTTCATTAAAAAACACAACATAAACTTCTCAAATGGAATGGAAACATAGGATGAAAATCAGGAACCAGATATCTCACTCACAGCCATGGAGTGCCAGTTTAGAATCCCTCACCAGCCTAACACACACACACACACATACAGTACATGTTTGAGATACTTCACTTGGGCTTGCTGGCTCTAAAAATTGAAGTGCCTGCAGAAAAGCTCACACATACACACACACAAGGAGAATGTGTTATATCTACACAGAGAGCAACTGGGCATGGAATTCAAATCAAGGACTGTGGAAGTATAAGGCAGCAGTGCCATTCATTAAAAATAAGTAAATACTACAGTGAGAATGATCCATTTAAAGAGTAAGAGTAATCTTTATTAATATAAAGTCAATAATTATCCACACTTCTGCCAACATTTTGTTGGGGTTGGCTGCACAACTTTCCTCTTGCACAGGTGGCAACAATCTATGGTCACCGTGATAAAGTATTGATCTTAACCAGTCAGTTTCTGTTATTGTTTTAGGAGTGAACATGGCGCCGCTCTGCCCTCCATTTGCACCAAATAATGATTATATGATTATATGAATATATGATTTAATGGAGTATCAGGGGTGGAAATCCTTAGAAGGCCTTCTGCACAATATAGAGAAAGTGTTATATAATGGCGGAGTGTTTATGAATAGATTGAGAAGTTCTAAAAAGGTCAGACAAGTGTTAAAGGAGTACTCCACCCAAAAATGGTGTCTTTTTATATGTTACTTACCCCATGTCGTTTGTAGTGGTGGCTGAGGAAAAAAATAATCTCATGTTTTCATGTAGAACGAGAGAAAACAATTTATGATGCAATGGAACATAATTGGTGACCTTTCTGTCCACAAGAAAATGATGTGATAAACCTCCATGGACAAAAAGGTCACATTATCTGCATGTCTGTTGTTCATTTGTTTGTTCAAAATGTGTGTATCTTTTGCTAAAATATTATTAGAAGTTACTTCTGGAAAATGTCGGCATAGGACATAAATAGGAAAGACGCATTCCCATAATGTTGTACATTTGAAATGAAGAAAGGCCTCTTGTCCAATGAATGAGAGGAATGGGTGGATCATCAATTCTAACGCAAATTATTATGGGAATTCACAAGTCTTTCCTGTTCTATGCTGAACTTTCCAGAAGTAACTATTACTATTTTAGCAAAATATGGATGAATTTTGTTTGTGTTGAGTAAAAAAATGGATTCAGACACGTGGATTATGCAACATGAGTTACATGAGAATTTTTTTCTTTTATCCATGAACATTTTTCATATTGTTTGTCATTGGACAGACTGGGTCCTCATTACGTTTGATCACATCATAAACTATTTCCTCCTGTTCTACATGAAAACATGAGATTACTTTTTTTTCTCAGCCATCACTACAAACAACATGGGGTAAGTGACATATTAAAAATATCATTTTTGATTGGAGTATTCCTTAAAGCGTGAAGAGGGTGGTAGACATCTATCCACATTCAATACTGACAACAACATTAATTAAGTCTGTGTCATGATTCTGGCAAACCGATGAGGATTTTGGCTTCTGGTTTTCAGCCACTTTCAAAAGTGGATCACTGTTCGCTGCTCTTCTTTGGTGGTCATGTTTACTCCTAGAAAACAGTAAGCGAAACAGACTGATCAAGGTCCAAACTTACCACTGTGTCCACAGACACACCAGGTTTTCATAAATGTGAACAGGAAAAGCTTTACCACCATCCTAAATAAATTTACCATAAAAGTGTTGTTAATTTTTGACTTGCTCTTGTATTTTCAAAAAGGTAAAGTACTAACCGTCAAGTTATTGTGTGTCCTGTTTAGAAGAATGACAAATAAATCTCTTTTGGAAAGTAAGGGGCACTCATAAGCTTGCTTTATTCACATTTAATTAAATCTATTGGAAGAAGGATTCAAGCTCTTGGTATGTCTAATAAATTTGTGTTGGTCCGAATAGCAACTTATGAAACAGGGGAAAGTCTGAACTCCAGAACATAAGTAAAATATGCAGACATGCAGTAAGGTGCTTGGGTGGGTAGTTCAGGAAGGTAAAGAACCTCCCAAAGTAAAGAAATCCGCAAAGCTTCTTCAAAAGGCTGATACTGATGAATCTGCTACATGCATTTCACTATAATCCATAGTAAGCTGAATG
Source organism: Erpetoichthys calabaricus (assembly GCF_900747795.2). Classification (NCBI taxonomy): domain Eukaryota; kingdom Metazoa; phylum Chordata; class Cladistia; order Polypteriformes; family Polypteridae; genus Erpetoichthys; species Erpetoichthys calabaricus. Next base: position 66,227,041 of record NC_041411.2, on the reverse strand, counting down.
TTCCTGAATGTTTCTACTTTCACCTCACAGGCTGGGATGTTCAAACACAGGCCTGTGGTGTAAACATTACATTTTTGTTGTATAACTACATTTTTTTCTGGCAGGCTGTAACCTGTCATGTGCAAATCCAGCAAACATTTTTCATCTTTTCTGAGTCCCACTTGTGTATCTTAAGCTCCATAAAAAGATTTGGGCACCCTGCAAATCGTCATATAAAGAAGGCACTCACTTGATCTGTTGGTCCAATGCCAGTTCTTCAATTTTCTGTCAGCCATAAAAAAATACTATTTAAACACATAACAACAACATTTCTTTACTAGTCATTTAGCCTGTTACAATAACAGGCGCTAGAACAGTAGGGCATAACATTAGTAGGAACAGTCTATATTAAATGGCAAGGGACTTTGACCTCATTCTTTTTGTTGGTCGTATTTTTCTTTCTTTCAGCCTTTCTTTTGTTGATGTTTACTTGCTGAGCTGACTGTTCATGGTGGGCTGCCGCTGTGCATTGTGCGTCTTTAATTTTCTGTGACAGTAATACTGTCTTGTACGTCCGCTGGCTTGAATGTCTGTAATATACCTTTAATTTTCTCTAATACAGGCGTGCGCGTCGGTAATATGCCTTTAATCTCCTCTGACAGTAATACTGGCTTGTATGTGGCTATAATATGCGTCACTGTATTGTGTACCTTTCATTTCCTCTCGCAGTAATACTGGTTTGCATTTCCGTAAAACGCCTGTAACTTTCTCTGACAGTAATATCACGCATCGCACAGTGCCCTGCGCATGCGCGCTTCACCAGAAGACACACACACACGGACACCTGGACGCACACAGGGATTTTATTAAAGAGGATAAAGCACATTTTCATACAAAAAATGTAGCTCACAGTGCTTTACATAATGAAGAAAAGAAAAATAAAAGACAAAGTAAGAATTAAAATAAGACAACATTAATTAACATAGAATAAGAGTAAGGTCCAATGGCCAGGGAGGACAGAAAAAAAAAAAAAAAAAAACTTCACACGGCTGGAGAAAAAAATAAAATCTGCAGGGGTTCCAGGCCACGAGACCACCCAGTCCCCTCTGGTCATTCTACCTAACATAAATGAAATAGTCCTCTTTGTATTTAGGGTTCTCACAGAAGGACTTGATGATGATGGTCATGTAGACTTTAATCCATCAATGTTGGAACATCATGATGCTTTGAGTACCACCACCACAATGAAACCGGAAAAAGAAACAGAAGAGAGAGTAGGGGTTAATACGGATTTTAGAGCCACCATGAATAGTTATTATAATGAATTGAATATACAGAGTATCTGGATTAAATTAAAGTGAAGTTATAAGAAGGCATTGTTAAAATAATGTGTTTTCATCAATTCTTTAAAGTGCTCCACTGTATTAGCCTGGCGAATTCCTATTGGCAGGCTATTCCAGATTTTAGGTGCATAACATCAGAAGGCCGCCTCACCACTACTTTTAAGTTTTGCTCTTGGAATTCTAAAGAGACACTCATTTGAGGATCTAAGGTTATGATTTGGAATATAAGATGTCAGACATTCCGATATATAAAATGGAGCGAGATTATTTAAGGCTTTATAAACCATAAGCAGAATTTTAAAGTCAATTCTGAATGACACAGGTAACCAATGAAGTAACATCAACACTGCAGAAATGTGCTTGGATTTTCTTTTCCTAGTTAGGATTCTAGCAGCTGCATTCTGCACTAGTTGCAAACGATTTATGTCTTTTTTGGGTGGTCCTGAGAGGAATGCATTACAGTAATCTAGTCGACTGAAAACAAAAGCCTGAACTAATTTCTCAGCATCTTTCAATGATATAAGAGGTCTAACTTTTGCTATGTTTCTTTAATGAAAAAATGCTGTCCTAGTGGTCTGATGAATATGCGATTTAAAATTCATGTTACAGTCAACATTTACCCCTAAGTTTTTTACCTCCGCCTTGACTTTTAATCCTAATGCATCGAGTTTATTTCTGTAACCATTGTATCCATTATTGCCAATCACTAAAATTTCAGTTTTCTTTTTATTTAGCTTGAGAAAATTACTATTCATCCATTCAGAAATACAAGTAAGACATTGTATTAGAGAATCAAGAGAATCGGGGTCATCAGGTGCTATTGATAAATACAGCTGTGTGTCATCAGCATAGCTGTGGTAACTCACGTTGTGCCCCAAGATAATTTTACCTAAAGGAAGCATGTAGATTGAGAAGAGCAGCGGACCCAGGATAGAGCCTTGTGGAACACCATATAGGATATGTTGTGTCTTTGAGTTTTAATTACCACAACTAACAAAGAATTTTCTCCCTGCCAGGTAGGATTCAAACCAATTTAAGACACAGGTAAATCTATCCTGGTGAAAGAATTTAATTTGTTTATAATGAAATACTGGGGCTTAGGAGGATCCGCAGTGTTGGGGAGATATACTATGTTATTTCTAATATTTTTTGATTGAAGAATACAGCAATAGCCTCAAAGGTTTTACTGGAAGTATTTTGGAGGCATTCCTTTGCGTTACCTGGGTTTAGCAGGTGATCAATCGTAGAGAATATGACTCTGGGATTACTAGCATTGTTATTTATAATCTTAGTGAAATGGCAGCGCCTCTCAAGACGGACTGTGTTATTGTATTCTGCTATTTTAACCTTCAATATTTCATAGTGGATAGTTAGTTTAGTTTTCCTCCATTTACACTCGGCTCTATGGCATGTTCTCTTTAAATCAGACACTCTTTGGGTCTTCCATGGTATAACAATGCTAGAAGATTTTTTAACTGTCTTTTCAGGTGCAACTATGTCAACAGCAGCTCTCACCTTAGTATTAAATCTTTCCACCTTACTATTTACATTCTCCTCGCTATTATAGTTGGCACTATAAACGTACTGATTGCTTAGAATGTTTGTAAGTTTTAAAGCTGCTGATGAGTCAAAGAAGCGTTTTTTAACAATATGCTTCTCATGAATGTTTTCTATCATTATTTCTATATTAAATAGTAGAATAAAATGGTCTGATACACCAGTATCAATGACCTGCTTTATATCAACTTTTAGTCCTTTAGTAATTACTAAGTCTAACGTATGACCTGCTTTATGTGTAGGCTGATTAATGAGCTGTCTCAAATCAAAAGAGTCCAGGAGGTTCATGAATTCTTTTACTTTTTGGTCACACTGATTATCGATATGAAAGTTAAAGTCGCCAACTATTAAGAGTGTGTCATAGTTCGTAATTAAGACTGACATCAAGTCAGAGAATTCCTCAAAGAAAGACGAGCTAAATTTAGAAGGTCTATACACGGATAATACTAGAATGTGAGAATCTCCATGAATAACAACGGCGAGATACTCAAAGGTCTTGAATTTACCAAAACTTACATCTTTACACTTTAACCGGCTTGAGTAAATGTTTGCCAAGCCGCCGCCTCTTTTTCCATGGCGATCCGCACGAGTAAAACTGCAATCTGGAGGTGCAGATTCGATTAGAACAGCTGCACCATCTGAGCTAAGCCACGTTTCACTTAGTGCAATAAAATCAATTTTTCTATCAGTAAAAAGATCGTTGATAAAAAACGTCTTGTTAGTTAAAGCCTAACATTTAATAGTGCCATATTTAATGTTTCGGAGGAGCAGAGATGAATACTATGTGCGTTATTGATATTTGGAACAGGAACTAAGTTATTTTTGTTAGCGCCGCTCTGTGTGTATTTTTTATTTAATTTATAATCTGTTTTTATAGTTTTAATATATTGTTCATCTAAAGTAGTAATTGTAATTAAATTATTGGTGTTTATGCTGCACTGCCTAGATTTTCTACGTGCATTGAGATTGGTTATTAGAGTATTACTGTTGTGCACTTTTATGGAAGACTTTGTTAAGCAATTATCATGTCCTAGCAAAGCAATAGCATTATGGAAGGGGTTAAGAGTAGAAATAGATAGTCAAGATAGACGAGTTACCTTAGCGATGTTTTCGGAGAGGACCCGGGCGCCGAATCTATTCGGATGCAGGCCATCCCGCTTGAAGAAACGCGGCCTTTCCCAGAAGAGGTCCCATTTGTCGATGAACCCGATGTCTTCATTCTCGCAGAAGCCTTTCAGCCAGTTGTTTAATCCCAGCACACAACTGTAGTATTCGTTTGATTGTCTGACGAGAGATAGTGGACCTGAAATGAAGATCCTTGCCAATGGGGTCCTCTCCTTCGTGTCTTTAATTAGTGCTGCGAAGTCAGCCTTGAGAATCTCTGACTGTTGGTGCCTTACGTCGTTTATGCCAGCGTGTAATACAATGGATCCCACTGCCCTGTTCTTGTGCTTCTCGTAGATTGTCGGCGCATGTCTCATCACATCTTGGACACGAGCACCGGGAAAACAAGAAACAAAAGATTTCCGATTAGGGCATGCGATATTGAGGTTTCCTACAATCGAATCACCTACCATGATTACATCACCCGGGGCTGAAGGCAAACTGGGGACGCGGAGAGGGTCGAACCAGTTCTGGGTCGAGATGCTCGCCTGTGCTGATGGAGGTGCTCTAGCCTTGAACTCCCGCCTGCATAACTGAAACACGCCGAGGTCTTCATCTGTGTTGTTGTCGCTCCTACGAGGCGTGGGGGTGAAGCTTACTTGTCCTTGGAAGTGAGTGGCACAACGTGGGATTGATGTTACGTCGATTTCAGATGGCGAGGATGGTTTATCCAGCAGCCGAGCCTTCAAATCCCTAAAGTACCTTCGTCTGGACAGGAGTTTCTGAATCTGTTTGTTGAGTGCCTGGAGCTATTCTACAATGACGGCAACGCAATTCATCTCACTGTCGGCCATTGTCCTTCGTGCCCTAGGAAAGAATGAGAGAGATTAGTTAGCATAACACAAATATGTAGGCAAGCTCCACTTTCCTACAAGCTTCATCATGTCTTAGTATGGAGAGCAATGAGTAAACCTTTTCTCAAGGGTGTGATTATTCACTTGGGCTTGCCGGCACTAAGCAGAAGAGATCATGGGAGAGGGTTGTAGAAGAAGCCAGGGGACTAAGATATTTATCTGTTTTTTTCCACAGTTTCAAAGCCTCTTACATGGAAGAAGATCAGTGACCCTCAGCTAATGCACTCAATCCGTTCCCTTTCCTTTCCAAAAGGCTGAGATGGACTCTTGGGTAGTCTCTGATGACCACTGTCAGAGTATACATAACAGTCTGCAATTTTTAGAGAGCAAAAGATATAAATATGTGGGCCACTGGGAATTCTGATGTAGAACTGTCTTGGGGTAAGATGTTCAAAAACAATACTGAAGGTTTTCTTGAAGTTTGTTTGCTCAAGTAGCTTACCATGTTGCAGTGGTGCAGTGGATCTCTCTTCTTTATCCTCCAAAATCTTCACATGGCGTCAGAACTGCGTCAAGAACACAGAAATTTATTGAAACAATTGTGAAATTTCACACATCTGAAAACTTCGAAACATAATGGCCAGTTAGGAAAGAGCAGTTCTTGAGGTTCAGACCAGTTATAATAAAGAAGACAGCAAAGTTCAAGTTAGCTCATCATTACATTTCACAATAAGAGGGATTGAAATAATTTTGACATTGTGCTAAGAAAGGACAATGAATATTTTTTCACAGACGTAATGTTATTTATGAGTGTTTTATCAAAGAGTGCTGTGGCCCAGATGGAAAGGCTGAAATACATTATCAAAGCTTTACATGAGCAATCCAAACATTTTGATTTTGGAGCGCAAAGAGACAAACATATCCAAAATCATACAGCTGTCAACATTTTGGACAGAGAACTTTCACGTAAATTGCGGTTGACATTTGACCTTATGCTTGTACAATTCAGAGATTTTTTTATGACGGTATGCGCTGGTATAGTGTACGGGCACCTCGGATGAGACAAATGGTTGGAATCAACTACATGTTAAATTATTCTATAATCAACTGTCTGCTGACAATTTGTATACTTTTACCCGATGCTGCGCGTTCTATGTTAACTGGTTCCAGTACATATTACATTCGTCCGTATTAGGGACATCTGTAGAAAACTACAGTTATCCGAAAGAGATGCAGCTCACGGATTCTGTCAGTACCTCATTGAAAAACAATGTGAAGACCTGCAGCCTCTATTGCATGTTCTTAGTCGTATTCCAGTTTCATCAAGTGAGTGCAAACGTGAGTTTTCACAAATTAATCAAATTATTACTCCAATGAGAGCCTCGTTACTGACAAGCACCGTCTTTGCCCTTCCCTTTATACAACTGGATGGCCCGCCAATTATGCGCTTCGATCCTGGGAGATATGCTAACTCATGGCTGTTACAAGGTCGATGATCAGCCATTGGCACTCAAAGCAAAGAACAATTAGAAAAACTGCATTTGATGAAAACATGCACAAAGTTTGGAATTTTCTTTAAAACTCAATCAAATTAAAAACATTGATTGCTTTGCGGTACTACATAACAACTTTTTTGTAGAATATTGAGCTCGTTATTAACTTGTGGTTGATATTCTTTGAATTTGGAAATTCTGTGCTTGTAATTTTAAACTGTCAAGCACAATATTATGCAGTACAGTACACTTGACAATTTGTCAGTTTCAAATTTTAAATGTTATATTTTACCAAATAAACAAAACATGTAGCACTAGGACTCTTGGCCTCTATGTACCTACACAATACCTCATACTTGATCCAAATGCAATACAGTGGAACCTCGGTTTGCGAGTAACTTGGTTTACGAGTGTTTCACAAGACGAGCAAAAATTTTTAATAAATTTTGATTTGATAAACGAGCGAGGTCTTGCAGTACAAGTAGTATGTATACACTTTATCTGCTGAGCGTCATGTGATCACAACTGAGCTGATGGTTCTTCTCTCTCTCTCTCGCTGCGGGATTGTGGGCAATCGTCTCCTATTCTCTGTCTGAGTCGGCGTGACTCACTCATATAGTCAACATCCGTACGAGCGTATACTGTTTACTGCAGCATTAGCATTGTGTGTGTGTGTACTTGTACGCGCGTGTGTGCTGTGACGTGCGAGTCCCCGTCTTGCACCCTAAAACACGAAGCTGAGTCTCAGTACTTTAGCAACACCAGCTTTATTGTGTGTGTGCTTGCTCGCTCGCTCATGTGTGTGTGCATGCGCGCACTCGTGTGTGTGTGTGCTCGCACACGCGTGTGTGCTGTGATGTGCGAGTCCCTGTCTTGCACCCTAAAACACGAAGCGGAGTCTCAGTACTTTAGCAACACCAGCTTTATTCAGCTTGAAACAGCAACAGCGCGGGATCTGCTGCTCTCCTATACACAGACACAGCAGTCAAGCAGGGCCCTGCGCATTTATAATGTTCCTTGTTCCTTGTATCACCCATCGACGGCAGGTGCTTATAGCATGTCCGCGATCTTTTCGGATTCACTTTTACGGCGAACTGCTACAGCGCTGGGAGACTGTGATTGCTTTGGGATGCTCTTCCGCGTGTCGGCCCGTTGGGTGCAATCCCACAAGAGTTAAGAAACTCATTCATACCAGCCATGATTCTTTTCAAAGGTAAAGTGCAGGTTAATTTGTTTTATGTATTTTTACTTTAAATTTTGTATTAATCATTTTTATATGAATAGTTTTGCGTTGTGGAACAAATCATCGGAGTTTCCATTATTTCTTATGGGGAAATTCACTTTGATATACGAGTGCTTTGGACTATGAGTACGTTTCCGGAACGAATTATGCTCGCAAACTGAGGTTCCACTGTATATGCCTACCGTCACCTTGCTCTTTACAAAATAAACACTGGCACAGATGGTATGACAATCTGAGGAGGTGGAGCCTCAGGTAAGCCATTAAGTAGTGCAGCCGTGAAGGAAAAAAGAAAACATCATGGAACGAAAATAATAAATGGAAGCTTAAAGGATAAGTTTAATGTTTTTCAAGCCAAAGTTATTTCTTCACAAACATGATTTACCAGTAACGGCGCACTGCACATTATCGTGCAGTGAATACACTTTGACTTGAGCATTCCTAGTTTTCATCCTCTTTCTCTGTATGTTTAGCATTCGTTTGCTCAGAGGTTGATGCGCTTGCTGCTTCCTGAGCAGCTCTTCTTTTCTCCACACTAGCGGCCCGCCTCTTCTCTTCTTTCGTCAGCATCTTTTCGTGTTAAAACTACTTAAGTCAGCACTTAAGTCTTCAGTCTGCCTCAAGATTGATTTAAGATATGAAGAGGTAGGGGAAGTGACAGCGAAAGTGGTAGGAATGAGAACGGCACCCATACGTATGCACCGCACGGCCGCCCTGCTGGCTTCTGCCAAGAGTTGATTCTACAATAAAATAAAATAAAAATAAAAAGAGGAATAACCTTGGAGGTCAATCATCACCCCGAAAACGGACAGTCGAGGTCACGTAGTATATGTGTACCAAATTTCATGTCAATAGTTCAAACGGTTTGCGAGCTACAGGTGATTTAAAATCTTGAACAGACGAACAAACAGCCTCGGTAGCGCAATATATAAAGATATGCATTTGCCCTGCAAAACTGAGTTATAAAGTTAAGCGTTTTCTGTAACTTTAAAAAAAATACAGAGCCTATTTATAATGGAAGCCATGTGTCATGTACCCCCTAGTGCCAGCTTAGGATCGCCAATTAATTAACCAAACATGCATGTCTTTGGGGTATGGGAGCAAAAATATGCAGTATATATGAGGACAACAACTAGGTGCAGGACTTAACTGTATTGGCTTAAACTGAGTCTTAAAAGCAGAATGTAGCCATTACTGAAATGTGTTCAAAGTAATAGTGTTGAGGGGTCATTACAAAAAAGAAACAAACTGAATAGGGCGTGTTTTTAGGAACAACTTGAACAAAGACAGAGACACTTCCAAATGGCTTACAGATTACTGAGGTGTTTACAGTCAACAGAAAGCTTTCACATTACACACACAATGACATTTTATTAGGCAATTGAACTTTTACCTGGTGCACCTTTACCGAAAGTGTGCTGAGATGCCTTGTCAGATCCAAAAAGAAGAACCATGAATATAACTGTTGTTAACAACAGAGGGTGCTACAGAGATCCAAACACAAAATATACAAACAAGTCCCAGGATCAAAACCAAGGGATTTATTATGAAACAATGTCTTCCAATGGCAATTACAAGTATTCTTTCCTTCTCTTCTCTGTACCACGCTGCTACTCATCTGAGGCTAGTGTTGCCTATCTCCTCACCTGGCTCCGACTCACCTGGACAAGGCAGAGCAGCTCCTTTTTATTGCAGACCTTCACTTAATTCTGGTGTTCCAAAACTGTGGCTCAGAAACACTTCTGGGTACTTTTAAAGTCCTGGGCACTGTAGCCTGTTCAGAGGTCCCTGGTGGCACCAAAGGGACCCTACAGGGGTGAACCAAAGATCTGCAACTCCCATGATGCCCTGTGGGTATCTGCAGGGGTACTGTAGTCCTGGGACACTGCCACCTAGCATATTGGGGGAGACAATGACCCGAATATATTGCCTTCCCCTGTCCTACCATGATATTGGTGTCCCAGTCAGAAAAAGATCCCAAATCAATTCTGGCTGGGGTGCTGGTTCCAGTGTGTTGTTCCTCAGGCTGTGCAGAATAATTTAGGAACCGGTTTTCTACACTTCACCACTTTTTTCTATAGGTGCTGAGATTTATTCATTAATCCATTTTTAAGGGGAAAATGAAAAAATCTAAATCCAATTTTATTTGTCACATCTATTTTATTAAAAGGACAAGTGTCTGTGTGTTGGTGTGTGTATGTGTGTCTTTGTGTCCATCTGTGTGCGTCTCTGTTGTATGTAATTTGGTATGAGATTCGTAAAAGCAGTGCTAATGTTTGTGATGCGCCATATGTTGGAATGAAAAATGTAATGCATTTTATTACTGCATGCATTCCAAAATACATTCCAACATATGGTGCATATGCTGAGGTCTATGTGGTCTTTTAAGATTTCAGCCTGTCTTAGACGGGTAACATTAGTGCAATGGTTGCCGCAGGTGGCACACAGGTTAAGGTGCCCGAGTCTCAATACTGGCTCTGATCACTGATGGTGTAGGGCCTGCATTATGTTTAAAGCTCTACATTTGTGATGATCAATTTTGTAACCTTGTCCAGTAACACTTGTTCCTAAAAAGACCCCCAGACTGATGTTGACATAATTATGCTGACCACTTTTGTGAGTTCCTTTGGAAAGAAGAGTCTTCTAAGCAAATAAATGTAAATGTAAAAATATCTGATGAGTTCATGAATATGACCAATGATAGACTGTTGTCTGCATGAGAGTTTAGACCTGCCCTGTGCCAAGGGATACCAGAATGGGCCGTAGCCTCATGCAACACTAAAAATCAGATTAAGTGCCTTCTGTAACTAAATTAATGAATAAAATGTATTCAGCCTCTTTGTTCTTTACTGTAAGAATTATGAAGTTTTTTAGGTAAATGATTGGAAGGTGCTGTCAGTGAGAGGTATGGCATTGGGTACTCTGTCAAAAAAAAGAATGTATTTCTGTTCAACAAGAATGACTGATGTACGGAAGTAACAGAATTAAGTCAACACTCACAACTTTGGAGATAATGTGAGGGAGAACGTGAAGCCTTCCGGAATTCCCAGTGAACACTGGGAGACCATGAAATACCCTCACAAAAAGCACCCCAGCCTTCTACAAAAGTAGGATGAAAGAGCTCTAAGATGTCAGCACTGTCTGCAGCGCCAACTTGGCACTGAGCTACAGACTGTTAGCGTAGAAAAAGAACCTTCTGAGTTCTCTGCCCTGGCAGCTCCTTCCTTGAAACATTACCCAGGGGCATTTTCTCTTAACTCTTCTTCCACCTTTTCTTTTCAAAACAGTACAATAATACTATACAACCAGTTAGCCCCCCCCCCCCCCCCCATAGGCCTCCATCAATTTCAAGGGATTTGAGTCTTAAAACCCAACTAATACCTAATTGACAGAAAGGCACTCACTCAGTATGCCCAAGACAAGCTAGACTCCATAAAAAAGCTGAGTTCCCAGTCTGCAATATTTAATTATGTTTCCCATTAAAAAAACATTTCTGTCAGAAAAAGGACACCTCAGAATATTATTGTTAATGCTTTCTCTTCAATGTCTAAGTATCAAATTGCATCAGAAATTCAAAAGAGTGCTTGAAGAGAGCAGATAGCCAGATCCTTTCCTTAATACAAACTTTACCCCAAGCGTTAGGAGGCTTAACTCAAAGCTTAAACGAAAACACTCATTAGTGTATTTCATTTTCAGGATAGTGGCAAATTCCCAACATTTAATATGCAAAGCGGCTAGCGGGTACAAGAGAGCCATCACTCAGATTACTGGGAGAGTTGCTGTTTAAGTGCTAAGTGACAACTGCATACATTGTTCAGCTCTCATTGGACTGGGAGCCTGAGAACTGGAGCTGTGTTGAAGTGGGAGTTTTGTTTTAATAATGTTCACTCTAAATGACCTTATTTTAAAGATTTTCTTAAAGGCACAGCCCAAGTAACTATTAATTTTAATGCTTGTCTTCAGAATAAATATTTTATTGCTAGGGTGTAACACTGTATGTTAAAAACCAGTAGTTATGTAGCTCCTTTTATTGTGAGCACCAGCCTTAAAAACATTAAATAAGGAAGCAGCATAAAGTGAAATTCTTTTATAGTTCAGGTGAGCTTGGGACCACAAAACAAGACAAGATTCTGAATTTCGACTCCAGACTACTGTTACTGCTACTACTGTTACTATTACTACTACTATTGCTACTGACAATACTAATACTAGTACTACTACTAATACTAATGCTAATAATATTCACTTAATCAGGTTAACAAACATTAAAACACAAGACAGGACCAAACCCACAGGACCCGTTAAAGCATACACAACCAATGTAATGATGATTATCATTATTGTTAATAATAATAACAATAATAATAATAAAGAATTCAACACTTTTATCATAGTAGTAAAAGCACATTACGTTTTATTCAAATGTACACAATGAATAGATGGATGAAATAAAAGATGTAAAATAATAATAATCCTACAAGTGATACTGTTGGGACAGGCATTCAGAAATAGTAGTAATAATAATAATAATAATAATAAATAGATAGATAGATAGATACTTTATTAATCCCAATGGGAAATTCACATTCTTCAGCAGCAGCATACTGATACAATAAATAATATTAAATTAAAGAATAATAATGCAGGTGAAAAACAGACAATAACTATGTATAATGTTAAATGTTTTAAATGTTAACGTTTACCCCCCCAGGTGGAATTGAAGAGTCGCATAGTTTGGGGGAGGAACGATCTTCTCAATCTGTCAGTGGAGTAGGACAGTGACAGCAGTCTGTCGCTGAAGCTGCTCTTCTGTCTGGAGATGATACTATTAAGTGGATGCAGTGGATTCTCCAGAATTGATAGGAGCCTGCTGAGCGCCCTTCGCTCTGCCACAGATGTTAAACTGTCCAGCTCCATGCCAACAATAAAGCCTGCCTTCCTCACCAGTTTGTCCAGGCGTGAGGTATCTTTCCTCTTAATGCTGCCTCCCCAGCACACCACTGCGTAGAAGAGGGCGCTCGCCACAACTGTCTGATAGAACATCTGCAGCATCTTATTGCAGATGTTGAAGGACGCCAGCCTTCTAAGGTAGTATAACCGGCTCTGTCCTTTCTTGCACAGCGCATCAGTATTGGCAGTCCAGTCTAATTTATCATCCAGCTGCACTCCCAGATATTTGTAGGTCTGCACCATCTGCACACAGTCACCTTTGATGATCACTGGGTCTATGAGGGGTCTGGGCCTCCTAAAATCCACCACCAGCTCCTTGGTTTTGCTGGTGTTCAGGTGTAGGTGGTTTAAGTCGCACCATTTAACAAAGTCATTGATTAGGTCCCTATACTCCTCCTCCAGCCCATTCCTGATGCAGCCCACGATAGCAGTGTCATCAGCGAACTTTTGCACATGGCAGGACTCCGAGTTGTATTGGAAGTCCGATGTATATAGGCTGAACAGGACCGGAGAAAGTACAGTCCCCTGTGGCGCTCCTGTGTTGCTGACCACAATGTCAGACGTGCAGTTCCCAAGACGCACATACTGAGGTCTGTCTTTAAGATAGTCCACGATCCATGCCACTAGGTATGAATCTAATCCCATCTCTGTCAGCTTGTCCCTAAGGAGCAGAGGTTGGATTGTGTTGAAGGCGCTAGAGAAGTCTAGGAACATAATTCTTACAGCACCACTGCCTCTGTCCAAGTGAGAGAGGGATCGGTGTAGCATATAGATGATGGCATCCTCCGCTCCCACCTTCTCCTGATATGCAAACTGCAGAGGGTCAAGGGTGTGTTGAACCTGTGGCCTAAGGTGGTGAAGCAGCAGCCTCTCCATGGTCTTCATCACATGTGATGTTAGAGCAACAGGCCGAAAGTCATTCAGCTCACTAGGACGTGATACCTTTGGGACTGGGGTGATACAAGATGTTTTCCAAAGCCTATAATAATAATAATATAATAATAATAGTACACAATGTCCAGTTCTGTTAGATGTTGTTAGATGCTGTGGACTAGCAGCAGATCAAGACTAAGTGCAGCTGCTGTGTGCTTCTTGGAGTCAGAGAAGGGGAAAATTTATGTACTAACTTAGACTACCTTATGAGCAGGTTCAAAGGACGTAGTACAAAATGAATTCCATACACCTCGGACAGACTGTGATGGACATGAAAAAAGCACTAATATGCCATTACAAAAATATGGAAACCATATTTTGTATTTATATTTGGACAGAAGTATAGTGTGATACTGAATTAAATATGTTGAACTCAATGCCACAGAAAAAGACAAGTGATGCATGGAAATATTTATATTGCATAATATAAGAAATAGAAAAATACAAATCAGCAAACATTTAATCATTAATCTTCTCTAAAAGATGCCCAGCCAGTGTCTCTAATTAAGAAATCGCTTGGCCGCTCATTTGAAAAAATGTGGATTAAAAGATGCTGCCAGTTTCTTCCATGGTGTATTTCTTTGGAGTGTCATGGAGATATCTTTTCAGGTGTCCTCCAGATCAGATGAGAGATCTCTCACAATATGTATTACTGTATATAGCGCTTGTGCTCTACTGTGAAGTATGCACTGTGATTAGACACTCTTTTTGAAAATTGTCCACCCTCTGAAATGGTATTTTATATGATTTGGTGACTGTCAGATTCATTCAGTGCATGTTGAATGACAAGTGTCAACTCTTCTATATTGTCTATGTTACTGGGAAACGGTCTACAGAGAGACAATTATGCTTCAGACATCCATCCATCCATTCATTTTCCAACCCGCTGAATCCGAACACAGGGTCACGGGGGTCTGCTGGAGCCAATCCCAGCCAACACAGGGCACAAGGCAGGGAACCAATCCTGGGCAGGGTGCCAACCCACCGCAGGACACACACAAACACACCCACACACCAAACACACACTAGGGCCAATTTAGAATCGCCAATCCACCTAACCTGCATGTCTTTGGACTGTGGGAGGAAACCGGAGCGCCCGGAGGAAACCCACGCAGACACGGGGAGAACATGCAAACTCCACGCAGGGATGACCCGGGAAGCGAACCTGCTTCAGACATGATTCTATTAATGTGTAACTCTTGTCACCATTACTTTCTGTATAGAGATTTCAGGGCCTTTTCATATGTTTGCATTGTATAACATTTACAATAATGATAGGGACATACATTATGATCTAATGTAGCTTAACTATTGCAGTTATTTTCTAATAAGTTTACATTAGGATGTATAATTTTCCTGTGTTGTGTCCCTTTACATCGATAGGAATGTGTAGTTAATTTAGAGAAGGTGAGATGTTATTTTCTTGCACACCATTAATGGACAGTCAGATAGCCAGCAGAGCATACTGAGGAGTAACACGAGACCAAGACAAGAGTAGCTGCAGAATATTTTAACTTTGTACTGATCTCATTCTGCTGTTCTGCTGTTCATCAAGACAGCACTTAGACCTGAGCATCATCTCCCCATACCATGTAATCTGGTCTTGATCTACTGCTAGTATGGTACAATCTCAGGTACATTGCAACTTGACACAGTAAGATTTAGGATTTCGACTCCAAAGTACTGTTACTGCTACTGTTGCTACTGGCAATAATAATAATAATAATAATAATAATAATAATAATAATAATAATGTCCATTGGTATTATATATAGCTAAACACTCTAAACAAGAGAAGGTTTATAATTTCAACTACAAACTGCTACTACTACTACTAGATAGATAGATAGATAGATAGATAGATAGATAGATAGATAGATAGATAGATAGATAGATAGATAGATAGATACTTTATTAATCCCAAGGGGAAATTCACAAATTACTAATACTACTACTCCTACACCATCTTATTGAACCACACAAGTACAAAGAGCTGATTTATAATTATTATTATTATTATAAACTTGTGTCACTGAAAGTTAAATCCTGCCTTGTAACTGAAATGTCTGAAATAGGTGCAACCTTCCATTAATGAAGACAAAGATTCAGAAAATTGACAATAATAATAATAATAATAATAATAATAATAATAATAATAATAATAATAATAATGAAGAAGAAGAAGAAGATTTTTGCCCTGTTTAGAGTTGATTTATGTCTTATTAGTTATTATTGGTACCTAAATTCTATCTATTCACAAACTCTGGGTTTGCTGTGTGCACCAAAAATAATAATACTAACAATAATAACAATAATAATAATAATAATAATAATAATAAAAATAATACCAGGAAGTGATGTATTCATGCTACTTGGTCTGAAGATCATCATGGGAAGTGGAGTAGATCAAGGCCCATATGAAATATGGTAATCATGGAATCCAAAACATTTTTATTCAGGTATCAATGCAGGTATTCTGAACACTTGATGGCACTTCATTAAAAAAAAAAACTTCCACTGACAAACTTAAGAAGATTCAAAATGATTGTATACAAACACATTGGTAGTGCTGAAATCCCAAGTGAGGCAAATTAGGATGCAGAGACCCATAATGAGCCAGAAATGGCCATGCAGGCAACTGAATAGTGTATTACTCACAACAAAAACCATAAGATACAGCTAATGGAGGAAAATATTCTCCTTAAACATAGTGCAGCTGCATCAGTGATTGGTAAAAGATCAACAAAATATTGTATGATCTTCAAATACAGCACTGTGGGGCACAAAAACGAGAATGTGATCCTAGACAATACTAATGTGTTAACAAAAGAAGCCCAAAAGATGATCAAATATCGATTTCTGAGGATCAAAACCAAGCGAATGCCGAGCACAAAAATGAGAATGTAATCCCAGATGATACTAATCTTCTAAGAGAAGAAGCCAAAAAGATTAGCAAATGTCAAGATCCTGAATATCAAAATCAAATTAATATGGAACACAAAAATAAGTACAAGAAACCAGACAATACTTACCTGGGTAAAAAACAAAAAAAAGGAAGTCCAGAAGATTATAAAATGTTGGTGTCTGGAGATCAACATCAAACAAATTTAGAATATTCTGTAAAAAATGAGAACAGTGTCAGTAGGTGTTGGAGCAGATGGAACCTGAAAAAGGCTGTTGACGTTGACACCAGCCTTGAGCAGCTAACAGGAAAGCCTTGAGCAGGACATCTACAAATGAAATGACACCCTTAGGACATATTCACATTCGGAAAACATTTCTTATGTAAAGTCACATTTAAGTCTCTTATTTTATAAAAAGGAACTTAAAGGTTGTGAAATGTAAATGATAATAATAATAATAATTTTTATCCAATGTTCTGATCAGAGTTGCTTAAATGCTGATGTGTTGTCCCCATTACCAAGTAATGGACTTAAGCAACAACAACAACAACTGTAAAAGTCAATCTTAGAAAGTTAATGGTTTAAGTTAAACTCTTATTAGTGTTTGTTTAATTTGAATAGAATATAATTTGCTTAATCATAGCCATAGACAATGGCATAGCCTTTAACCCCCTGTAAGTTAATAAGACATAGAACTTTTTTGCTATAACTAAGATACAGTATGTTAATTTAGTCAGTTGTTGTTTTGAACAGGTCCCAGTGCTAGCACGGACTGAAAGACCCAGTTACAGCTGTGGAAGCCGGCCCGAACACAGACAGGCAGACACCGAAGGTTCCAAAACACACACACATTTATTGTACATACTATATACAGTGATGCACACAACCCAGTACTCCCGTACTATTCACCCACAAAGTTCTGGCCTCTTCTCTATGCCTCTACTCTTTTGGTCCACCTCCACTCCTCTCCTCTCCTCTGAGCTCCGTCCTTCTTCCACCCGACTCCAGCCCTCGAATGGAGGGAGGCGGCCCCTTTTATTTTATATTCACCCGGACGTGCTCCAGGTGCCTCCCAATGAGCTACTACCGGCACTCCCTGGTGTGGCGGAAGTGCTAAGGGCCAGGGCTCTTCAGGCACCGGGGCGCCCCCCTGGCGGTGACCACGGGCCCCTATAGGGTTCAGCTTCCTGTGGTCCCCATAGCTACCAGGGCGGTTGCCCCCTCATGGTCTGGAGGAAGTGTAATCCCTCTTCCGGTCCTTCCAGGAGTCCCGGCTGGGTACCACCCCCAGCCGCTCGCCACACAGCATAGAAATGGGATAGGCATACAGTTTTTTGACTGTCCTGAAATGGTTCAGAAACATATGAAACGGTCCAGAAACGTTTTTTAAATGGTTCAGAAATGTTTAAAAATGATTTTGTAACGATTAGAAATGAAACGAGAATTTTAAGCTTCAAATAGAACTTTTCTTTAACAAGACCTTTTCTTTTCTTTGCTACATCAATTTTTTTCTCTATTTTGTGTGAACTGTTTTACTTAAAATTTTTACTGAAGTTTTTAAAACGAAGATATTTTGTCTGTGGAATCATTTCAACACGTCAAGCTTTTGCTGAATCTCATTTTGCATGCTAGAGCATCTGAACTTTGGAAAAAACGTATCTACAATAACAACAATAACAATAATAATAATAATTTATACAATATTTACATTTCAGTAATGAAAAGCACTTTATAGATTTTTTTTCAAAACGTTAAATTCTACATACTGAAAGCCAGTGGAAGCAGGCACGTATATAGCATAGTGTATATTCTAGTAGGAGTACAAATTCTGCTATTCTTAGTCCACAGCTTTTGTATTTTTACTAATGAATTACTTTTACTGCATTGTTAAACAATAACAGCCAGTAACTCACTTCTTAACTACCGTGTGCATTTTCTTTTTTCTTTTTTTTATTGACATGGGCTGCTGTCTCTTCTTGGGTGGGTTTCTGGCTTGTGCCTGAGCTGCGGGGTTAGGCCTCTTATCTCCACACCTCTGACAGGAATGAACCAGTTTAGAACATTTACAGACAAGTAGTGCAGTGTATATAAGTTGTACCTCAAATGAGTGCAACGGTTACAACAATAAACTGATATTTTTGAATGATCTCATGCACTCCATTAAAGCTTTATAAGATTTAAACCTTTAAACAAATGACTGTCTTTACAAGAAGAAAATGTGATGTGATAGTACAGTGCCAGCACTGTTTCTTATCTATTTCTGCATGTTAATTCCTTTCATTTTATACTGTATAATTATGATAAAATGGGTTTCAATAACAAGGAAAATGTACTTGAGAAGGATAAGAATTATTTTCCTGTTTTGTTCACCTCTATGCAGTGTGAACTTTATCAGGCTGATTCCGTTTTTACAGAAAGTCATTGTTTACTGTGCTGGATGTTTGTCACTAAACAAGGGTGCCCTGGTAACACAAACAAAAGGGTTATGATTTGAAAGTGTGCAAGCGATCAGGACTGGCAGATGAAGTTTAACTAGTGTGCATCCCTTATTCTTCTTTTTAACTTAAGGGCAAAGGAGGTAACTCATTAGGGTTAAAAAAAAGCCCCACTGGACAACAATTTTTACTCAGCAATTACAAAACATCAGGATTATCATAAATACCGTGGATTCAGAAAGTATTCATATCCCTACACACTTTATTGTGTTGTAGATTTAATTTTAAATAGATACATTTGCCATTTAGCCCTTCAATCTACAACCCCAAATCAGAAAAAGTTGGGACAGTGTGGAAGATGTGAATAAAAAAAGAAAAAAGCAAGTTATAAATTCTCCTCAAATATTATTTCATTGCAGACAGTATGAACACAAAATAATTCATGTTTTTTTTTTGTCAACATCATTTGATTTGTAAATAAATATCCATTCTTGCCATTCAGGCTTGCAACACATTCCAAAAAAAGTTGGGATGGGGGCAATTAAGGGGTAGTAATGAGGTATAATAACTAAATAATGATGTGATTTGAAACTGGTGATGTTAACAGGTGATTGCAATCATGATTCGGTACAAAAGCAGCATCGAGGAAAGGCCTACTCCTTTAGGAGCAAAGATGGGCAGAGGATCGCCAGTTTGCCACCAAGTGCGGGCAAAAATCTTTGAAATGATGAAGAAAAACGTTTCTCAAAGACAGATAGGAAGAGATTTGAGGCATTTCTCCCTCTACAGTGCATAACATAGTGAAAAGAATCAGGGAATCTGGAGAAATTACTGTGCGCAAAGGCCAAGGGCGCAAGCCTAAACTGAATGGCCGTGATCTCCAAGCCCTCAGATGGCACTGCATTAAAAACCGTCATTCATCAATAAATGATATAACTGCGTGGGCTCAGGACTACTTCAGGAAGTCACTCTCAAGCACTACAGTACGTAGTTACATTAGGAATTGCCAGCTAAAACTGTACTGTGCCAAACGGAAGCCCTACATAAATAGTGTCCAGAAGCGCCGTCGACTTCTCTGGGCTCGGAGGCATCTGGGATGGTCCATTGTGCAGTGGAAACGTGTATTGTGGTCAGACGAATCGGTTTTTCACATCTTTTTTGGAAGAAATGGACGCCATGTGCAGCGGACCAGAGAGGAAAAGGACCATCCAGACTGTTACCAGATACAAGTCCAAAAGCCAGGGTCTGTCATGGTATGGGGTTGTGTCAATGCCTTCGGCAAAGGTAACTTGCACTTCTGCGATGGCACCATCAATGCTGAGAAGTATATCTCAGTTTTGGAGGAACAAATGCTGCCTTCAAGACGACGTCTTTTCCAGGGACGCCCATGCTTATTTCAGCAAGACAATGCCAAACCACATACTGTGCGCATAACAAAGGCATGGCTGCGTAAGAAGAGGGTGCGGATGCTTGACTGGCCTGCCTGCAGCCCTGATTTGTCTCCTATAGAGAATGTTTGGCGCATTTTGAAACGAAAAATGCGTCAACGAAGACCCCGTACTGTTGCGCACCTAAAACGTTGTTTGCAGGAAGAATGGGACAAACGAACACCTGCAACACTTAGTCACTTGATTTCTTCAATGCCTAATTGTCTTTTAAGTGTTGTTAAAAGACAGGGGAACTGTACAAAGTGGTAAATGCTGTACTGTCCCAACTTTTTTTGAAATGTGTTTGTTATTTACAAATCAAATGATGTTGACAAAAAAAAAAACATGAATTATTTTGTGTTCATACTGTCTGCAATGAAATAAAATTTGAGGAGAATTTATAACTTGCTTTTTTCTTTTTTTATTCACATTTTCCACACTGTCCCAACTTTTTCTGATTTGGGGTTGTACATTCAATAGCCCATAATGACAAAGTGAAAACGTGTGTTGAGAAAGGTTCACAAATGAATTACAATTCAAACACTGAAACCTCTCTTTCATTTAAGTATTCAGACCCTTAATTCAGTACTTTGTAAAAGCCCTTTTAGCATCAATTATAGCTTTAAGTCTTATTGGGCAATTCTTTACAAGCTTTGCACACCAGGAATTAGGTAGTTTATTGGCTGATCCTCTCAAGTTCCATTAGATTGGATGGGAAGTGTCTGTAACCTGCCATCGTCAGGTCTTTCCACACATGTTCTATGGGATGAAAGTCTAGGCTTTGGCTGGGCCACTCATGGACAGCCAGACTTCTCCCAAAACCACTCCTGAGTTGTCTTGGATGTATGTTTATGATCATTGACATGCTTAATGTGAACCATCACCCCAATTTGAGGTCAGTTACAGTTGTAGTCTGGAGCAGGGTATCTTCAAGGACCACTCTGTGTTTGGATGCATTCATCGTAATCCTAACTCTGACCAGTCTTTCTGACCCTGCCTCTGAGAAGCACACCCATAGAATGAGACTGCCACCGCCTGTTCTTCACCAGAAAAAGTTCTTGGAGTTCTGCCCAAAGATTTCATTTTCTGGTCTCCTCAGACTACAGAATCTTTTATCCTCACTCTGTCAGGGTACTTTAAACTGCTGTACACAGTACATTTTACTCAACAGTGGTTTCCGTCTAGCCATTCTACTATAAATGCCCAACTAAAGAAGTGCTCCAGAGATGGTCATCCTTCCAACAGGTTCTCCCATCTGAACAGAGGACTTCTGAAGTTCTGTTGGAGTGACCACTGGGTTCTTGGTCACCTTCTTGACCAAGGTCCTTCTTGTCTGGTTTCTCAGTTTGGCTAAACTGCAAACTCTAGGAACAGTTCTGGTGGTTCAAACATCTTTCATTTCAAAATTATTGAAGCCAATGTGCTCCTGGGAACGCTAAAAGCTTTAGAAATGGTTTTTATACACTTTCCCTGATCATTGCCTCACCACAATTTGATCTAAAGAGAGTTCTTGAGAATTCATGGCTTGGGTTTTTATCCTGACATGCAGTGTGAATTGTGGGACCTTGTATATACAGGTGTGTGCCATTCTAAACGATGTCCAATCAATTCAGTTTGTTACATATGAATGCCAATCAAGTTCCAGATACATCTCATGGAGAATTAAAGCCATCAGGATGCACCTGACCACAATTTGGAGTGCGACAGAGAGATTTTGGTGTTATATTAAATTTTCAAACCTTTCTGAAAACATATTTTCACTTTGTCATTAAGGGTTTTGGAGTACCAATATCTACTAAGATGTTAATTATATATTAGTAGTTGAACTATATATGAAGACCTCCCATTCTATTACGAATCCATCCATCAATTTTCTTATATGTAGACAGGATCTACTGGCAAGAAACCATCCCTGAGCGGGATTCCAATCAGTTCCAGACAGCTACCTGACTAAGTGGTGGGATGATGGTGCGGTGGTTACTACTGATGCATCAAGGATCCACTATTTTAGGCTCCAGTCCTGTACCAGTTGTTATCTGTGTGGAGCTTGCTCTTTCTTATAGTGCCCCCCTGGATTTTCTGCTACGGAATGCCATATCGCCAAAATCCTGCATGTTAATCGGTGACTACTAAGAGACCAAAGTGCGAATGTTTCATGTTTTGTGTCTTGTGGTCCTACTTAATTACTGAGCTTCTCAATCTATCATGGAGAATAAACCCTGTCCTGTAACCTCATCATGGTCTCAGTCAGGTAAAGATGGAGATGTAGCCTGATTGGTAAATTAAGAGCTTTCCTGTATCTCCATATTTATGCAAATGAGCAGTGAAGTTTACCATTTTGAGTATCGAGCTCACTGGTACTAGGACAGGTGAATGTTGTAAATACATTTTAGGGTAATTCATACAAACATGAATCCAAAATTTTAATTACTGTCTAGTCCACTGGTTGAAACTCCAACTCTCTGTCTCCTATCTGGGAGCTTTTGATTATTTTCATCTTCCTCTTCTAAAAGACAGACTCCTTTTCATTAAGAATCCTGCTTTCAGCACCAACAATGTACATCAAGATGAGGTTTACTACATTGAGCTGACATTTTCACCTTCCTTCACAAAGTCTTTACCATCAGTGACACGACCTTTCACTTTCCACCATCAACATCCAGTTTATCCAGATGTTATGCTCATAACCTGACCGGCACTGAATCCTTTCTCCATTCTTCACATTATGTGTAATAAACCCATGCCAGGTCAGGAATGGCATACACTTTGTATTTTGTATTATGTCAGTGTGGGTTTTATATGGGTAATAATATTTCTCATGACATAGCAAACAAGTCCATACTAATGTATTGGTGAAACATAAAATGGGCAAATGAATGACGAGCAGTAGCCATACCACCTGCACTTCAGAACAGGTAATCTTCCTGAAGCTAAGTATGATTGGACCTCTCCAGAGCTTGGAAGGAAGACCAACTAGGAAAAGATTGGGTTGCTGCTGGAAGAGGTGTTGGTGAGGCCATCAGGGGGTGCTTACCTTGTGGTCTGTGTGTGGATCCCAATGTCCCATTGCAGTAACAGGGACAGTGGACTGTGAAAATGGTGCTGTACTTCAGATAAGTCATAAAACCTTATTTTTACTTATTTTATTTACCGAATGAACAAAGTTATCAAAAACTGGAACTGTGTGAAAAAGTAATATTCCCCCTAGTAATCAGAGATAGGTAATTGAACACAGCCAAGTCTGCAGCCAGACATGTGAGCTTTTGGGTGGGTTACACGGTTTTGAGTCCATCCAAAAATTTTACGTGGAAGATGTGACACGCCAGATGACGCGCCGGAGGACAACTGATGTCACTTCCTCCCCTCCTGCCTTATTCCCTTTCAAATACTGGCACCACCGGAAGATCTTTGTCTTTTGCAACTGAAGTCCATCGAGAGTGGAGTTCTCTGAGATGAAACACTCACCAACAAACACTGCATCACTAGTGACGGCATCATTTTTTTTTATTGGACATTAAATGGGGTCTTTTAATCTGTTTGCTGTGTTTGCTTTAACACTGCTCAGTACAAACCTGACTTATTTGGACTCTTTATCATCAAAATCAAGTTGCCAGAAACATTCACATAAAGGTAATTCCTGAAAAATCTTTTAAAACGTTATTAATATCTGTCAGTCTGGCAAGGAATACAAACACAACTCCATAATTGTTAAACAGAAAAGAACAGTTGTGAATCTTCCTAGTAGGGGCCAGGCTGCCAAAATGACCGCAGGTGCACAGTATAAGTGGACAATCATCAAGTACGTCACAAAGGATCATAAAAAATTCAAAGTTCTGCATTCTTTTTGGCTCAGCAAAGATTAGTGTTCATGACTCTACAATGCGAAGGACATTAGCAAAAACAGGCTTCATTGCAGAGGAGAAAGGCATAAATGACTTCTAACTGAACACCACTAGCATAAAAGCTCATTTTTAATTTGCCTGGAAGCATGTGGATGATTCCCGAGCATTTTGGAATAATGGACCAATGAGACAAAGGTGTAACGTTTTGGATGACATCGCTCACATTATGTCTGTCATAAGTCAAACTCAAGATACCACACTAAGAACAGAATCACAACAATCAAACACGGTGCTGGTACTGTTGTGGTGTGGGGATTCTTTGCTGCCCCAGTAACTGGATAATTTGCCATAACTGAATGAAACACAAATTCCGCTCTGCATCAGAAAATTCTTAAGAAGAATGTCCATGAGCTGAAGCTGAAGTGTAGTTGGGTCGAGCAGCAAGACAAATGATCCCAAACACAAAAGCAAATCCATGTCAGAATGGCTGAAAAAAAGTCAAATTAAATCTTTGTACTGGCTTTATTAAAGTCCACGTGTATGACGGAATAGAGATTCTGTACCAGTAGAAGAAACAAGCAGCTTCAAAATTTTTTTCAGAATGTTTCTGAATTAAGCTGTTCTTCAAGGAAGAGTGGTCTAAAATCCCTCCACAGCAATATAACAGACTAATATTAAATTATAGGAAGCATTATGTGGCCATCGATGCAGTTAAAGCAGTGCTTCTCAAACTCAGTCCAGGGAACCACAAAGGGCTGCAGATTTTTGTTCCAACTGGTTTCACTACTGGGGAGTCATTTTACCTATAATACGTTTTTTTCTCTTCTCTTCCTTGCATTCAGAAAAATACAGCTGTGTGATTTTTACATTTATAAGAAATTTCAGAATCAGACTTCACTGTACAGTGGAACCTCGGTTCACAACCATAATTCGTTCCAAAACTTTGGTCGTAACTCGATTTGGTCGTGACCCGAGGTAATTTCCCCCATAGGATTGTATGTAAATACAATTAATCCATTCCAGGCCGTACGAACTGTATGTAAATATATTTTCTTTAAAGATTTTTAAGCACAAAAATAGTTAATCAATACCATAGAACGCACAGCGTAATAGTAAACTAATGTAAAAACATTGAATAACACTGAGACAAACACCCAGGCTCCCTGCT
Source organism: Erpetoichthys calabaricus (assembly GCF_900747795.2). Classification (NCBI taxonomy): domain Eukaryota; kingdom Metazoa; phylum Chordata; class Cladistia; order Polypteriformes; family Polypteridae; genus Erpetoichthys; species Erpetoichthys calabaricus. Next base: position 66,201,813 of record NC_041411.2, on the reverse strand, counting down.
CAGCTGCACACGCAGGCTCGCTCGCTCTCAGCTGTACGTGCTCTCTCTCTCTCGCTCGCTCTCAGCTGCACGCGCTCTCTCTCTCTCTCTCTCTCTCAGCTACATGTGAGCCTGCATTCTCTCTCTCTCTCTCTCTCTCTCTCGCTCACTCTCTCTCTCCTGCACCGGCTTTATTTATTTAGTTATTTATTAAAACTGGCCTTTTTGACGGGAGCTGTGGAACTGCTATACCACAGGACGAAGCTGGGTTGAGAGGAGGTTAAAGTTTTGAGTGATAGTCCCTCTGCGTGATGCACCGAGAACAATGTACAGTACAGGGAGAGACTGAACACGTGCGGAAATCATCAGCGTGCACAAACCGAAAGGGAAACTGGCTTGTTCGTATACCGAGTGTGTGGTCGTGAAAAGATGCAAAAGTTTGACATACTTTTTTTGGTCGTAACCTGATTTGTACGTGTTCCGAGATGTTCGTGAACCGAGGTTCCACTGTATTTGCCAGGTACTCTAATGTGTACTAAGGAATTTGTCTTGATAGTATTGGTGCAACACACAAAGACAACACAGAATACACAAGATAAAATATGATGCAGCATACAAGGGCAATTAAAAAAGTAGATATTAGGATTAAAATGTCCAGGCAGTTTAATGTGCAGGTATACACTGATACTGAGTAGAACCTCAGACCTGATTAATCAGAATAGCTGCACGTGGAAAAAATCTGTTTAGGTGACGTGTTGTTTCAGCCTTTGCCGGAGGGAAGTCTTTGGAACAGGTGATGCCCTGGATGAGTCAGATCATCAATGATCTTTGTGGTCTGCTTCCTTAGCCTGGACTCATACAGAACTTCAGTATGCAGTACGTTAAAGCCTGATGTGTTGCAGATTGCCCTCAGCCCGAGCAGAGACAGCACCAGACTAGACAGACATTTATAGATGAGGTCAGAATGGACTCAATGATGGCTGTGGAGAACTGGACCAATATTGCTTAAGCTAGATTTAATTTCCTCAGCTGATATAAACTGAACATTCTCTGATAGACTTTCTTAATAAAGCATGTGATGTTTTTGGTCCACTTAAGGTTTTTTGACAGCATAGTGCCCAGAAACTTAAATGATTCTTTCATCCCATTTGAGCCATTTATAGCAAGTGATAGGTGAGCTGGTAACTGTTTCCTGAAATCTATGATCATCTCCTGAGTTCAAATTATTATGGCAGCACCACAACGTCAGATTTTCCATCTCTTGTCTGAATATGAAAATATCATTGTTTGAAATGAGGCCTATTAGTGTGATGGCATCTGCAAATTTAAGAAGTTTGACAGATGAATGGCCAGAGGTAGTCATTTGTATAAAGTGAGAAGAGTAGTGAGGAAAGGACACATCCCTGTGGTGCACCAGTACTAAGGGTTAATGGGTCAGACATGTGTGTGCCCAGCCGCACGTACTGTTAACAATCTAAAGTCTGTGATCCAATGGCAGGTTGAAGTGGGTGAGTTTCTTATCTCGGAGCTCTGGGGTGATTGTATTGAAAGCAGAGCTAAAGTCCACAAACAAGGTCCTCACATCTGCCCCTGGCTTATCAAGGTGATGGTAAATAAAGCTCAGACCTAAATTCACTGCATCATCCACAGACTGGTGGGCTCTGTATGCAAACTGAAATGAATACAGGAAGTCTTTTGTAGCATTCTTGAAATAATTCAGAATAAGGTGTCCAAAGGTCTTCATTACCAAAGAGGTTACTGCTCTGTACTCATTTAGGCCTATGGTCTTTTTTTTTTTTTTTAGTTACTGAAATAATGGTGGAGATTTTAAAGCAGGTAGGAACAGTGCACAAATCCAGAGATTGGTTGGAAATGTCTGCAGATATCGTAGACAATTGGTCTGCACAGTGCCTGAGTGTAGAAGTTTGTGAAGCTTTTTAAATATTTTGCTTTTTGAATAAGCTGCAGATGTCTTTTGCAGTGATGATAGGAGGGGGAAGCTGAGAAAAACAGAAGTGTAGAGTAGTAACAGTTGAGACCATCAGGTAGATTTACTGCATGTCCAATTGTCTGTCAAAGTGACAGTAAAATTAATTTAACTGATTAGCCAGACTGGGATCAGCAGAACTGTTTGATGTTTGTTTCTTGAAGTTAATGACCTGCCTCTCCAGACTGAATATTTAGATATACCTCAAATATTAAGATATATTTGTATTTTCAATACAGCTTTAAATGCTTATCTTTTTTCAAATTAATTCTCCCTTTTTCCCGTTTTCCATGTAGTTTGCCCCTTAATTTTATCCTATTAACAGCTAACAATGAGCAGGGCTGACATCCAAACAACTCTGAATGCTGAAAGGATGATGAATGGATTAGATAACCAGAATGAAAATCGTGGTGATGATGATGATGATGAAAATCTTTAAAACCTTGGGCCATTTATTGCCAGGATGCTGTATTATAGGCCTATGCATGTATGAAAAATAATGAACCCTATCAAAACTTGTAAAAAAATGTAAAGAAAGGAAGCAACAATCGTGTTATAAGCAGTATCAATTAATTGATTTTTACCAGCAACATGACTAAAAGTCTACTTTTGAATGAGAATCCTAGAAACACGGAGCCTCGCAAAGTGAAAGTTTTGAAGCACTTATGCCGCAAACATAACGCGTTTCTTTACGATGTCCACACTTGTGCACACAACGCATTTGGTAGTTGGGGACAGTTTGCATTCAGTGGGCGACAGAACATCCACGTGGTGGTGTCCTGATAACTGAACACCTTGTGAGGAAGAAACGTCAGATTCAGTACCAGGGCCTACAGGTTGCATATCGTCCAATTTATTGTGACTATCTCGATCACTGTCATTATCATCAAAATATTTATCTTGCAACACATCTAATTGTTTTTAAAACATTATCAGCTTTATATCATAACTGCGGACTCTATTTGGAACACTAATTTCCGTAAGATGTCAATAAAAAAAAAAAAGAAATTGTTCTATGGCTATCCACTATCCACTATCACTGTAGTACGTAATTGAGACACGGTAGCACAGCTCATCAGCAAGATGGTTGCCTCTGTAGTGGCTTTGTACTGAGATACGAGATCTCTTGTATGTCAGGTCTTGACAATGACGTACAAGTTAACTCGTACTTTGCGTTCAAAGTGTTAAAAAAACCCTTAAATTCTGTGGTTTTCAGCGATATCTTTTGCTTATTGCTCGTCAACATTTGAAAAACATCCATTGGAATTTAACTCATTGTCACCCTCCTATAGAAATGGCAGACATGAAAAAACGACAACAGTTCACATTAGGAAAAAAAACTTGAAATTTTTGTGGCTCTCGATTCCAGCAAAAAGAAAAAAGACGTTGCCTGTGAATTCGGAATTTCGCCATTGACACTGTCAACTTTCTTGAAAGACCGAGCAAAAAAAAGAAGAAAAATCTCGGGTTGCAAACAATAGGCCTCAGCACAAACTTATGCGAACTGCTGCATTTGAAGACGTCGAAAAAGCAGTTTTTATGTGGGTCAGTGATGCTCATTCAATAAACATTCCTATTATTGCGCCACTCATTCAAGAAAAAGCAAAGTCACTGTTTTGAGATTGTTAAACTCTTTTGGGACCTCCCACAACAGGACAACACACCGAAGAGCGTCCCAAAGTGCGATCACCATGTCTATGAAAGACTGTGTATCCATTGCCGGGACAACAGCGGGCTCACAGAGCTGCTGTGGCTTGCTGCCGAAAGAACTCAGAAAAGATGTGAATTTCCCAGTGGGATTAATAAAGTATCTATCTATCTATCTATCTATCTATCTATCTATCTATCTATCTATCTATCTATCTATCTATCTATCTATCTATCTATCTATCTATCTATCTATCTATCTATCTATCTATCTATCTATCTATCTATCTATCTATCTATCTATCTATCTATCTATCTATCTATCTATCTAAGATCTCGATGGGTGATGCAAGGAACATTGTAAATGCATGGAACAGTATTACTTGGCCACTAACCTGGTCACAACCCTGCCTGACTGTTGTGTCTGTGTACGGGAGATAATACAATAAATAACCCTACTGTTCCTTTTTCAAGCTGAATAAAGCTTGAGACTCAACCTCGTGTTTTGGGGTGTAAAACAGAGACTTATAGTACGACCACAATCTTTTTGGATTTACTTCTGCAGCACTCCACTGCAGCGCTGTGAGCCTGCGGTTGCCTTGACCCTTCGCAACGGACAAGCAATCTTTCACAGACATGGCAATCGCACTTCGGGACGCATTTCAGCATGTCGTCTCATTGAGTGGGGGTCCCAAAACAGTTCAGAAACCTCACAATATGAAGAAGAAGAAAAGGATGATTCGGCTTCTGATTGATAACTGTGCTGTCCACAACATGCTTTCACATTTAGATAATGTTTACATTGAATTCCTCCCACCCAGTTGCACAGCAGTGCTTCAGCCATTGGATTTGGGCATTTCATTCGCATCCTGAAAGTGTATTATCGCAAGGAAATGCTGAGAAAAATTCTCGTCAGCATAACTTGTAGACAGGAGATGAAAATTAACTTGAAAGAGGCTATTGAAATGATTCCAAATGCCTGGATGCAAGTTAAACAAAGCACTATAACGACAAATACAGAATCTCATTACAACGAATTTTTCATTACAACAAAATATTTTTTAGGTCCCTGGCACTTCGTCGTAACGGAATTTGACCTGTACATGTGATTAAATTGCAGTGCATTATTGTGTTGCACAACTTTTCAAAAATGCAAATAATAAACATTTTATTAGCTTTTTGAACCTACTTATATCACAATGAGCATTTGACTCATGTTTAATTTCTATCCATTTCATTATCAAAGCACTTCGGCACTGAGCCATTTTAACCAACAGCTCTGATGGTCACACAGATAAATCATCAATTCATACAACATAACGACAACAGTTTTCATGGTTTTCCAACAGCTCCTAAACTTGAAATTTTTGTGGCTCTTGATTCCAGCAAAAAGAAAAAAGACGTTGCCTGTGAATTCGGAATTTCGCCATTGACACTGTCAACTTTCTTGAAAGACCGAACAAAAAAAAGAAGAAAAATCTTGTGTTGCAAACAGTAGGCCTCAGCACAAACTTATGTGAAAACGTCGAAAAAGCAGTTTTTATGCGGGTCAGTGATGCTCATTCAATAAACATTCATATTATTGCGCCACTCGTCATAACGGAATTTGACCTGTACATAAACACTAGTTTAATCGAAATACATTTTAATAATGACCACCATTATCAAGTGCTTTATAAAGCAATTATAAACATTACTCTTGTCCAAACAAGTCACTGTCAGCATAATGACTTCTGTAGTGCTGATAATCTAGTCTATCTTCTTTTTTTAAAATATTATTTTCTTATTTACATGTTTTTGTACATAAAGGACGCTGCCATGATGGTTTCATTTACAAGTAAAGGAGAAAATGTTCATTAAAACCAAGAAGTACACACAAATGCTAAAGATTCTTTGATGTCTACTAAAGATTTACAAGGTATGTCATTAAACTTGTGTCCCCAACTGAGATAAGCAATTTGACATGATTTTAATTTCAACCTTTGACATTTGTGTCTGCAAGATTTGTTTCTTGACAGCAGAAAAACCCTCAGGATCCCCTTGAATCGTGGTAGGAACATTTGATTACTTCCACATGGCAGATGCTGAGTAGTGGCAGCTTTTCTACTTTCTATGAACTAATCATTGAAATTGTTATGTGTTTTTGTTAAAATTTTGTTGTGTAATATATGATTACTGAATTTCGACTTGAAGAAAGGGAAGCTGTTTTCTAGTCTAGAACTTAATGCGCAGGTCATATTTAGGCTTTTGAATCTAGTTCCATTTCCATGTATTTGATTAGATGATGCTTTAATCCAAAGTGACTCACAAAAGAGGTCAACATAAGCCTTTCAGTGACAAGGGTACAAAACCGATCATCACAAGTGAAGAGCTCAGAAAAAAAAACAAGCGTATTACAATTATTAGGTTACAAAACCTACCAAATTAAAAATAAAATTAGAAAAAAAATCACCTAACAAGAGAATCATCAAATGCTTCTGAAACACTGTGAGGAAGTCAGAACTTTGAAGAGGTGGGCATCCATCTGAAACATGGCAGATCAAAATGTTGTAGGAGACATGGTGCAGTCAGGCCTACACATAACAGAAACAACATGTGTTTTCACCTTAACACTTAACTGTAGTGTGATTGTTATATAGTAACAGAGATAAAGGACATGTGTGATTGGCATCATCATGGTGAAACAGTACACACAACGCACACACTAAGCCAGAACTCTCTGTCAAGAAAAGCAGGTGCCAAATGACAAACACAAATGGCATATTAGTCTCAATAAAACAGAAACAAATAACATTACCATATTTCATTACATTAGCTTAGTTCTGATAGAAGTGTTGCACTTTACAGTACATACAATATTTAAACAGACAAGTACAAGCTGTTGTTATTAAGCGCATTGAACGTGGGAAAGGCGCTATATAAATAAAGTGTATTATTATTATCATGATTATGATTATTATTATTGATAGCTTAGTGTAGCTCGCCTCCCAGCTAACACACATGGAATATTCTGATGCATGAATATTCTGTGCAAACGTTCGCTGATGACACTGCTATCGTAGGCTGCATCAGGAATGGGCTGGAGGAGGAGTATAGGGACCTAATCAATGACTTTGTTAAATGGTGCGACTCAAACCACCTACACCTGAACACCAGCAAAACCAAAGAGCTGGTGGTGGATTTTAGGAGGCCCAGACCCCTCATAGACCCCATGATCATCAACTGTGACTGTGTGCAGATGGTGCAGACCTATAAATATCTGGGAGTGCAGCTGGATGATAAATTAGACTGGACTGCCAATACTGATGCGCTGTGCAAGAAAGGACAGAGCCGGTTATACTACCTTAGAAGGCTGGCGTCCTTCAACATCTGCAATAAGATACTGCAGATGTTCTATCAGACGGTTGTGGCGAGTGCCCTCTTCTACGCAGTGGTGTGCTGGGGAGGCAGCATTAAGAGGAAAGACGCCTCACGTCTGGACAAACTGGTGAGGAAGGCAAGCTCTATTGTTGGCATGGAGCTGGACAGTTTAACATCTGTGGCAGAGCGAAGGGCGCTCAGCAGGCTCCTGTCAATTATGGAGAATCCACTGCATCCACTAAACAGTGTCATCTCTAGACAGAAGAGCAGCTTCAGCGACAGACTGCTGTCACTGTCCTGCTCCACTGACAGATTGAGGAGATCGTTCCTCCCCCAAACTGTTTAATTCCATCCGGGGGGGTAAACGTTAACATTTAACATTATACATAGTTATTGTCTGTTTTTCACCTGCATTATTATCATTCTTTAATTTAATATTATTTATTGTATCAGTATGCTGCTGCTGAAGAATGTGAATTTCCCATTGGGATTAATAAAGTATCTATCTATCTATCTATCTATCTATCTATCTATCTATCTATCTATCTATCTATCTATCTATCTATCTATCTATCTATCTATCTATCTATCTATCTATTCTGTTCCTGCATTGCAATATCAGGTAAAACACACTCAATTTTTTTTTGCAAATAGTAAGGTATACGAGGGGGGACCCAAAAATAACCAGAATTTTGTTGTTGTTAGGTTGGTACTTGTAGTACGTGGTTGGGCCGCTAGGGCGATCTAGTTATACTCCTCACAAGTCAGTCTGCCAAGTGCCATCAGTCTGGAAGGTTGTGCTTGTGTTCAGTGAATTTTTTTGTAAAAGTAGTTTTGTGCAAGCGTCGTTTTTTTACAATGGCCGATTATCGTGAGCAACGTGTGGCAGTGAAATTTTGTTTTCTTCTTGAAAAAAGTGTTGCAGAAACTATTGTTAGAAACAGTAAGACAACCCTGAACCACCCACCCTACTCACTGGATTTAGCTCCGTGTGATTTCTTTTTGTTCCCTCGGATGAAAAAAGACTTGAAAGGAAGGCGTTTTGCTGACGTCGAAGAGGTAAAACAAGAAACGACCAGAGCATTAATGGGCATTACTTCAGACGAATTTAAAAAATGTTTCGAACAATGGAACAAACGGTTAGATAAGTGTATTTCCGCCAATGGAGAGTACTTTGAAGGAGACTAATTGTTGTTTGTACAGAAAATTAAATTAAACACGTTTTAAAAATATTTCCGGTTATTTCTGGGTCCCCCCTCGTACAGTGTAATAACAAAGCAAAGATAGTGAGAAGTTTTGGGGCACATGTAGGCAAACCCTGTACAATTGCTTTCTCAAAAATTAGAAATAAAACGTGCGTTAAAGTGTTACATTGCAGGAGTCTGACATGACTATCAAAGATGGCGGTTCTTCAGGAATGATCATTTCTGGCAGGAAGAGTTGGGTCCAGGTGGATGGACACCGTAAGTGACGTCAGCTATGAAAAAGCAGTAAGTCTTCCATTCTGCAGAGGAAGAGAGAGAGAAGGCGTTATTCTAGAGTGCCAGCTCCTGGAGTGGCGGAGAATTACCATCACCAGAGCCCTTAAACTGTTCCCTATGCACACACGTGGAACAACAGGCAAATAATTTCTATGTGGATAATGTAATGTGGCGGCACGGTGGCGCAGTGGTAGCTCGCCAACCCCCGGGCAGGAACTATGTGCCAGCCACTTCGTAGCTCTGCTGCTCACGTATGGGGAAGTGGATGTACAATTTAAACAGATTGTTATTTTCATGGGAATTGTTACATATGCATAATAGAACCATTTTACATTACAGTGAGTAACTAACCATAGTAAAAAATAGTAAAACATAACAACAGTGGCACAGTGGTTAGCGCTGCTGCCTCACAGTTAGGAGACCTGGGTTCACTTCCCTGGTCCTCCCTGCGTGGAGTTTGCATGTTCTCCCCGTGTCTGCGTGGGTTTCCTCCCACAGTCCCGGTTAGGTTAGGTGGATTGGTGATTCTAAATTGGCCTTAGTGTGTGCTTGGTTTGTTTGTGTGTGTCCTGCCCGGGATTGGTTCCTGCCCTGTGTTGGCTGGGATTGGCTCCAGCAGACTCCCGTGACCCTGTGTTCAGATTCAGCGGGTTGGAAAATGGATGGATGGATAATGTAACATAAAATATATAACAGTAATGTAAAGATATAAACTTAAACAAAACATAGATATTGATGGCTAACAGATCACGGAGATAAGGTTTTTGTTTTTTGTTTGTGTTTTATTAACTTTTTTAGTGATAAATTGTTCTTTCAATTTTTTTCCCTAAACGTTTGAAAACAAATGTATTTGGACTGGGGGTTTTCTTGTGTTATGGGTAGTGCTCAATACTCAAACCTTTGACATCTCACACTTTTGGAAGCTTTGAAGAAATGCAGCTACATCAACTGAAGGAATTCCATGATTCAGACACAGATATTTAAAAGTCATCAGGAATGATGGTCAGAAGAAACGTCAAGACAACTTCTGGGTGGTGTGTGCTAGCTCGTCCCCCACTGATGATGGGCTTTCAGAGAATGAACACTAACGTTTCTGGAGGAATAGCAGTGTGGTTTGCTGTCTTGTGAAGCACAGAATGGAGTGTGAATTCAGGTTTATATGGAGACCAGCCGAAGTAACCGTTATTGCTTGGGTTTATTTGTGTAATATGTTAAGAAAGAAGGCAGATATTTACAGTATGTAAACAGTCAATGGTGATGAGGAGCAGACTTAAAGACACACGGTGGCTAACCTTTGGGTGGGTGGACCAGCAGTGCAGAATAAAAAAGGAGCAGAAGGGACACAGATTAGGTAGGAATCGGGCAAAGTTATACAATAATGGGAGCATGAACTCTGTGCTTAGGGATTAGCTGGCTGAAGAGATTGAAAAAACATGGTCAGAATCACTGCTAAATTGAAGGTCACCAAACTGCACACTCTGAGAGAGGGATGTCACCATTTAGCCCATGGCTCCGACTTTCAGGCCTTTTATCCTTTGGTCTTTTCCCATTTTTGGCTAAAACCTTGCATGGGCTCTGCTCCTGATTATCTTCTTCAGATAAAACCAATGGAAGTCAACACTTGATTTACGCTCTGCCCTGCAGCCTTTTACTCCTTGCCTCACCCATTTCCATGTGTGCTTCAAGAATTTGACTTTAATTACTTAATGGGTGGAATTTGTTTAATAAAAAGGAGAGCAATGCCTTCAGCCATCACATCATTTGCCAGTGTTTGGGCAGTTGCTGTCCTTTCTCCTAGTTCTTCTGTACTGTTTTTTTGATCATGTGCTGCAATGACCCTCTTATTTCAAGTGTAAAGTAAGGCTAACTGTAGGCAGTCTGTCTTGCTTCTTCTTTGCTGGATAAATTGATTTAATTTTGGCTTTTGTAATTTGAACAATGCATATTGTGTACAAAACATTTTTGGGGTTCCAATTCAGAGTTTAATGTCAACATGGTGATGCAGTGGTAGCACTGCTGCCTTGTGGTACGCAAATCATTTTTTATGTCCTGTGTCCTCCCTGCATGGAGTTTCCATGTTCTCCCCTTGTCCGCGTGGGTTTCCTCCTACAGTCCAAAGATTTGCAGGTATGGGGAATTGGTGACACTAAACTGGCCCTCGTGTGTGCTTGGTGTGTGTGTGTGTGTGTTTGTACCATGATGGACTGGCACTATGCCCAGAGTTTGCTCCTGCCATGCGCCCCATGCTAGCTGGGATAGGCTCCAGCACCAAATGACCCCAGTCTCGATTAAGCAGGTTAGACAATTCAAAGTTTATTAGAGTTCATTTGGAGATTACAAATTGTTAGAAATACATTGGTTTAGAATTCATTGTGCAGCAGGGGCATCCTTGAACTTGATGACTGATATTAGCTAAGTTGGTTAATTCTTCTATAAGGATAATTGCAAATTATTAGAAATTGAAATGTTTCATTTTTTAATTAGATATACTTGGCTTCAAGTGTTTTACATCAATTTATATTCTTTATGAAGGTTTTTTATTATTTGTTCAATCAATTGTAATTATTGTTATTGCTGAAAGCAGCTGTTAAGTACTCGTTTCCTTTGAGTCTTAATGTTGTTTTTGTTGCTTAGAGTCATTATATTACATTTCTGTGGGAAATACATTTGTTTCCATTCTGTAAGAAACTTGGGGCCCAGTGCTAGAACCAATTCTTTGAATCTTTATATGTTATTATAAAGAAACATCATCCTGAGAACGTAATATTTAATTTCATTTGTATGTTGTATGGCCCTTCTTCAACTATGCCATTAATTAACCATTGAAATGAGATGAAACATTGCAAGGGTGAGAATTATTAGTCCTTAAATAAAATACTCTACCCATCAAAAGAAATTTTCATGTTTTCGATAGAAAATGATAACAGTTGGCTTCTTCCCTATATACAAGTTAAATACCAGCACCATCTACAAAAGACAAATGATGACTCCAGGATGATGAGCATAATATGATTTTACAGTCATCTTCCATCCAATGTCTGTGCACAATACACTTCTTTTCTTTCCCCTTTTCTTTCTTTTTCTTCTTTTTCTCTTTCACTCTCCCCCGGCAAGCATTGTCGACTCTGGCTCTCGGAGTAGTGGCTGTATCCTGGGTCCGCTGCTCTTCTCAATCTACATGCTTCCATTAGGTCAGATTATCTCGGGACATAACGTGAGCTACCACAGCTATGCTGATGACACATAGCTGTATTTATCAATAGCACCTGATGACCCTGAATCTCTTGATTCGCTAACACAATGTCTAACCTGTATCTCAGAATGGATGAATAGTAACTTTCTCAAATTAAATAACGAGAAAACCGAAATCTTAGTGATTGGCAATAATGGATACAATGAGGCTATTAGAAATAAACTGGATGCATTAGGATTAAAAGTCAAAACGGAGGTAAAAAGCTTAGGGGTAACCGTTGATTGTAATCTGAATTTTAAATCGCATATGAATCGGATCACTAGGACAGCATTTTTTCACTTAAGAAACATAGCAAAAGTTAGACCTCTTATATCATCGAAAGATGCAGAGAAATTAGTTCACGCATTTGTTTTCAGTCGGCTAGATTACTGTAACGCACTCCTCTCAGGACTACCCAAAAAAGACATAAATCATTTGCAACTAGTGCAGAATGCAGCTGCTAGAATCCTTACCAGGAAAAGAAAATCCGAACGCATTTCTCCAGTTTTGATGTCACTACACTGGTTACCTGTGTCATTCAGAATTGACTTTAAAATTCTGCTTATGGTTTATAAAGCTTTAAATAATCTCGCCCCATCTTATATATCGGAATGTCTGACGTCTTATATTCCAAATCGTAACTTCAGATCCTCAACTGAGTGTCTCCTTAGAATTCCAAGAGCAAAACTTAAAAGAAGTGGTGAGGCGGCCTTCTGCTGTTATGCACCTAAAATCTGGAATAGCCTGCCAGTAGGAATTCGCCAGGCTAATACAGTGGAGCACTTTAAAAAACTGCTGAAAACACATTATTTTAACATGGCCTTCTCATAACTTCACTGTAATTTAATCCTGATACTCTGTATATCCAATTCATTATAATAACTATTCATTCAAAATCTGTACTAACCCATCTAACCAAAGCACCATGATGTTCCAACAATGATGGATGGATTAAAAGCCAGAAGTCTGTATGACCATCATCATCAAGTCCTTCCGTGAGAACCCTAACTACAAAGAGGACTATTTCATTTATGTTAGGTAGAATGCCCAGAGGGGACTGGGTGGTCTCGTGGCCTGGAACCCCTGCAGATTTTATTTTTTCTCCAGCCTTCTGGAGTTTTTTTTTTGTTTTTTCTGTCCACCCTGGCCATCGGACCTTACTCCTTTCTATGTTAACTAATGTTGTCTTATTTTAATTTCTTATTTTGTCTTTTATTTTTCTTCTCTTCATTATGTAAAGCACTTTGAGCTACTTTTTGTATGAAAATGTGCTATATAAATAAATGTTGTTGCTGGCTCAATAGGTGCTCGATGACCTATTTCCGGCAGCACTTCTGGGTGTGGCGGAGGAGCTTCTCTGTAGGGCTCAGCAGCAGCTGCAGCACCCCCTGGTGGAGCCCATGGATCCCAACAGGGCTGCACCAAACTCCAACTCCCATAAACCCCTGCAGGAGTCCTAGGCACCACTGCAACCCAGGGGGGCTGCTAAGTAGCACTCTGGGGTACGTAACGATCAGGATAGCTGTCCGCCACAATATATACAGTATATATATATATATATATATATATATATATATATATATATATATATATATATATATATATATATATATATATATATATATATATGGAAGAGAAGGTCTGTGATATGGTTTGCATATTTGCAGCTGGAGATCCACAAAAGGAGAAAAATGAATTACGTGTCATAAAGTAGTCTTTATTCCTGAGCTTTCAACCCTGCCAGGGGTCTTCATCAGAGGATAATGCTTAGACTTACAAGAATCAAAGGCAATATATAGCAAAAAAAATTACGTGGAGGGGGTGGGGGTGGTGGCTAAGTCAGTGTGATCGGGGGGGGGGGGGGGGGGGGGGGCGGGGTATTGGGTGTACAGCTTGTTTATTATGAACATGTTCTTCTTAAGTTTGCATATGCTGTCTGATCTGATGTTTCATTTGCTATGAACCAGCAGGAAACACTGGTGTGCAAACTAAAGCACACAGAAAAAAAAGAAAAAACCTCAATCAGACCTCCATGGTTAAAATTTTGTGATTCAAGGTAGTCTGTGTTGTCTGTATGGTCATAAAGAGCAACTAAGCAAAATTTGGCAGAGACCAGTCAAAGGGGGACATTCTATTTTATATATATAGATTCAATTAAGCAAACAATTATGGGAATAGTAAAACAAACATTAACATTTCAAGACTGGTTTTTAGAAATAACATTTTACAATATCGTGTAGCTAAGTGCTGAGCCCAAATCGGACTGTAGTGGTTGATATTGCTTTCACAGACAGCAGAAAGTAAAAACTGCATTGGTTGATACTCTGTTGTTAGTTGTTGGTTGTAGATTGTCAATAGTTAAATGTAGTCCATATTAATTCAACAATTTTCTTGACTGAAATACCCGATGGACTGTTAAAAGTTATGATGAAGTCTGACTGCACTCACACAAGTGACTGGGGTAACAAGAAGTGACTGGCCCAGTGCACGACTCTGCTGGCATTTCAGTTACTTTTACTGGGGATTTATTTTGTCTTAAGGAGTGGATGTGTAAAAGAAAACATACAGTTAAAATAACTGTTCTCAAGATTATTTTGAAATAGCAAATTAAGCAGAAATGGAGGTTCTTTGTTTTAAGATGTACAGTTTTGAAAATTTGCCACTTGCTGACAAATGTCTTTGAAGAGTCCATCCATCTATCCATCCATCCTCTTCCACTTATCCGAGGTCGGGTCGCGGGGGCAGCAGCTTGAGCAGAGATGCCCAGACTTCCCTCTCTCCGGCCACTTCTTCTAGCTCTTCCGGGAGAATTCCAAGGCGTTCCCAGGCCAGCCAGGAGACATAGTCCCTCCAGCGTGTCCTGGGTCTTCCCCGGGGCCTCCTCCCGGTTGGACATGCCCAGAACACCTCACCAGGGAAGCGTCCTGGAGGCATCCTGATCAGATGCCTGATCCACCTCATCTGACTCCTCTCGATGCGGAGGAGCAGTGGCTCTATTCTGAGCCCCTCCTGGATGACTGAGCTTCTCACCCTATCTTTAAGGGAAAGCCCAGACACCCTGCGGAGGAAACTCATTTCAGCCGCTTGTATTCGCGATCTCGTTCTTTCGGTCACTACCCATAGCTCATGACCATAGGTGAGGGTAGGAACGTAGATCGACTGGTAAATTGAGAGCTTTGCCTTACGGCTCAGCTCCTTTTTAACCACGACAGACCGATGAAGAGCCCGCATTACTGCGGATGCCACACCGATCCGCCTTTCCATCTCCTGCTCTATTCTTCCCTCACTCGTGAACAAGATCCCGAGATATTTGAACTCCTCCACTTGGGGCAGGATCTCGCTCCCAACGCTGAGAGGGCACTCCACCCTTTTCCGGCTGAGGACCATGGTCTCGGATTTGGAGGTGCTGATTCCCATCCCAGCCGCTTCACACTCAGCTGCAAACCGATCCAGAGAGAACTGAAGATCACGGCCTGATGAAGCAAACAGGACAACATCATCTGCAAAAAGCAGTGACCCGATCCTGAGTCCACCAAACCGGACCCCCTCAACGCCCTGGCTGCGCCTAGAAATTCTGTCCATAAAAGTTATGAACAGAATCGGTGACAAAGGGCAGCCCTGGCGGAGTCCAACTCTCACTGGAAATGGGTTCGACTTACTGCCGGCAATGCGGACCAAGCTCTGACACAGATCGTACAGGGACCGAACAGCCCTTATCAGGGGGTCCGGTACTCCATACTCTCGGAGTACCCCCCACAGGATTCCCCGAGGGGCATGGTTGAACGCCTTTTCCAAGTCCACAAAACACATGTAGACTGGTTGGGCAAACTCTCATGCACCCTCCAGGACCCTGCTAAGGGTGTAGAGCTGGTGCACTGTTCCACGACCAGGACGAAAACCACACTGTTCCTCCTGAATCCAAGGTTCGACTATCCGACGGACCCTCCTCTCCAGGACCCCCGAATAGACTTTTCCAGGGAGGCTGAGGAGTGTGATCCCTCTATAGTTGGAACACACCCTCCGGTCCCCCTTCTTAAAGACGGGGACCACCACCCCAGTCTGCCAATCCAGAGGCACTGTCCCTGATGTCCATGCAATGTTGCAGAGGCGTGTCAACCAAGACAGCCCTACAACATCCAGAGCCTTGAGGAACTCCGTGCGTATCTCATCCACCCCCGGGGCCCTGCCACCAAGGAGTTTTTTGACCACCTCGGTGACCTCAGTCCCAGAGATGGGGGAGCCCACCTCCGAGTCCCCAAGCTATGATTCCTCATTGGAAGGCATGTTAGTGGGATTGAGGAGGTCTTCGAAGTACTCCCCCCACCAACCCACAACGTCCCGAGTCGAGGTCAGCAGAGCACCATCCCTACCATACACAGTGTTGACACTGCATTTCTTCCCCTTCCTGAGACGCCGGATGGTGGACCAGAATTTCCTTGAAGCCGTCCAAAAGTCGTTCTCCATGGCCTCACCAAACTCCTCCCACGCCCGAGTTTTTGCCTCAGCAACCACCAAAGCCGCATTCTGCTTGGCCTGCCGGTGCCTATCAGCTGCCACCAGAGTCCCAAAAGACAAAAAGGTCTTTGAAGAGTATGTGTGCCAAATTTCAATGACATCAGTCCACTGTGTCAGGCGGGAAGACAGACCAATAGACAGACATGATGACCATAGGCGTTTTTGTATTTTACATGAATGCACCTAAAAACACATGAAACAGTAAAAAGAAATGTACAGGCTACCCTATCCATTGGTTACCCACCATTACTCGAGCCAGCTCCATGGACTACCATAGGACATGTGCCACAAATTATAGCTTCTGTATGCAGGAAATAAAATAAACCCCTATAGAACTTACATAAATATATTTATAATGATATGTAAATCTTTGTGAGACATGAAGTAGATCATATTTAAATATCTGTACATCTGCATACAGTGATAAATGTCTCTCATTGCCTGACTTTTTCATGTCTGTAAATGTTATTTTACAACTTTGACAACACTACTTTGGACATGCACTCCAAATATCTCATGTTGTTAACATCTCTTGGAAAGGAAGTTATTAGAAATGGACTGATATAGTTTATGAGACTGGAATGAAGACTTCCAAGAAACAAGAGTGGTCCACAGGAAGAAGCAAACACAGAAATGGATCAGGGCAATTGTATTTTCGGCACACACTACTCCAGACTATTTCAGTGAGCCATCAGGATGAATAGCAGTTTTTGTTTGTCACTGAATACTTCTAATTAAAGCCATACCATTTTTGGATAGTATTCAGCACATGTACAGGACGATCAGTCATTTTGTGATTCTCAGACTGAGGGTTTTACATTTGCCACAAATTGCATGGCAATCTGATAGACGTGGACTTAATTTATGCAAGACTATATCAGACAAATGATTTTCTGTTACTTTGTATGCTCACCATATCTCACATTCTCCTTTATCTTCTTGTTATTGCTTTTGGGAAGGATGCCCTGGGGAACTGTGCCAATCACCTCACATCACTCATGAATTCTTCCACTTTGCCAACTGGCACAAAAGCTGCACCTTTACCAGCAATGTGTGCTGACTCATCTATCAGGCATGTCCATGTGCTGCTCGCTGGAAAATGTAATGCGGAACTTCATAAAATATCGCTCAAAACCACTGCTTTGCATACCCTCAGATAGTGATGGCATAAATGAATTAGTTAGGTTGCACCTTACCCTTGAGTCATAAGTTAAAGAAACAAGTTTTCTTTCTTTTCACTCTCCTAATGCCTCTGGCTGTGCCTGAATACTCTGATTTAATCTGTTCATAATTCATGAGAAAGAGCTGTAACTTTTGTAAGGATTCATGGTCAGGACTTTGTGGTATGTGAGCTAAAATGTTACCAGAGCTTAACAGTCTACGTGGTAAATTCTACAACTATAGTAACATAGCAACAATTAGAACATTGGTATATTATCCAATGCAGACAGTTTTTGTTAACCCATAAACATCTCACACCCTTCCGAGTGAAGTTCTTCTGGTGAACTGGACAACAATTTCTCTTTTAATAATCATTTTGCTGCTTATCTAAGTAGCTTCATCAATTCTTGATGGAAAACAGCTTATCCCTGATTATTTAAGTTGTTTGTGATCAATTAAGTCCAAAATCAGACTCATCATTGATCAATCACATAGTGGATGAAACTCATTCATGGTGAAATACCACGAGATGACACTATTGGAGGCTGGGATCAGTCATCAATCCTCCTCTTTTGTTTAATAACAGCCTTTCTTTCTTCACGTAAATTGCCTGTTTCACACCTCCTTTAAACCAACGAACATCCTTATCTTCAAAGGAATATCCTGCTGCCTTTTTGTGGGTGAAAATTGCTGAGTCCAGTCCTGAGGTGTTCGCTTGCCTGTGCTGTGCCATGCATTTAGCCAACCGCAGCTCCAATGTACAGTTCAACTGCAGTCTTCCCGACACTGTACTGTGTATACTACATTGCTCTGTCTGTAACGTGGGACTGGGTCCTTGGGGTGAACAAGTTTCTGCTTTAGTTTGTTGTAAGGCTTAAAGGCAAATGGGCTTCCCCAGATGAATGAGTTTCTTCCATTATGTGATCGATCAATTATGAATCTGATCTTAGTCTTGATTGATCATTAACACCTTAAATACTTGGGGATAAGCTATTTCTACCAAGACCTGAGGAAGCTGCTTAGATAAGCAGCAAAACATTTTTTAAAAGACAGGTCAGTGCCTAGGTGACCAGAATAACCTAACTCTCAATTTTGAACTACCACGAATGGCTGAGAATATTCATAAAGATGTCTCACACCCTGCATGCAAGGAATATCAAAAATAAAATTCTCTTTAGTTCACTTCTTCTTAAAGAAAGTGTTACAGACTAAGACGATACAGGAAATGTAACCATGATGTTTAATTCAGGTGGGATCAGGTGCACACTGGGTGGTTTACGGCCGAATGTGAAGTAGATGGGATGAGGATCAGCACCATCAAGTCTGAGGTCATGGTTATCAGCTGGAAAAGGGTGGTGTGCCTTCTCCTGATTAGGGAGGAGGTGCTACCCCAGGCAGAAAAGTTTAAGTATCTCAGGGTCTTGTTCACAAGTGGGGGAAGAAGGGAGTGGAATACAGAGCAGTGTCAGCAGCTATGTGAATGTTGTACCGGTCAGTCATGGTCAAGAAAGAGCTGAGCTGAGTTTGATCTGTATTCCCACCATCATTTGTGGCCACAAGCTTTGGTAGCAACCATAAGAACGTCATTGTGGATGCAAGAGGCGGAAATAAGATTCCTTCATAGGGTGTCTGGGCTCAGCCTTACAGGAGGTGCCCAAAGTAAAGCCGCTGCTCCTCCATATCAAAAGAAGCCAGTTGAGGTGGCTTGAGCATCGGATTAGGATTACTCATGGACGTCTCCCTGGGTAGGTATTTCAGACTTGTCTAACAGGGAGGAGACCTTGGGTCAGACTTAAGGAGGGCTATAGAGTTGGCCTGGGAATGCCTGGGTATTCATTTGGAGCATTTGGATGAGATGGTGGGGAAAAGAGATGTCTTTGCATAGACTGCTGCCCCTACGACCCAGACCAGATTAGCAATGCAAAATGAATGGATGGATTGTTTAATTCAATCATTCATTTGTTCAGCTGTGTTGTCATAGCACGATTCAAGGTTCAATTCAATCAGTTATTCTACTTTTTGATCCACTTATTCCAGTTGTAATGTTCTGAAAAACTATCACAGCAGCACTGGATACAAGGCAGGAAACAACCATGGATAACAGACCAGTCTAGAGCTACCATAGGACATGTACGCAAACACTGGGAAACACAATATGGACAAATACCACACACACAGTAACCAGGTGAGGATTTAAATCAAGTCTCCAGGGCCGGCTGAGGCAGTAGCATCAGCCAGAGCAGTTAAATACAATTTGTTTTTAAATATTAACTGCATTAATGTGAGCGTAGTGTTCTAAAAACCTACTCATAATTAACACATAGTATGCTAAGCATAAAAATGGGTACATGGCTGGGTGTATAATATTGACTTTACATAGCACTGATCCCTTATTCACTTGCATTCAATACAAAATGCAGCTTATTTTCAGAACAGATCTGTTCCTGACTTGTGATCATTTTTAATTAATTTAGTTTATTTTCACAGAAAGTGCAATAAAATACCTACCTTTGAACACTAGACTTACTCTTGTCTTTCTTCATTTTTTTATTAATTTTTTCTTTTACTTGTTCCTTTTTAAAGTTCTGTGTTTTGATGTGAGGTGCTCCACTCTGTCTGATCTTGGTTGCCTTATGTGGAATCAGTTAGTGCCTTTTTAAAGGTCACCAGTGTACATACTGCTGCTTACATAATCGGAAGATTACATCTTCTGGCTTGGTATCCATTAACCCTGGAATGCAAGGCGGCCATCCATAGATTTACTGCGTTCTTACACTCACACATATTCACACACAATCTGGAAGGCATTAGGCATTTGATGTCACTATTAACACCAGATCACTGAACAAAACACATACGTAAGAAACATTTAATACAATCACAGCAACTGTGAAATGTGAGCTTTGCATTTTCATACTGGAGTAATTGCTACATATGCTTCATAAATATCATCCAGGATATTTAACGAGACCACAACAGCTGGACTTCTGCCATTATAACATAAGCACTTCTGTGTGCTAAAAAAAAAAACACAAGTCTGGCATTTTGCATTACCAACAAGGCAGAAGAGTTTGTAAATATCATTGGTAGCTTTAAATAAGCAAATTATGTACTCAATGTATAATTTTGCAGGGTATCATTGTGGATGTATCCATTTCTGTCTGCCTTTAGAGTAAAATTCCCTTTCATTATTTTGCATAGGCAAAAATGCCATCTTAAATTATACAGACATACATTATAAACTAAAATATTCACAACAAGGGGCGACACGGTGGCGCAGTGGGTAGCGCTGCTGCCTCGCAGTTGGGAGACCTGGGGACCCGGGTTCGCTTCCCGGGTCCTCCCTGCGTGGAGTTTGCATGTTCTCCCCGTGTCTGCGTGGGTTTCCTCCCACAGTCCAAAGACATGCTGGTTAGGTGGATTGGCGATTCTAAATTGGCCCTAGTGTGTGCTTGGTGTGTGGGTGTGTTTGTGTGTGTCCTGTGGTGGGTTGGCACCCTGCCCAGGATTGGTTCCCTGCCTTGTGCCCTGTGTTGGCTGGGATTGGCTCCAGCAGACCCCCGTGACCCTGTGTTCGGATTCAGCGGGTTGGAAAATGGATGGATGGATATTCACAACAAAATAGAGTATGCATTTTAAGAACAGCAATAGCGAGAATAAAAGAGAAATGAAAAACATTACCCGTTTTAAAAATTTTTAAATGGGCTTTATGGCTTATTAGTTGAGGAGATGTGCAAATTTCATATTCATATTTTCATATTGATATTTCAGTCCTCTTCAAAAATAATAATAATAATAATAATAAATTTTATTTATATAGCACTCAAGGTGCTTAAGATATAAACATTTTCTGCATATAACAATTGTGAGAGGTAGCCCGAACACCATCAGACAGACACCGGCAGTTCGATAAAACTTACGTTTATTTACAACAAAGTCACCGCACACACACAGTGCCCCTGCACCAATCACCCTTACACGGGCCTTTATATGTCCCTGGGCCGCCTTTCTTCCTCACTCTTGAGCTTCGTCCTCTTCTACCCGACTTTGGCATATTGACTGTAGGAAGGCGGAGTGGTGGCTCTGAGGCTAGGGATCTGCACGGGCAATCGCAAGGTTGCCGGTTCGAATACCGTAAATGCCAATAGGGACTCTGCTCTGTTGGGCCCTTCAGCAAGGTCCTTAACCTGCAATTGCTGAGCACTTTGAGGAGTGAGAAAAGCGCTATATCAATGCAAAGAATTATTATTATTATTATATTCACCTGTATGTGCTCCAGGTGCTCCCTGACGTCCTTCCGGCGGCACATCCTGGTGTGGCGGAAGTGCCGCATGAGCACCCGGAAGCACTCCGGCCGTCCCTGGAAGATCCTCCGCCAGCACTCCTAGATGTGGCGGAAGTGCAGACATCCTGGGCTCTATGAAGTTCGGGGCGCCCCCTGGCAGTGGCCACGGGCTCCAATGGGGTTGAGCCTCCATGCTCTGTTCCCGTGTTCTTCACACTAACCAGGGCGGTTGCCCCCTCGTGGCCCGGGTGATGTATAGTCCGCCTCCTGACCCCCAGCCACCTTCCACACAATAAACAAATAAATACCAGATATGCAAAGCATTAAACAGAATAAAAGAAAAAATAAACCAGAATATAATACTACATTTAATACTAGAAGAAATGCCTGAGCAAATCACATAATTTATGATATAACACACACACAAATTATCCTGAGCATCTGGACAGAGAGGTAGACTGAAAGAAGGGGCAGCATGTCAAGTTATATTAAAAGCCTTCCTGAACAGTTCAGTTTTAAGTTGTTTTTAAAAAGAATGAATGAAGTCTGCTGATCTCATTAATTTCGAGAGGTCATTCCAAAGTCTGGGCGCTATACAGCCGAAGGCCCTGTCAACTTTAGAGTGCTGGTTAGTGTGGGCCACAACAAGATTTCCAGAATCAGAGGACCTTAGTGGACGAACAGGAGCACAGCGATGGAGAAGGTCACTGAATTGTCCGGTGCAAAGCCATTTCAAGCTTTGTAGGTTAATAATAGAATTTTATACTCGATCCTGTAAGACACAGGGAGACGGTGAAGGTGAAGCAGGATGGGTGTGATGTGCCTGCTGTTGCTGGTTTTATTTATGGACTCTTGCAGCAGAGTTTTGAATTAACTGGAGATGTGATATAAGATTTGAAGTTGCATTTGCCAGTAGGGAGTTACAGCAATCAATGTGGGATGTGATAAAAGCATAGACAAGTTTTTCAGCATTAGAAAAGGAAAGGAAAGAGCGAGCATGGGAAATGTCACAAAGGTGAAAGTAAGAAACTTTCTTAATGTGGTTTATGTGGGTGGAGTAAGAAAGGGAGGAATCAAAAATGACACCAAGATTCCTTGCATTTGAAGACAGTCTGATGAGATCACCGTCATGAGTGACTGAGAAGGAGCTCATTTTCTTAAGTTGTGCTTCAGTGCCAATTTGCAGGAGTTCGGTTTTGTTGCAATTAAATTTTAAAGAGTTCTTATATGTAAAATGCTGCACCCTGGTCTAAAATATATTGTAAAAAATATATTCACTCTCCAAAAGTAAAGTACCATATGAGCAAATATAAAGTCTTATTTCCACATACTTTTTAAACTCAGGCTCAAATCTGAAATGACCTAAATGGCCGGAAACTCTCTGAACTTAGGAAATGCTGCACATGTGATGTGTGCTTTTCAAATGTTCTCTAATGGTAATGTCAGAAAACAACTTCCCGCATTTCTCCTCTCGCTGGAATTCACACAGCTGTTGCTGGACAGGGATAAACTATTAGGTGACAGCAGTCTCTAAAAAGCCGGCACTTCAAATATTACATGACAACACCTGTTTGAAGAACACAGTGCAGAGCTTTCATATGGGAAACCTAACCTTGTTTAAAGAGTGAAGACATTTTGCACTATTGACATGTTTAAAACAAAGAACAAATTAGGGGTTCCTGACAGATGGAGCCTATCCTAGTAACATCTGGTATAAGACAGGATCCAACCCTAGAAAACACAACAGTCGGTTTAGATAGATAGATAGATAGATAGATAGATAGATAGATAGATAGATAGATAGATAGATAGATAGATAGATAGATAGATAGATAGATAGATAGATAGATAGATAGATAGATAGATAGATAGATAGATAGATACTTTATTAATCCTCAAGGGGAAATTCATACTCCAGCAGCAGCATACTGATAAAAACAATATTAATTAAAGAATGATAAAAACACAGTGCAAGTTAAAAAGTGCAAGGTGGAGAGTGTGAGGCAGGTATAACAGTCAATAACATTGTATAATGTTAACGTTTACACCCCTGGTGGAACTGAAGAGTCGCATAGTGTGGGGGAGAAACGATCTCCTCAGTCAGTCAGTGGAGCAGGACATTGACAGCAGTCTGTCGCTGAAGCTGCTCTTCCGTCTGGAGGTGACACTGTTTAGTGGATGGAGTGGATTCTCCATAACTGATAGGAGCCTGCTGAGCGCCCTTCGCTCTGCCACAGATGTTAAACTGTTCAGCTCCATGCCAACAATAGAGCCTGCCTTCCTCACCAGTTTGTCCAGACGTGAGGCGTCTTTCCTTTTAATGCTGCCTCCCCAGCACACCACCGCGTAGAAGAGGGCGCTCGCCACAACTGTCTGATAGAACATCTGCAGCATCTTATTGCAGATGTTGAAGGACGCCAGCCTTCTAAGGAAGTATAGTCGGCTCTGTCCTTTCGTGCACAGCGCATCAGTATTGGCAGTCCAGTCTAATTTATCATCCAGCTGCACTCCCAGGTATTTATAGGTCTGTACCATCTGCACACAGTCACCTCTGATGATCACGGGGTCCATGAGGGATCTGGGCCTCCTAAAATCCACCACCAGCTCCTTGGTTTTGCTGGTGTTCAGTTGTAGGTGGTTTGAGTCGCACCATTTAACAAAGTCCTTGATGAGGTTCCTATTCTCCTCCTCCTGCCCACTCCTGATGCAGCCCACGATAGCAGTGTCGTCAGTGAACTTTTGCACGTGGCAGGACTCCGAGTTGTATTGGAAGTCTGATGTATATAGGCTGAACAGGACCGGAGAAAGTACAGTCCCCTGTGGCACTCCTGTGTTGCTGACCACAATGTCAGACGTTTATTAAAACTTTATTAATATTTATTAATAAATTTTTTTTAAGAAATGTAACAATTTATTAATAAAACAGTTTATTAGTGCTGTTGATAGTGCCTCGTATTGTTAGAGAGCATGCAGCACATGTCAGAATCGTACTGAAATTACTACTCAAAGTATAAAACTTAAACTACTCTAATACAAGAAATATTACATCCTACAATAAATTAAAACATAAAGAATATAAAAGACACCGTGGATGCCTTAAGTGGCTTGAACGGAAGACAGATGGATGAGGATTGAGTGAATAAAAACAACTACGCTTCTCCCTCCCAGTTACTAATGATTGCATCACCTGATGGTGACAAACAAGACAATCATTAGCATATTTAATTGAACTGCAGTACCCTGTAAGACAGTTAGATGGCAGTATTCCAAATACAGTACTTAACTAAACAGCACGCGTCTCCAGTTTGTTCTCACTCAGACAGGCTTTGCTCTCACTGAACGTGAACTGGATTTAGCAGATCGAATAACTGATGGATGAATATAACAATATTTGTTTAATTCTTCTGCTTTTTGCCATCCCCTTGCACCCCTTGAATTAAGCGTATTACATAATGGACAGATGGATATAATAAGCATGCTTCCTTGCTCCAGGTGCTGTGTCGCATGGCCACCGCAGCAAACTCAGTTAAGTGGTTTTCAAAATAGATATATTCATTAAATTAAGAGCTCTTTGCTCATACCTTCAAGACGTTCAAGATTCTCTTTCAGAAAGTGAAACAGTCTGGATTTAGATGAATAAATATAACAATGTCAGCCTAACTTGCTTAGACGTGTTTTCTGTGTAGTTGTCAAGTATGCAACATGATCTCAGTACTTTTATTCTGGTATTATTTAAGGAATTAACAGCCACTACAAATGATACCACAATGAACAATGCATACAATTGTCAGCTTTCCCTTTCAGGTTACGTTACACCAGGTCAAACACAATTTATGGTTTGTGAGGTAGTGGGGGTATGAAAGTCTACAAAAGTAATGACAACTGATTGCTAAATGCATCTTCCATGGTTTGCATATCTGAGAAAATGCCTGCAGTGAGTGCACAAAGTAGAATTTGAATGAATGTGTTCCGTTCTTAAATGCACACAATTTAACATTTATTTTTAACTGCATGTCAAATGAGATAGTCCAACTTGTTTTCTCTCTTGGCTTGAAATTGCCTGGAAAGATGCCATCTCAAAGGTCCACAGAGATGTCCAAGTGAGGTCCAAGTAAGCTGTGTAATGCTGTAAATGTTTCCTTGATTTACCGGTCCTCCCTGCTTTCTTGGCACGATCTACACGTAACCCGTCACTTTTCTATGATTGCTTCCACATACTGCTAGGAAGCTGAACACTTTCAAAATGAGAGCTCCCTTTATATCCCAAACTCAGCAAATCTGCCGAAGTATTTATGCCACATTCCTGACACCATCTTGCAACGGTTTAGCTACTTTCACATTACTTGTCTTCCATTTGGAATGCAATGCATTTAATTATCCAGTCTGGGCAGAATCCTCTCAGAATTGTTCTGTTGTCGTTTTACTGCATGCCACCCCGCTGTGTTCCAGAATGGCCCAAATGTGCTTTAATGTGGCTTCAGTAACACAAGAATACCATAAATTGTGTGAGGAAATTGGTGGGATTCGAAGCTAAACCAGACACTTAGTGGGTGCAGCCAGATTTCGCTGGCATCTTAAATCGAAAACAGCTTCTGAATGTCCTTTGTATTCTTACATAAGTGCGTAAGAACCAACAAAAGAACAACAAAAGTCAGTATTTTTATACAAAGTATACAATTTGGTTTAGAGTTCTTTTTAAGGTTCAGAAATAAAGGAAGGCGCCTGCTGTACTGTCTATGGTTTATTTTGGGGGCTTTTGCTGCAGTGAAGGTGAATCAATAGCAGAGGAATCAGAAGAAATGCAATCAGCTTTTACTGGAGTTGAAACACTGAGATGTAGAAAGTTATGTGACCAATTATGGCATATACTTATGATGTCTTTATTGTTTTGGAATGTGAAAGAGACTAGGAAAAATTTCTTTAAATCTCTTCCTTTACTGCAACTTTAAAATTCAGTAATTGTCACCATTGTCATTTGTTGGCCTGTGAGGTGCCATTAAACCATAAATCTGAAGCTGGGTGGCTTTTTTTTTATCTCTTTATACTACTAAATAAAAATTTGGCAAGTAACAGATTTTTTATGCTGCTGGTTTGTGACATGTTGTGAAACTTTTCAAGTATGTAATGCAGACGTTTCAAGATTAAGTGCTTATTTAAAGGAATACTCCACCCAAAATGATCATTTTTTTATATGTTATTTACCACATGTAATTTGTAGGGGTGACAGAGAAAAATATTTATTTTCATGTTTTCATGCAGAATGAGAGAGAACAGTTTAAGAAGTAATAGACCTGGAATGGGATCAATGCTTCACAATTTGAAAAACGTCCATGGAAAAATGGCAAAATTCTGACGTTACTTGTGTTTCATAATCCACATGTCCGTTATCCAGTTGTATGCTCAAAACATACAAAAACCATAAATTGTTGGCTAAAATATTGCCATAATTCTGTTCTTTTAAACTGAAGACAGGAGTCTTCACCAATGAATAAGGGGGCGTGCCGGGTCTTTAATTCAAAGCAGAGAATTATGGGAATGTATTTTCCTGTTTACTATGAACGCTGACCTTCCCAGAAGGAACCACTAAAAACATTTTAGCAAATAGGTGGATTTAAACTCCACTGACATGTTATTTATATATTTCTGTTACTGGATTGCCTGCAGCACAATCTTGTCTGTTTAGCTATGTGATTGAGCCCTGCAAAGGACTGGTGTACTGTTCACCATGACTGTTTCTTGCCTGACACCCAATGCTGTGATGTGATAATCACTGGCTCCCTGTGACCCTAAACTGGATTTAATTTAAACAAATTAAAATTAAATCAACTTCTGTTTGACTCTTGTCATTTAATTGCACGTTACATGCTTAACCACTTCCTCACTTTGTGACACCAGATGGCTGGAGCGCGTGTGGACAATGTTACACCGACTGCAGAAGACAACGTCTTTCCAAAAAAAGGCAATACTTCTGTGAAATAATGCAGTCATTTTTTTTGAAGTGGTGGTAACAAACTTCCCTAGTAATGCAGTAAAGCATATCTTGTTTTTTAAATAATGCAAATGTTTTTACTTCAATAAAATAATTGTGTTAGGTTAATCGTTACTTCAAGATGTAATCTGACTACACAGTACATGTTACTTTTAACATGTTACCACCCAACACTGAATGCAGCATATG
This sequence comes from Erpetoichthys calabaricus, assembly GCF_900747795.2. Classification (NCBI taxonomy): domain Eukaryota; kingdom Metazoa; phylum Chordata; class Cladistia; order Polypteriformes; family Polypteridae; genus Erpetoichthys; species Erpetoichthys calabaricus. The sequence goes on along the minus strand of NC_041411.2, from coordinate 66,173,988 downwards.
TTGGACATTTTAAGATAACAACTACTGCCTGCTCTGTGCCATTCGCCATGAGTTAATGCCCTGAAGGAACAGCTGCACTATGTTTGGTTGGATCCAAAACCATTTGGCACCTGTCTGTCTCCGTGCCATGACGCACAGCAGCTTGTATCACATACCATTGGTGATTCAGCCAGTATTAACAATCTACATGTGAAGACCCCAGTAGACCAATTAATCATTACTTTGCCAGAGTTTGTCAACATATTTTACTGTTCTGTAAACTGCCTTTCAGGCACCTTCAACCATCGGTTCATGATACATTTTGTCACAGAGTAAAGAATACTCAAGCTTGAGTTCTGAGCAAAGTTGTTACTAGTGGATTATCCATCTTGCAGAGTTCCTCACATTCTCACAGGAAGAAATATTAATAATTTGATCTTCGCTTTCCCTTAAACTGATTTGGCCTGCGTATCAGTGCATTCACCAGACTAAAACAGGTGCTGGCCAGAGCTGGAATTAGTGGCTGACAGTTTCCTGAGATTCATTACCCTTAAATGACAGTAAAGCACACAAGAGGAGCTCTCATTTTCTTTGTGCATACTTTTGAATCCCCCACTGCATGTATAAAGTGGTTTATCTGCCTCAAGGCAATTTTTGAACTGTACATTTCGAAAGGAGAAAATGATTATGTGCTTTTATTCTTTAAGCTAACTTCATGAGTAGTCAGATTGCCCCTCCATTCATTTTGCATGCTGATGTAGTTAATGTTTTAGCCCACGCCATTATAAAGACAAATTATTTTGTAAATGAGTACTGAAATTCAGCTTAGTGTTGTAACATCACAAAGAAAAATGTAATCTGTTGCAATACCGTAGGTGCCCACTGACAAGAACAGTTGGCATCTTTGGACTCCCTGGCTGGACAAACTCCAGTGTCCAAAAAGTAGGTAGATAGATAGATAGATAGATAGATAGATAGATAGATAGATAGATAGATAGATAGATAGATAGATAGATAGATAGATAGATAGATAGATAGATAGATAGATAGATAGATAGATAGATAGATAGATACAGATTTCAAAGTTGACGTTGAAAGCTCAAAAAGGCTATGCAAGTTGCAAAATACAGTAATCCATCGCTATATCGTGCTTCGACTTTCACAGCTTCACTCTATTGCGGATTTTATATGTAAGCATATTTAAATATATATCGCAGATTTTTCGCTGGTTCGTGGGTTTCAGTGGACAATAGGTCTTTTGATTTCTGGTACATGCTTCCTCAGTTGGTTTGCCCAGTTGATTTCATACAAGGGACGCTATTGGCAGATGGCTGAGAAGCTACCCAATCAGAGCACTATTACATATTAAATAAAACTCCTCAAATATATTGTGAGCAGGGGGGCTGTTTGCACCCCTAGAGGATACGGACACTCCTCAAAAAACGCTGAAAGACTACCTTCACATTGCTCCCTTCCTTGCTTTGTCAAGCGATATGTTTCCCACACATACTTAAAAGCTCGAACAGCACCTATCGGTTTTTGATTGTTTGCTTTTCTCTCTCTCTCTCTCTGACATTCTCTGCTCCGGACGCGCACTCCTTTGAAGAGGAAGATATGTTTGCATTCTTTTAATTGTGAGACGGAACTGTCATCTCTGTCTTGTCATGGAGCTCAGATTAAACTTTTGAAAAAGAGACAAATGTTTGTTTGCAGTGTTTGAATAACGTTCCTGTCTCTCTACAACCTCCTGTGATTCTGTGCAAATCTGTGACCCAAGAATGACAATATAAAAATAACCATATAAACATATGGTTTTTACTTCACGGATTTTCACCTATCACGGGGGGCTCTGGAACGTAACCCCCACGATAGGTGAGGGATGACTGTATACAAGAATACCCTTCAAGGGAAAGGATAACTATACATTTTTTGAGTTGTTAAAAAAGGCAATATATAATCTTTATAAAAATGAAGATCTATTAACAAAAATATAAAATTAACAGAGTCAAAGGAGAACTTGCATAAAAGGCAAGTCAAAGCAAATGCATTTGAATATACAATCTGAAGCAAAAGTCCAACAAAAAGAGCAAAAAAATCCACTAACCAGAGCAAACAGAATTAAAGCAATGCTTGCAATACATTCCAAACAACTATTAGTGAAATCCTGAAGGAAGCCATCTTGTCCACCAGAGGGTAGTCACTCAGGTATGACATCAAGGCGGCTTTGTGTGCCCCAGCTCTTCTTTTGTTTAAACAGATTTTTTTGCGCCCGCAAATGCATTTTTAAACCATATTAAACAGGGATTACCAGCTGGTATCCCCCAATCTTTTTCTGCCTAATTATTTGCTATTTTCCTCTTATAATGTATTATATTTAATATCAGATGTTATATGTACCAAGTATTGAGGTGGAAAGCAGGACTTTATGGACTTTGAAATCTCAGAATTAATATTATTTTGAACAATGCTATTCCAATACAATGAACAGGCTTGTTGGGCTGAATGGCCTGATATCATTCCAATTTTTCTAATGTTGTAATGTATCATAATGGTCAAGGGCCAGCCCTGAGAGAGAATGATGCTCCTGACTGTCAGAAGTGGTGGCACCAGCTGTAGCAGTCAAGTATAAATCCTGGCCTGAGTAGCATGGTTTGTGTGCTGGAAAGCAAGCATTAATTTGGAAGCACTTTGGAGATGCTTCCCTAATAGTAAGGCCCATTGGCCTGGGTGCATGTCCTGTGGTGAGCCTCAGGTAGGATCCTGGCTTTGGATCTGCTCTCAAAAAGGTGGAAAGGTGTGACAGATGATGTTGCCACTGACCCCAGGTGAGCAATTTGAGACAGAGCCAGTGGTGTGTATGTGCAGGCAGAAGATAAGGCAGCAGGGGATACTTGGGGAAGATTGGAGCAGAGCATTGAAGGAAACAGAGGGATTGACCACAAAGGAATCAACAGTCCTTTTAAGGGCCAAATACAGTCAATGTAACCCAAATCCCAAATTCCTTAATCACCTGGGTTGTTACAGTAATTATATTTATATTGTTATGTTCTGTTAATTTTGTTGTTCTTGAAGAAAGGAAGAAACAGGCTGATACTGTGCATGTCATAAAATGCAGTTTTACCCCTGAGACAGCATGCTTAGGATCTGCTTCATTAATCTATACTAATAAAAGGCAAAGCCCTCACTGACTGACTCACTGACTGACTGACTGATTGACTGACTGACTGACTGACTCACTCATCACTAATTGTCCAACTTCCCGTGTAGGTGTAAGGCTGAAATTTAACAGGCTGATTCCTTACAGCTTACTTACAAAAGTTAGGCAGGTTTCATTTCGAAATTCAACGCGTAATGGTCATAACTGGAACCTCTTTTTTGACAATATACTGTAATGGACGGCAGCTCGATGGCCGTGGGAGGCGGAGTTGAGTGTCACGTCATCACACCTCCCACGTAATCACGTGAAAAGACTGTGAATGCAGTAGGGAGAAATGAAGGAAGAACCGCAAACAGCGAAGAACAAAAAATTCATTAAACAATTGAGAAGGGAGCGAAACAATAAGAAGCGAGCGAGTGAAGCATACGAGCATCTTCATAAGGGAAACAAAGCACGGTGTAAAACGTAAGTTTAAATTAAGTTTATAGAAACGCTCCCGCTGAGGATTGCAATAACATATTCGCGAGATAAAAGTTTAATGAGAAAACACGAGGTATAAACGAACCACACGCCGTAGCGCAACGTTAGGGGCTTCACTTCTGGCGCTGACGTTCGAGATTCGAATCCTGAGAGGGGATGCATGAAGAGCACAGAATTAGGGCGAAACACGTGTCGCGTACTCTTTGCATAATTTGAAAGTAAACAAATTCAACCATTCTATGATCTGCTTCTCGCAACTGAAAGATGGCACATGGCGGATGTTAGCCGACTTGCTGACCGCAACTTTAGGGACTTCAACTCTGGCGCTGACGAT